>NC_092117.1:8648772-8968772 GCF_045679555.1 Salvelinus alpinus
TGTTTACCTCTGGATAACATGAAAACAGCCTAACCAGCTCTGCTGGCAACAATTTCATTCCACTTTTTCCCCCAGACGTTTACTGACACCGGCCATATTCAACGGGTGTTGTACACATGTCACGTAACGTTAGCTAATGAGCCTGCCAGCTAACGTTAGCTAGTTAAACAACAATAAACAGTGTGAACACTGCCTAACATTAGGCTCTAACTAGAAAAGCAAACGGCTCTGGGAAACAAATAATAACATCAGCTAGGGAGCCAGCCAGCTAACATTAGCTAGCTAGCTAACAGTACACTTTAGCTTGAAATAAAACCACATTCTTTCAAAATTAAAAATGTGTAATATATGAAAATGCAGCTAGCTAACGCTAGACTAACTTACCTACATACATCAACATGCATCATGGACGCGTCTCCCTATCAGGAATGCCATGCCACGGTTGCCCTTAGTTTGATGATGTAATCTGTAGACAGGTGTTTTCTCCATCTCTTAAGCGAACATACTCTAATTCCACTGATTGCAATACATGATCCTCCAGAAAATGGAGAGCAACACTTATGCAGCTCCACTACATTAAAAAGTTGCGTTCGACAGGATTACCAAAGCCTTCAATATGGCAGACCAATCCAAACTCCTCTCTCGGCATGTCGGCCCACTCATTATCTCAGCCAATCATGGCTAGTGGGAAGGTTGCTAACTTTTTCTGTGGCTTAACCATCAAGGCTCGTAATTTAACAATTTTATTCGTATGTACAGACGGCATACAAGTTTGTTATTAAGACACATTAAAGTTGACATGTTCGAGAAGGCATTTCTGCCAAAAAAACGCATTTTGATTAAAAAAACATCTCTCCTGTGAAGTCGTGACTAGCGACATACGCCTAGTTTCCTGAATTGGTCACACATGTCAATTTTGTGTTTCTTTGGGAGCAGCAGAGCCTGAGGAGGATATGAGAGGAAGCGAGACAGTAATTAGGTAAGTGGCTTTGGCTATATGGAAGATGACTCAGGGAAGGAAAAGAATACAGAGGACGTGAGGTGCTTGTTAGAATCTAAGGTTCAGTCGAAACCCTGCATTCCCCTGTCTCCAGGCTGGTCTAATTGCTGATGCAGACAGTAGAATGTGCTGCTTTGCAGATTTATTTATTTTTCCTCAGCAAAGGAAAATAATTTAAGGGACAATCATTCATTTTTGGATTGAGACATAAAGCTGGAACTACAAAATAGATGACCTGGGACTTGAACTTCTCAACAGAACACTATTTTACAAATGTAAAAAACCATCAGATTTTGGAGTATAATGTACCTTTAAAACTAAACATCTAAAACAGAACCATCAAATATAGATGTTTATTAACGCAATCTATAATTACTCTTTACAAACTTTTCATCCCATTAGTGCACTAATTGACTTGTTGGGGGGAATGGTTGACCACCCAGAAAAAGACACTCAATAGGATAATTACTTTGGTTTCTTCCACAACACTGGATAAGACAGAACAGGCATGTTAATGAGAGCCTGTATAAAAAAATAAAGATATACAAACAACTTTTTCTTCCTGAGGGGTACACTATGAAGGAAGCTAGATTTACTCAGGGTTTTCTAAAGCTAGCCAGCTTCAGTTAGCTTCACATTCCAGCTCAGGCTTCATTCGCACTATGACAGTGGATATTGCTCGTCAGCCTGCCGCCAGTGGTGTAAAGTACTTAAGTACAAATACTCTAAAGTACTACTTAAGTAGTTTTTTGGGGTATCTGTACTTAAATATTTATATTTTTGACAACTTTTACTTGTATAGTCGACTACATTCCTAAAGAAAATATTTATGTATACATACATTTCCCACTGACACCCAAAAGTATTTGTTACATTTCAAATGCTCAGGCAGGTCAGCAAAATGGTCTAATTCACGCACCTATCAATATAACGTGTTGTCATCCCTACTGTCTCTGATCTGGCGGACTCAATAAACACAAATACTGTGTTTGTAAATTATGTCTGAGTGTTGGAGTGTGCCCCTGGCTATCCGTAAATTACAAAAAACAAGAAAATTGTGCCACCTGGTTTGCTTAATATAAGGAATTTGATATAGAGCATTTACTTTTACTCAAATATGACAATTTACTTTTCCACCACTGTACTTACAGTAAGTGCATTTAAAACCAGACACATTTAGACTTTTACTCAAGTAGTATTTTACTGGGTGACTTTCAATTTTACTTCAGTTATTTTCTATTCAGGTATCTTTTTTTTACTCAAGTAGTACAATTGAGTAACTCTAGCAGGCTTGTACGTTTTACGTTGTACGTTTTCATTGAAAGCAATGAAAGAAAAGTTATCTTGGAAATTCAGCAGGTTACGGTGGGCAAATAGTCTTTTAGAATTGGCACCTTTATGATATTGCTTATCGTTAATGGCATCTTTGGTGCCTTTTGGTGTGCTGATCAATGCATAAGCACCTTTTTCCCCACTCCCATCGATAAAATAATTGTATTAAGTCATACAAAGCTGTACTGTGCATGAAGTTTCGAATGCATTCTGTCACTACTAAATGTGTAATATACTAGGTATTTTAACATTACTATTTTTAAAAACACACAAAAAACATTTGATAAAAATATTTATTCACTTCATCAAATTAAGGGGATGATGATGCAACCTTTGCAAGAGGGAGGGAATCTGATATCATTGGTCATCAACTCGCGGCTCAGACACTTCGTTCAGGGTAAATGGAGTTAACCCTGAGTTAGCCTGCCCCGGAGCAGGTTAGTTTTGAAGGTTTCGTTTCCATAGAAATGTACCTGGCTAAAAGGTGAGCCACTTGTGTGGTACCGGTTATCCCAAGTTGAACTCAGAGTTGACCAAAGTTACCTTGGTAACTTCTCAGACCTGATTCATAGTATAGGCCTCTGGTTTTGACAAGCCAAGCAAAATGGAAACAACTGGGAAACAGTAGGTCTGCACACCAGAGATTTAAAACATTTGGGCAGTACATTTCACTATGAAAATCACCACTTTTTGGTCTGTCTAGCAGACAGGAGTATACAGTGCATTCGGAAAGTATTCAGACCCCTTGACTTTTTCAACATTTTGTTATCTTAAAGCCTTATTCTAAAATGGATTTTTATTTTTTAAATCTCATCAATCTACACGTTTGGAAAATTATTCAAATTAAAAACATAAATACCTTATTTACATGAGTATTCAGACCCTTTGCTATGACACATGAAATGCTGTTACCATTGATCATCCTTGAGATGTTCTACAACTCTATTGGAGTCCACCTGTGGTAAATTCAATTGATTGGACATGATTTGAAAAGACACACATCTATTTAAGGCCCCACAGTTGACAGTGCATGTCAGAGCATAAACCAAGGCATGCGGTCGAAGGAATTGTCCGTAGAGCTCCGAGACAGGATTGTGTCGAGGCACAGATCTGGGGAAGGGTACAAAAAAAAATCTGCAACATTGAAGGTCCCCAAGAACACAGTGGCCTCCATCACTCTTAAATGGAAGAAGTCTGGAACCACCAAGACTCTTTCTAGAGACGGCCGCCTGGCCAAACTGAGCAATCGGGGGAAAAGGGCCTTGGTTAGGGAGGTGACCAAAAACCCGATGGTCAT
The DNA here is from genome assembly GCF_045679555.1 of Salvelinus alpinus. Classification (NCBI taxonomy): domain Eukaryota; kingdom Metazoa; phylum Chordata; class Actinopteri; order Salmoniformes; family Salmonidae; genus Salvelinus; species Salvelinus alpinus. The sequence continues at coordinate 8,652,402 of NC_092117.1, forward strand.
TCTGACAGAGCTCTAGAGTTCCTCTGTGGAGATGGGAGAACCTTCCAGAAGGACAGCCATCTCTGCAGCACTCCACCTACCAGGCCGTTATGGTAGAGTGGCCAGACGGAAGCCACTCCTCAGTAAAAGGCACATGACAGCCCGCTTGGAGTTTTCCAAAAGGCACCTAAAGACTCTCAGACCATGAGAAACAAGATTCTCTGGTCTGATGCAGCAAGATTGAACTCTTTGGCCTGAATGTCAAGCGTCACGTCTGGAGGAAACCTGGCACCATCCATACGGTAAATCATGGTGGTAGCAGCATCATGCTGTGGGGATGTTTTTCAGTGGCAGGGACTGGGAGACTAGACAGGATTGAGGCAAAGATGAACAGAGCAAAGTACAGAGAGATCCTCAATGGAAACCTGCTCCAGAGTGTTCAGGAACTCAGACTGGGGCGAAGGGTCACCTTCCAACAGGACAACGACCCTAAGCACACAGCCAATACAACTCAGGAGTGGCTTTGAGACGGAGCCCTGAATGTCCTTGAGTGGCCCAGTCAGAACCCGGACTTAAACCCAATCGAACATCTCTGGAGAGACCTGAAAATAGCTGTGCAGCAACGCTCTCCATCCAACCTTACAGAGCTTGAGAGGATCTGTAGAGAAGAATGGGAGAAGCTCCCCAAATACAGGTTTGCCAAGCTTGTAGCGTCATACTAACGAAGACTCTATGCTGTAACCACTGCCAAAGGTGCTTCAACAATGTACTAGAGTAAAGGATCTGAATACTTTTGTAAATGTGATATTTCAGTTTTTGGAATTAGCAAACATTTCTAAAAACCTGTTTTGGCTTTTGTTGGGGTAGGTTCCTTGTTCCTTGTCAATCATTGGCTTATTGGTGAAATCAGCAATCAGACAATATCTTTAAGTAAATCAATCAAACCTTTATTAATGCAATTGCAGACAGAAGTTGACAACGGAAAATAGCACGCATGTTTCCGAGTAAGTTCTGCAAAATAGGAAAGGTCCAAGTTGCTTCCAATATGCTTGCGGTCAACCCCTAGTGATGTAACTGCCTACGTCGACACCTTCTACTCATGAAACCAAGCCCATTCATATACAGTTATACAAACTTGCAGGAGAACAATAGTCCAGTGTTTTCTAAGGGCTCAGCAGTAATTTTACACTACCGTGTGGCTTACAGTGGTATGTCTGACTTGTCTCTAATCTCTTTCACTCCCCTGCAGGGTTCTGTGTCTATGAATCTCTTTTAGCCTTGAGGAACTTTCTCACAGACACCCTGTTTTGACTGCAATAACTCACCCATCTCTCAGATCATTTCTTATAAGAGGTAGAGACTAGAAAAGAACTGTGGAACAATATTAAACCTTATAATGCATATATATATATATCTAATCTGTGGTCCAGGACCCTATATATGTAGTTGGGGAGGGGTCTTACAGCCCTTCCCCTTCTATTAATACAACATAAGCATAATCAATTATTATAATAAATCAATCATTTGTTTCAGCCCCTATCATGACCCCAAGGTGACCCCATCACGTCATTATGGGGCATTGTGTGTAGATTGATGAGGAAAGAAACACAACAAAATGTGGAAAAATTCAAGCGGTCTGAATACTTTCCGAAGGCAATGTAATCTAGAATCTGCTTTTTTACGCGTCTTCTCCAACTCAACCCCACCTAGTTGCTTCTTTTCTCTTGTGAAGGCAGCTATCAACAGATGCGCCAACACTGTTCCGAGACTTTCTGCAATATTAAAACCACGGTCTGCTAGGAGGATCTTGCTAATTAAGACGTCACCGTTTTCACTATTGTGTTTGTCTCACACTCTCCCACCCCATCCTTTTGAGATATATGCAATTACATCTCGAGGTATAATACCACTGTGTTATCGTGTTTGTAGGAGCATAACGTCAGTGCATTAGCTTTCAGATTTGATGGACATTCTATAAATATCTCAAAGCAATCTATTATGACTGTGACTGATATGCAAAAGTTCCTTCTAAAACCAATAGGCATGGTGTTCCATAGCTGTTCCCTATCTGGCCAGTAGATTAGAGATTTCAAGTGAAAAAAACAAAAAATCGACATTACAGGAGAATGTTTGGGACACAGTGGATACAGATACTCTAAACGCGTGGCTTAAAAGTTGGACAGGTGTATTTAGCCTGAGGCGCATAAAGAGCAACATGAGTCCCTGGAAGGAGGTGAGGTATGACCTTGCTCGGGGTAGACCTGGCCACGCAATAATTAGTCAAACCTGTGAAGTAGAGTACTTTCCCATCAGAATCCTGAAAAGACTGATGTAAACATTAAGTTATTTAAAGTAGACTGTAGTGTAAAGTAGACTGTAGTGTATGGTTTTGTCATTCACCAGTGTCTCAATGTCTGACGCTGTCACGTTTGTCTGACTTCCAACACCACCATCCCTCTCCACAGCATATAAAGCCTGTGCCAAGGCCACATCTGCTTCTTCACATCTCTTCTTTTCTCCTCAGCCCTCATCTGGGTCCTTTCATATCTGGAAAAGGACGAAGTAGCGGAAGCAGAAACTGATGCTGCTGCAGCGTTGCTCATTCACAGTGGGAATCCAGTCGACATGGATGTCTTGATAGTGGTCAGCTGGTGAACCTACAGTACGTAGACAAATAATAATCACACCTGGAGCTCTATTTTAACAAACATATCGCAATAGTAAAGCTTAGTGCTGGCGGATAGCATTATAGGTTTGGGGGTGTGTCAAATATTTTAGTTATTTTCGCAACCGGAATAATGAGCGCAATAGCTGGCGGTGGTGTGAAAGGGCTGGGTTTTGATGAATAAACATAGGCTGTAGCATTCACACTGATTTAGGGGCTAGGCCTGTTGTAGGTTGCAGTCTGGACATCCCAAATGCCACATTTTGACAATAAGAAAGATTCAATTCACTAGGCTATTGATAAGGCCTGAAAAGACAGTATATCATTTGAATACAATGAAAAAACAACTTGTTTTAAATAAACTGTTAAAATACAGTTACAGGCACCATAATTGCTCCCCATGCGTGTACAATACAGACAAGGCAACTTAGAGTATGGAGGGTTACACAAAAATATAAACTTTTCACAGGAGCTGGATAAAAATCCAAAATAAAGAGAAAAGGGGAATGCCTACTCACTGTTACATTTCTGCCAAATGTAATGTTTTATGTACATCATGGAACCATCTTACAGGTCATATTTGTACTTCTCCAGAAACAGCAGACAAAATTGTATTGCATTCAAGCCATGTACAAGCCATGTACATTCTCACCATAAACGGTGAATCTTTCTAATGAGTTTTGTTTTTTAATCAAATGAAACTAAAAACAATCAGTTTTTTAAGTAATATTACTAAAAAGGATCGGGTTAAGAAGCAAGACATCATAAATCGCTTCTCTAGTTCCATGGCACTGTGTTCACAGAGTGAACACATACATGTCTTAATAATACGCGTAACATTCACACGTACAAAATACTAGGCTCCTGTAAATTGTATCATTGCCTATGAGCAAGGCCAAAAAATTCATACATCTTCCTTTGTTATGGCATTACAGGAGGACTGAATAGTTTGCAGAAGCATGTCTTTGGTAATCAGATGAGGGACACTGAAAATGGATCTGGATCGCCTACTTGGACAAGATAAATGCAGGTATGTGAATTGTGAATAGTGAAAAAGCATGAAAGCAAAAACCTCAAATATTTCAAAGCACTCTCAGTAGACCATTTAAAACCATTTTATTCATAGGCTACTTTTGGCTAATGGCCAGGATAAAAATACGCACTTATGCAAGCTGCTAAACCAGCCTTGATTAAGGGGAGGATAGGCAATGCTTGGTTTTTAATTAAATGAAATGAAGGGAAACCATTCGATTTTTAATGCTTCTAAATACGAGATTCACTAGCACAAAAGGCACATCTCTCCTTCAGTGGGCACTGTGCATCATGGCTGGATGGGCTGCATTTCCCCTCTCCAAATTCATTCCGTTTTCAACTGCATTACAGTTAAGACCTGCTTTTTGTGGGTCTTAAAACTTCCCATTAGCTCTTGATTGTTTATTTCATTCAGGTGTTTTAGTGTCATAAAAGATTACATCTATTGTTGGGCTGGTCAAAACAGCAGGTTATCCTATCCCGTTGAGGCCTTTGTCCTATGCTGTGAAGTCCATCCATTATCCTTCCTCTTATAAATAAAGTTCTCAACTAATTATTTCCATTGACTTACCCGTGATGAAATGATCAGAGCAGACCCTGCACTGACTGCTGTCTTGAGTTCAGGTGTCTTCGCTTATCTGACAGTTCTTGCATCTCATCTCTTTACATATTTTGCATCTCATCGCTTTACATATTTTGCATTACTCTTCTCATATGCATATACTGTATTATATTCCACTGTATCTTAGTCTATGCCCATCTGACATTGCTCATTTATGTATTCTTAATTCCATTCCTTTACTTAGGTTTGTGTGCATTGTGTGTATTGTTGTTAGATATTACTTGTTTGATATTACTGCACTGTTGGAGCTAGAAACACAAGCATTTCGCTACACCCGCAATAACATCTGCTAAACAATACAATTTGACCAATACAATTTGATTTGATCTCCTTGGTGTTTCATGATTGTGGGTAACCTGTTTTTTCCTGTTGTCTTTCCTGCCTTGTTAGAGCAGCCAAATACGGTACAGAAATTGACCATAGTGTTGAACCATTTATTTTAGTCATGGTTACCATAAAGCTTGGGGTTGCCACTCAGCTGTTGTTGTTGGAAGAACTGATGCAGTGGTCTTCCAACATGGCCGCCAGGAAGTGTCGTACGTCACTTGGCAACTCTCTATAGTGGGCTACAGCAGTCATAGTTTTATAGTGCAGTAAAGTGGTCTCTTAACACCCCACATAAACAAATACTACAGTTTACAATAGAATACTATAGTACTTACTATAGAATTCTGTAGTATTCTGTAGTAATCTTAGCCTGGTTGCCATCTCTATTCAGCTATTATGTTCCTCTCCTTGCCACTCCTCTCATTTGCCAAAGAATACTGTCCTTTCAGCAATCTTCAAATGTGAACATTCTATCATTAACTTCTTGAGAATACAGGGGGTGCTATTTTCCCATTAGCATAATTTGCTCTACAGATTAAACTGCCTCTTATTCAATTATTGCTCTTACTATATGCATATAAATAATACCATTGGAAAGAAAACAATCTCTAGTTTCTAAAACCGTTTCAATTTTGTCTCTGAGTGATACAGAAGTCATTTGACAGCACTTTCCATGACCAAGAAGAAAAAAGCAAGGTGTATGCCAGCTTCAACGCTCTGCCTATATATGGTCGTGCCCCCTATGACCCGAAACACACCTCATTGGCCTTCCTCTGGGTGTCAAGAGGACGTCAGAGGAAAAATATCTTGTTTATCTGGGACTGACGTGAAATGAGAGCTAATTCTTTGGCGTGACCGACAACTTCCGGTTGTCTAAATCGTGCGACTTTTAGCTGCGATTGTCTTCTGTTGTGCGGCCATTATGGATGAAAACTATCTCCGTCTCGAAGTTTGTTTGATACATGTGACCAGATCATCGTAATGTATGTTTTTTCAATATAGTTTAATCAGATTATTTGAATTTTTTCGGGAGTTTTGTGGTGTTCCGTTGTCTGAATTTTTTTTACGTTTGAGAGATCCGTGCCACTCGACCGGTACCTGTGCTAAATGGAGTGGGAAAGGAACAATTCTGAACGGAACCAACGACTCATCTTGACAAAGGACACTTTGATCAACATTCTGATGAAAGATCAGCCATAGTAAGACCCAATTTACGATGTTATATCATATCTGTTGTGCATGTGAACTGGCCGTGGGCGCCTAGCCGAATCTGCCTGGTATAGCTATGCTAATTTAGCGCTACATTTTGTTTTCGTTATAAAACATTTCATAAATCTGAAATATTGTTTGGATTCACCAGATGTTGGGCTTTCAATATCTGTACGCTGTGTATTTTTCTGAAATGTTTTAAGATGAGTAATTCGTTATATGACGTTGGTCTCTGTAATTGTTCTGGCTGGGTCAGCACTATTTCAGATTGCAGCTGCAATGTAGAACTGTGATTTATACCTGAAAAATGCACATTTTTCCCCAAAAAAACTATGCTATACCATAAATATGTTATCAGACTGTCATCTTATGAAGTTGTTTCTTGGTTAGTGGCTATATATATTTTTATTTAGTCGAATTAGTGATAGCTACTGACGCAGGAAAAAGCTGTTGGGAGTAAAAATATCGTGTCCTTTGCTAACGTGGTTAGCTAATAGATTTACATATTGTGTCTTCCCTGTAAAACATTTAAAAAATCTGAAATGGTGGCTTTATTCACAAGACCTGTATCTTTCATCTGGTGTCTTAGACTTGTGATTTAATGATATTTAGATGCTACAAGTTACTTGTGACGCTATGCTAGCTATGCTACTCAGTGGGGTGGGGGGTGGGGGGTGCTACCGGATCAGGGTTGGTGACTCGTGAGAAGCTTGAGGAGATCAGAGGATTTGATCCTGATTCGATAACCCTCACAGCTATCATCCAATCACAATGTTTATGCAAATTAGACCGATAGGAAAACGTTCTAATTTAATTCATACATTTGATTGGTAGCATTCTAACATTGGACATTCTGATGTAATACATTTAGTTGTAAACATAAACATTGGGCGCAGGGAGAACAGAGGATTCCCGTTTATTGCATTTTTACCAACAACCAATGTGATCACATCACACCAGAGCTCTCACCATTCAAACTTCTCAGCCAGTTCATTGTGAATGCTGTAGCCTATTTTATATCCAGCAAGCAAGAGTAAGATGCTTCTTTCCTCGAAAATAGTCTATATATTTTTTTTTCTTGCTCAAAATAAGTGACCAAACTATACTGCTACTTCTGGGACATGCATTGGACTAGGCTGGTTCAAGAGCTATACGAAGAATAGAGAGAGGATGGAAGCGAGAGAGGCCAGTGGAGATGCCAGCGGAGATTAATGAATTGCACAAGAAGGGAACAGCGAAGACAGAGATGTGTAAGTTAGAAATTAATTCAAAGGATGGGCTATTAATCCACCATTTGTAGGCTAGCCTACAGTATATATTAGGCCTACAGTGAATTTAGGTGACCACCACCTGTGCTATACAAGCCAGGGACAAAAAATATATTTATCTGATGCACATTTTGTGAATTGAAGTTAAACATTGACAAATGCTTCAGTTTAATTAAATGTGCAATACAAAAGTACAGTGCCAAGGCCTATTTAATAAAACCCTGACTTTTATAGCATTATGCTATAACACTTTAACATGCAGGTCAACCGGGTGGTTGAGCAAATTTTGACAACCAATTTTAAATTAAATCAAACATGAATTTTGTTTGGCATATTTTATCACCTCAACCAATGTCAATTAGTAAAATGATCATGTGGTTTTCATTATCAGACTCCTGCATTTTTGGTTAAAAACCAGGAATTGAATCTTAGCAAAACCGAAACTCAAATCGCACAATTTTAGTACTAATTGTGTATAAAATGGAATATTACAAGACTGTAAAATGTTGTTGACCTCTAAAACATCATTTCGGAATTATGCAATTATTAAAATATTGGTTTTTATTATATAATTTTAGGAACTCTTGAAAAATATGCTCTACCAGGCAGTTGATTTGCCCATTTAAAGAAATTATATTTAGTCAAAGCTAGTCATTATGGACAAATATTATTCTGGGATTTTTTTGTCTGCAAATATAAAATATTTTCATATTCATACCAGTATTTACTGATATTATTCAGTACAAGAACAGTAAACACATTCAGTTACATATATTTTTATATTAATAATATTTGAAAACACAAAAGTATCATTTTATTTATATTTCAAATCTGTCCTCATTTATCCAGGCCTGTCTGGTTTAACCAGACCTGTCAAGTAACTGAGGCAGACATAATGTTAACTAATATATTATTTTTTAGATGAGTTTACCCTAATTGGGAAACTCAACCAGCTGGTTGAGATGTTAGAGATGCCTTATCTATCAAATTTTAAACATTAATTTATGGCCTATACTAAGGCTATTCTTCTGATTTTTTTCCCCTTTCTGATATGTATTTCTAGGTGTGCCAGTTAACCCTTGTGTTGTCTTGAGGGTCAAAAATGACCCGCCACTATGTTTACCAGCAGAGAAAACCCCTAAATGATATTTTTTAAACTTGAAATTTGATTACTTTTCCTAGAGTGACCCCAACATTAGAAAAAGTGAAAGTGATTGCCTTTGTTCATATTTCCATGAAAGCTGTACACCACCAGGGTGTACAAAGATTGTCTTAGGGTCATTTTTGACCCGGCAGTTATAAAATCATTTACATACACACACACACTGGGAAATTGAGATTATGTGTGCTACTGATTGAACTCAGCCAGCAGCTCCTGAAAAAGAAGATCACTATGGTTGGTACAGTTATAAAGAACAAGTCTGAGCAACAAGGGGGAGAGAGGCCTTCTCATCAAAGTTTGCCTTCACCCACCACCACCACTCTAGTATCTTACCTCCCAAAGAGGAACAAGAATGTGGTCCTCCATAGCACACTACACAAAACGGCTGAGATTAGTGATTGTGAGGATAGGAAGCCAGCCATCATCCTGGACTACAACCACAACAAAGGAGGCGTTGACAACCTGGACAAGGTGATTGGAACTTAAAGCTCCAGGAGGATGATTGCCTGCTGGCCCCTGGTCATCTTCCATAACATCATTGACATGTCCTCATACAATGCCTTCGTGATATGAAACAAGGTCAACCCTACCTGGATGCCTGATAAGCGGAACAAGAGGAGGGTATTCCTGGAGCAGCTGGGAAAGGCACTTGTAACCCCACACATTCAAAGGAGGGAGCGCCTCCCCCGCACAGCAGCCTCTGCAGCACTTGTGAAAGCTGTTCAGGGGGATGAATCTTGTCCTGATCCACCTGAGGCTGCAGCTGGGGCAGGCAAGAGGAGGAGATGGCAATTCTGCTCCCCAAAGAAGGACTGTAAAACAAATACTATGTGCTGCACATGTGAGAAATACATCTGCAAAGTCCATGCATGTGCTAATTAGAGTTGATGGATTTATGTTCTTCACATTTTTATTTTATTCTTATTTATTGTTGTTGTTTATACACCTTGTGGGTGGGGGCAATGGTTAAAAAAAAATGGGAGAAGACTAGTATTTTGTAGTTGAATTCCTCATTGTACAGTATATAAGAATACATCACTATGTTGCCAAAAAAGTTCAAAACTGTTATTGTTTCCCTTCAATAAAATGCATTCAAAATGACTTTCTTACTCTGCACATTTCTTCTACTTTCTTAGGCTTTACAAGTGCTATCTCTTGCTAAAACAAAATATGTTTACACCTATGCAGTACCTTTTGGCAATAATAATAACAATAATAATAAACCTCTACTTTAGTAAAGAAAACAATTATGACAGGTGTGTTGTAATAAAAACGAGTGGTGTCCACTGATTTAACTGCAGTCTTTCTGCATTGTGAAGAGGGAAAACCCAGATATTCACAAAATTTGTGATGAATGACAGATTGTTTCTTCATGCAAAATAGATTTGGGGTTTAAAATTAAATTAAACTGCTTTGTTTTTGGGCTTTAGTGAAGGCGTTTTACCCTTAGGACAAGGGGAGTATACAGAATGTTAAGACTGCACAAGGGTTAAAGGGATAATGTAGCCTACATTCTGATGGACTTCAGCCAAGATTTGAGCCTAGGTTTTGAACACTTTTTTAGGAAAGGAGAAATGTGATTTGAGTGTTTTTAAGATGCGCTGATGGCTTTGATTGATGGGTCCTTTTAGCATGTGTGTGTGGCTGTGAGTTCGCTTATTCTCTCTATGTCCATTCAGAACGTTTCCTAAAGTAACCTGTTATATTCCTCGTATAGCTCAAAATTGTAAAAATGTAAGCAAGTCATGATGATCCGCATATGTGCGAGGAATGACAACAGGTGCCAATTTTATGTTTATTTCCGCTCATTAAATGGGATGCAACTGAAACAAACGTAGCTCGATTAACTCTTGTAGGTTAATATTTTCTGTATGATTATTTCACTCTCTCATTAGGGAGTCCTCTCTAGCCACTTTGCACAACATGATCTTGCATTGACACTTCCTTCTAACAAGGGAATGAGAACGTAACGAAATTGTTAAATGTTGTTCTTAAAATTCAAATTCTTTACTGCGCAAAATTGCGCACACCCCTGTTCCACAACATTGTCATGGAAAATATGAATGTTGTTTCAAACTACCAATCAACAACTGCGCCGTAAATCCGGCTGCATATTGAACGTTGATATTGCTGAAAGGCCAGTCTCTTTGGCAAATGACAAGTGATACTACACACTGTAGTATCCCTCGATCATGTGTAGTACTTACTATATAATTGTGTAGTATACTATACTACACACTGTATTGATATACTAATATAACATTTGCATATGTCCCGCCCAATCCTGGCCCTCATATCCCAATATGTGCCACCCATGACTGAAAAACATACATGCCAAGTATAGACCATATAGTGTTCCCTACAGGTTATAAAATTGAGTAGAAGGTCTGAACTGAACAGTTCAGACCACAAACCTACTTACATACAGGTTATGGACAATTTGCTCTTTTAGTGTTTGTCTATTAAGTTCTCTCAAGGAGAAAGTACAAAAATCGAATTAAAAAGATAGTAAAACAATCAAATAACAACACTACAGAAAATAATACAGTGTACTACAATAGAAAACACAACAGTGAGTACTGTAGTATATACTGTGCCTTCAGAAGTATTCACACCCCTTGACTTTAAAATGGATTCAATTGAGATGTTGTGTCACTGGCCTACACACAATGCCCCAAAATGTCAAAGTGGAATTATGTTTTTAGAAATGTTTACAAATTCATTACAAATGAAAAGCTGAAATGTTTTTAGTCAATACGTATTCAACCCCTTTGTTATGGCCATCCTAAACACCTTACAGGAGTAAGAATGTGCTTAACAAGTAACATAATAAGTTGCATGGAGTCTGTGTGCAATAATAGTGTTTCACATAATTTTTTTAATGACTGCCTCATTTCTGTACACCACACAAAGAATTATCTGTAAGGTCCCTCAGTTGAGCAGTGAATTTCAAAAACAGATTCAACCACAAACACCAGGGAGGTTTGCCAATGACTCGCAAAGAAGGACACCTATTGGTAGATAGGTAAAAATTGATAGAATCAGACACTGAATATCCCTTTGAGCATGGTGAAGTTATTAATTACACTTTGGATGGTGTATGAATACACCCAGACACTACAAAGACAAACATCTTTCCTAACTCGGTTGCCGGAGAGGAAGGAAACCGCTCAGTGATTTCACCATGAGGCTAATGGTGGCTTTAAAACTATTACATAGTTTAATGGCTGTGATTAGAGAAAACTGAGGATGGCTCAACAACATTGTAGTTACTCCACAATACTAACCTAAATGACAGAGTGAAAAGAAGGAAGCCTGTACAGAATAAAAATATTCCAAGACATGCATCCTGTTTGCAATAAGGCACTAAAGTAAAACTGCAAAAAAAGTGGCAAAGAAATTAACTTTATGTCCTGAATACAAGTGTTACGCTTGGGGCAAATCCAACACAACACATCACTGAGTACCACTCTTCGTGTTTTCAAGCATGGTGGTGGCTGCATCATGTTATGGGTATGATTGTCATCGGCAAGGACTAGGGAGTTTTTGGGGGGATAAAAAATAAACGGAATAGAGATAAGCACAGGCAAAATCCTAGAGGAAAACCTTGTTGAGAAATTCCCCTTTCAGCAGGACAATAACCTAAAACACAAGGCCAAATATACACTGGAGCTGCTTACTAAGATTACATGGAATGATCCTGAGTGGCCCGGTTACAGTTTTTACTTAAATCTAATTGAAAATATTTTGCAAGACTTGAAAATGGCTGTTTAGTAATGATCAACAACCAACTTGAAAGAGACTGACCCAGCAAGACTCACAGCTGTAATCACCGCCAAAGGTGATTCTAACATGTATTAACACAGGGTTGAATACTTATGTAATCAAGATATATTATTGTTTTATTTTTTACAAATGTTCAAATTTTTATTCCACTTTGACGTCAGAGTAATTTGTGTAGATCGTTGACAAAAAAATTACAATTCAATCCATTTTGATCCCAACTTGTAACACAACAAAATGTGGAAAAACTCAAGGGGTGTGAATACTTTCTGAAGGCACTGTAAATATAGTAATTCTACAGTATACTGTAGTATATTTTCATGTGGGACTCTTCATCCTATGATTGAAAATGGTGTTTGTTGTTTGTAAAAAAAAAAGTGAGCTATCGAGGCTTTACGCAATGAACGATCCAATTAGAGTCCTGTCCTAACTCAGTGAGTTATGGGGCTGAAGTACTGTACATCAGAGCACAGCCATTAACAATTTGCAAGTGTTTTAGCTCCCTTCAGGGGGAAAGGATATCTACAAACACCCTACTTTTGAGTGTAGAACAACTTCTGTATTGTATCATTCTGAAAGACAGTAGGGTCGAAGATTTCAGCTAATTCCAGTTCAGCATGATTTAGGGAGAACTACAACGCACTAAAAGAGGCCAAACTCCCAAAATAAGATGAAAAGGTTTGATTTGGCATGATATCCCTCAACACAACTTCCCGCACCCTTAACATATTAAGACAAGGCTAATGCATGACCCCACTGTGCAGAGGATTTTCTGTGGGACTTTGTGGATCTCAAAAACTCTGGTACTGTATAAATAGGGACTGGGAAGTGAAAAGTGCATGGGCAACCTAACACCCTAGTAAAGTTAGCCTTGGAATGCTCCAACAACTCAGTGATATTTAATTTGACAGATTTTTTTCTTTCTTACAAAACACCCTGTCAGAAGCAGTAGAACTGCAAATTGGTTCTGATTGACAGTTGGGCTATTTGATGTAATAGATGGATAAATAAAGGGCGTGGATCTCTCTGAGTTCCGTGATGAACGACTCCAACTGGGAAAATAGATAGCCTTTGATGTTTATGTGATTGTCACAGTTCATACACATGTTTAATACATCTGGCACGGCTACACAGTTACAGTACCTGTTGCATTATTTGAACATCTTCTCCAAACATGTCTGTTTTTTTCAAGTCACCCAGCTGTGATCCAGCCTCCATCCTTGATTCTCTCCAATGGGAGGAGAATAAAACATTGTAGTGAAGTTGCTAGTGCTTTCAAGGGGAGTCACAGGGACATGAGGAGGTAGTTATCTGAGGGCAGACTGACTGACACTCAGACATTGCCTCTTACTATAAATGTACCTCTATGATTGAGAACTATGACCTCCATAATGCTTGTGTGTCCTATTTCTGTTATGATATGACACAGGCCACAGTGTGAAAATTAGTTTGTTTGCTATTGGGAAATGACCTCGGCAGAGTTAACATTGTCAGGGTCAAGGGTCATATTTGTATGGCTGCATCTCATTCGTTGTCATGGTTGTTGGTGCCATTATGCTCTGGTGGCCCTTCTATAATAGCCATCTTTCAAATCACCTGGGTAACGGTGAGGGTGAAGGTTATCTCACTTAGTTATGTCCATAAAATACACTGGGCTACACTGAGCTGAGCTGCCCTCTCTGCAATGATAGAGATGAAGCCATTGGATCCGTCACTGCGTCATCGAGAAGCTACAAGCAGAACTGGAGGTCATTACGCTCAAACAATCTGCTAATGTTCTGCCATGGCTAATTCGTGCCTGCGGCCTGGTGCCATTCCTGACCGTCTGCAGGACATGACCTGCTACAGAGGACCACAGTGAATGTCAGCCTCTCACTGGGGAAAATACACTATATATACAGTATATACGTATGTGGACACCCTTTCAAATTAGTGGATTCGGCTATTTCAGCCACCCCAGTTGCTGACAGGTGTATAAAATCGAGCATGCAATTTCCATAGACAAACATTGGCAGTAGAATGGTCAGTTCGGAAAATTACTGCCCTGCTAGAGCTGCCCCGGTCAACTGTAAGTGCTGTTATTGTGAAGTGGAAACGTCTAGGCGCAACAAGGGCTCAGCCGCGAAGTGGTAGGCCTGACAAGCTCACAGAACGGGTCTGCCGAGTGCTGAAGCGCGTAAAAATCATCTGTCCTCGGTTGAAACACTCAATACCGAGTTCCAAACTGCCTCTGAAAGCAACGTTAGCACAATAACTGTTCATTGGGTGCTTCATGTAATGGGTTTCCATGGCCAAACAGCCGCACATAAGCCTAAGATCACCATGCGCAATGCCAAGCATTGGCTGGAGTGGTGTCAAGCTCGCTGCCATTGGACTCTGGAGAAGTGGAAACGTGTTCTCTGGAGTGATGAATCACGCTTCACCATCTGGCAGTCCGATGGACGAATGTAGGTTTGGCGGATGCCAGGAGAACGCTACCTGCCAGAATGCAAATTGCCAACTGTAAAGTTTGGTGGATGAATAATGGTCTGGGGCTGGTTTGGGCTAGGCCCCTTAGTTCAAGTGAAGGGAAATCTTAATGCTACAGCATACAATGAGGTCCATACAGAAATGGTTTGTCAAGATCGGTTTGGAAGAACTTGACTGGCCTGCACAGAACCTTGACCGCAACCCCATCGAACACCTTTGGGATGAATTGGAATCCCAACTGTGAGCCAGGCCTTATCGCCCAGCAGCAGTGCTCAACTTCACCAATGCTCTTGTGGCTGAATGGAAGCAAGTCCCTGCAGCAATGTACCAACATCTAGTGGAAAGCCTCCCCAGAAGAGTGGAGGCTGTAAAAAACGGGGGACCAACTCCATATTAATGCCCATGATTTTAGAATGAGATGAGCAGGTGTCCACATACTTTTGGTCATGTAGTGCAATAGAATTGGGGTTACCTGTAAGAGTTGTATTTGATGCCAATTAAATGTCAATCAAGACACTAAGTAGCTACTCTTAAAAGTAACTAATTGAATGGAAAAAAGTATTTATACTGTCCAAAAACTGCCACGGTCAGTAGAACGCTGAAGGGCAGCTGAAGTTGGGCTGAGAAGATCCAATGCCCAAAAACGAGTGATCTTTAATTTCATAATTTAAATAATCCCTCCAAAATTTGGCAAGTAGTGAAAGGTTTGGAGAGCAAAAAGGTTACACAGCTTCCCAAACAATTGTTGGTAGACACACAGATTGTAACTGAGATAATCTCTATTCTGAAAGCCTTAAAATCAGCATTTTCTAGATGCAGGCAGTTTATATGAAAAGGTCAAAGGTATAAATGAGCCCCCTATGAATTTACCTAACACCCCTGTGCACTCATTCGCCAGGTTATCCTTCTCATCCTTCTCTGTTTCAGAAGTGCGTAAAGCCCTGAAGCCCTGAAAATCCCCTGGCCCTTAAGATCTAGATCCCCGCCTCTTACGCCTAGCTGCAGACATCAGTGCTCCCCCTTAACAAGT
Organism: Salvelinus alpinus; assembly: GCF_045679555.1. Lineage (NCBI taxonomy): Eukaryota > Metazoa > Chordata > Actinopteri > Salmoniformes > Salmonidae > Salvelinus > Salvelinus alpinus. The sequence goes on from NC_092117.1 coordinate 8,667,948, forward strand.
ATTTTTAACCTCTTGCTTGACGTTAAGGAAATCACGAAGCTATGGAAATGTGCTTTTGTACTGCCTCCTGAAAAGGTGGAGATCCTTCGCTACTTGACAACTATCGACCCATGTCAACACTGTCTGTACTGTCTAAGGTACTGGCGTCCATAGTTAGTAGGCAGCTGAAGGCCTACCTCCAAGAAAACAACATCTTAAATGGAATGCAATCAGGTTTTAGGGGTGGCCGCTGCACTGTTTCAGCAACATTGAAGGTTTTAAATGACATCCACTGTGCTCTTGATAAGAAGTTACACTGTGTGTCTGTCTTTACGGATTTGTCAAAGGCATTTGACACCGTGGACCATGCTGTGTTGGTGTAAAGGTTAAAATGTTGTGGAATTACTGGTCAATCTCTAGATTTGATAACTAATTTATAACCAATCGTGGACAATGTGTAATGGCGGATGGTTGTAAATCTGAGTCCATAGAGTTGTGCTCAGGTGTTCCGCAAATTCCAGGGTGGCGCATAATTGGCCCAGCGTAGTCCTTGGATAGGGTATGGCCGGGGTAGCCGTCATTGTAAATAAGAATTTGTTCTCAACTGACTTGCCTAGTTAAAAGGTTAAATAAAAAAATTAAAAAAATTAAAAAAAATCGGGTTGAGGTTGGGTGATTGTGAAGGCCAGGTCACCTGATGCAGCACTCCATCACTCTGTGTTGGGTCATTGTCCTCTTGAAAAACAGATTATAGTCCCACTAAGAGCAAGCCAGATGTGATGGCGTATTGCTGCAGAATGCTGTGGTAACCATGCTGGTTAAGTGTGCCTTGAATTCTAAATAAATCACAGACAGTGTCACTAGAAAAGCACCTCCACACATCACACCTCCTCTTCCATGCTTCACGGTGGGAACCACACATGCAGAGATCATCCGTTCACCAACTTTGCATCTCACAAAGACACCGCGGTTGGAACCAAAAATCTCACATTTGGACTCATCAGACCAAAGGACATATTTCCTCTGCAGCAGAGGTAGCTCTGGGTCTTCCTTTCCTGTGGCGGTCGTCATGAGACCCAGTTTCATCATAGCAAGTGATGGGCTATCTTGTGTATACCACCCCTACCTTGTCACAACACAACTGATTGGCTCAAACGCATTAAGAAGGAAAGAAATTCCACAAATTAACTTTTAAAAAGACACAGCTGTTAATTGAAAGGCATTCCAGGTGACTACCTCATGAAGCTGGTTGAGAGAATGCCAAGAGTGTGCAAAACTGTCATCAAGGCAAAGGGTGGCTACTTTGAAGAATCTCATATATATTTGTTTAACACTTTTCTGGTTACTACATGATCCCATATGTGTTATTTCATAGTTTTGATGTCTTGATTATGATGTCTTGATGTTTTGATTATTCTAGAATGTAGAAAATAGTAAAAATAAAGAAAAACCCTGGAATGAGTAGGTGTGTCCAAACTTTTGACTGCTACTGTACATGCAGGCCTCAACCACTACCCTGAGAGCATTTGATTCAGTATATCATGCGGCCCTCCAGTTCATTACAGATCAAAAACGTCCAACACATCATTGTGATCTCTACAGCACCGTTGGCTCGTCGCCATTGATCTTGCGTAGGCTTAAACACTGGTATACACTGATTTATATGGCCATATTGGGTTAAATGACACTTTCTCTGTTCTTCTTTAATCAGGTCAGTAAATAAATATAATTTACGATTCCATTCTCATTTGCTTCTAACAGTAGCAAGAATTAGAACATGTCATGGTAGAAATAGTTTTAGTTAGTCAAGTCAGTGGTCCTGGACATTAAAACATTTGATGATCTAGTCACGTTGGTGGAGTTTAAACACTTGGTCGATGTAAATATCAGAGAAGAGTGTAATTGTCTTTAGGACAGCAGTTTTTTAGTTATGACAGTTGCGTTTCTTTAGGTAATATGTAATTGTTGTATTGTATGTGTGTCTATAGTTTTGTTCAATGTTGTGTCAGTGTATGTCAGTTGTTTTGTCTGAAACTGTTCCCCCTACGGCTGTTGGACCAGGTCTCTCTTGAAAAATCGATTTTATCTCAATGAGAAAAACCTGTATAAATAAACAATTATCTGTGTGCATGAATGGACAAAGACTGTGTGGGATGGGACACTGGACCAAAGCATCTGTACCCAAAGCATATAACACTCGACACCACTGACTTCCAGGCCTCCTGCTGTTATGCTCATCTCAGAGGGGATGGGGCCAGAGCTAGTGTGCCATGGACCAACATTTTACGGCAGAATAAGGTGGTACCCAGTGGGTTGGACTTTTCTAAGTTGTGCATGGAGGATATTGTGCCAGCAACAAAATGGACTGGCAAGAACAGGATGAGTTCCTGTCACGGTAAGTGTCAAATATGCACCACAACATCCCATCATCCTCTCTGCATGACCCCTGAAGGCATTAGCACAACCGATTTGACTCAGTGCTTGGTGCATGTGGCGCTGAGGGCTGCCTCACTGGTGCTGCACCGTGGCAGTGTCAATGAGAATTTCAATGCTTCTGTGGAGAATTCCAATGCTTCTGAGTAATGCATGGGGAGTCATGATTGAGTATTGATGTGCATCAGTAAAATAATAAAATGGAGAATATCTCCCTCTCGATCGCTCTCTTACACACGCACACACATATACACACACATATATACAAAAAATAAATCCTTCACACTGGTCCCAGTAACACCTCATTTAAAAAAGAGTATGAGACATTGTTACATTTGTTGACTGACTTTTGTAAAATCACCATTCATACATACAGGTCCCAGGCAGTCCCTGTAACGCTTCTACCGTAAGGTATCTTACCTGCTAATGAGGAGCATGATGAACACTCTCCCTCCCGAGCGGAGCACAGCCATCATTGCTGGAGGTGTGGAGGTGTCTAGTGGAGTCTATCTGAAATAAGAGGATACAGAGAGCACTAAATCCATAAACATAGGTATACTCAGTCTATTGTGTTTTGACGAGTGCAGTTTGTACCAGCATTTTCAATGCATACGTCCATCTACCGAATAATATTTAGTTCAGAACCAGTGAAACTTAATCCCAAACCCCAGTTTTTTCAGGTGCTGTTTTCAAACTCAAATTGGCCGAGGGGCATCACAGATGTTTCTGAGCCTTCTGTGTTTTTGTAACACTGTCAACCTCCTTGGTCATCTTATGACTGAACTGACATATATCATCCAGATTCCCCCATTTGTCTTGTGCTGTTATAAAGAGAAGTCAGCACATCTTTGGCTGGAAGTCATCCTGGAAGTCATCCTGGAAGTCATCCTCCCAACAACCAACTCACTAAGCTATAGACATGACCGCAGGGCTTCATTTGAACTGAATAATCACCTCACAATAATGACTTATCTGAAACGTCTACTGCTTAAGCTCTCGGCTTAGGTAGAGGCAATGAAAGACATTTCATTGCTACCTTCCTTAGAAAGCACTCCCCTTTAAGGATTTCGAAATGACTGTACATTTAGCTGTTGGGTGAAAAGGAATGTGGCTGCAAAATGATATGCTACTGTAGGCATCATCAACTGCAGCGTTACCTAGTAATGCTTAGTGACAGAAATGTTGCTCTCTTTGTACTGGATTTCTTTAATAAACAGATGCATTGTGTTATTTTATACAACGGGTGGCTCTAATACTGAATGCTGATTGGTTAAAAGCGCATTCCAGCTGGTGTCTATTTCACGAGTTACCACCGGTTAAATATATTACGTTAAAATGCGTATTTACTCTGTTCCATCCGACTGCGCAATCCAGCCCAGCCAGGCAAGTTATAAACTTGATCTCCACTATAAAAAGCATTTAGACATTATCTCACATTTTTTAAACTTACATTTAGTTATCAACAGCTGAGATTTGTATTAACCTTTGTCTGTCTCTCCGACATTTGCAACATTGTTTCAATATTCAAATTCGATCTCCAGCTGTCCCATAGTAATGAACGTGTAGGGGTCGGGAGTTGGCACGGGACAGACAGGCAGGCAGCGTTTCTCAGCCAGTCGAAATCACAAAACAGCTGTCATCATTTTTATGGATATATACAAAGAAATGTCAACTGAAAAAGGTCAAACGAAACGAAGTGCAGCTAGTTTGCAGTCTTTCCATCTTCAGTTTGAAGTGATTGTGTTTGCTGTGTTGTTGGCTAGCTCCTCTGTGGCTGGAAAATGGCTGTGTGTGTTTTTGTGACTAGGCTCTGACCTAACATAATCATATGGTGTGCTTTCGCTGTAAAGTATTTTTGAAATCGGACACGATGGGTAGATTAACAAGAAGAAAAGCTTTAATTTGGTGTATTGCACTTGTGAATGTATGAAAGTTACATATTTCCCAAAAATATTTTTGAATTTCGCGCTCTGCCTTTTCAGCGGAATGTTGTTCCGCTAGCGGAACCCCTAGCCATAAGCATTTAACAACAGTGTAACATACAGCACTTTCATTAAATGTGTTGAAGTCAATAAAGCTTTTTAGTCATCTCTAAACCACAAAGCACTAGCTATTTTAAGATATGAGGCCATACATATTTCTCACTGTCTCAATCATTTTCAGTGTAGGGGCCTGTTGCCTAATCTGCCATGTGCTTAAGTACAGTATGTCAGTCAGCTAAAATTCTACTTGTCACTCACCAAATCCACTGACCACCCTCAAACACACAGCAGTGTCGAATTAAACCTCTCAAGAGTTATCAGCCATATTTCAGAACCCTGTCATCTTGTCTACCATTTGATTTTAAGCTGACTTGAAAAGGGCAAAAGTGGGTGGGAATAATATATATGTTTGAGTTACTGAGCACATGATCAAATGTTCTGCCCTTTTCTGTGTTTTCTCGCTTCCCGCCTGGTGTGCTTGGTGAGTCACCTCATTGTCAGACCCCCTCGTGGTCTTGATTTTTCATTTTGTTCCTTGTCCTGTATCCTGACTTGTTCTCTGACCTCTTAAGGCAACTGGGACTAAGACCCTGACCACTGACTTATACCATTTTTGCACTACCGGCCAAGCAGGGCTGTACTGAGCTGGCCAGTTTACGCATCCACCACAGTTGCTGAAAAGGACAGTGTGGAAAAATATCAGAGTCAGAAGAGTTTGTTTTGGGTCGGTGTAGCGAATGTGAGTAGGGTTCACGGTCTCGTGATAAGATAACCCTGCCTGCGACATTAAAAACAGTGTCACTCTCAGCCCAAGACTGATATACAGTACCTCTTGGTGTAATGGTCAAAACGTTGCTTTCTTCCATGGGAAACAGGTATTATAGTACCCACTACATCCCACACTGCGGCAGCACTTAGAGCTGAGCTGATTTTATAAATATGTTCCACCAGCCCAGCTCGCCTCTCTTACAGGCACAGCAGGCCCTGAGGACTTTGTCTGAGCAGTCGGCTAACCACAGCGGATCCTTCTCCTATGCAACACTCTGTTTGGGCTGTAATTGACTTATCCTCATCATTCCAGACGAGTTTCTTGCTCCCGTCGCCCTGCATCAGCGTTGGGATGCTTGTGGCTATGCTCCCGCCTCCTAAAACATTATGGGAAATCTGCAGGCTTTGAGTGGATATGAATGTGGTTGGAAAGGAGCTTGCCTTTTGAGATGGTGGTGCTGGCGGTACTGATGAAGAAGAAGATGATGATCATCATCATCATCATTATGAAGATGATAATAACGATCAAATAAGAAGAAAAAGAAGAAGACAATCAAATATTTTTTGTTTAAAATATCTCTAAAAATAGTTGATCTGAATGTACACCTGGACACTGTGACAGCTTGAGGTAGTGGTTGGCTACATCAGGACAATGTTTGGCATCAGACCTCATCCCAGATGAGTGATGACAGTGCAACTGCATTATCCCAAGTCGGACAGGGCACAAAGGGCCACACGGATGGGACAGCCAGGTCAGCCCAAACCCAAATGTCCCTGGCCCTCACTCCCATGATGCACCTGGGCCAGAGAGTGGGCGGTTGGGAGATGAGGCCCATCAATCTGAATCAGGAAGGAGGGATGAGCCACCTGGTGCTCTGTGCCACCCTCCAGGTCCCAGCTGCACCCATACCTCATCATCTCATAGCACTGCCTGTCTGCCCAACCACCAATTCTGCAGAGTAATGTTTGCACAGGGCATAGTCTCTACCCACACCTCAGACAGCATATAACGAGCACAGCAGGGAGGAAAAAGGGGAGATATAGAGATAGAAAGGAGTTCCTTACCACTGTGCGTCATCCAATACATGTTTGTTGCCTTTGGATTACTTTTTTAAAAATGTGTTAAATCTGCTATGTTGTCACTGGGTGGGAAGAGGAAATGACATTCTGAGCACTGGTGTTTTTAAGATAAGGAGCGGGACTTCCCATCACCTCTCTGCACAACCCAGTTAATGTTAATCACAGACTTCAGCTCCCCTCTTCCTCTTTTAATATCATGCTTGACTGGGAGCTAAATCTACTGTGCAACTGGTTTAAGCATACTGCAGTGAGATATATTGAAACCAAAAATTGAGCAAAATAAATAAGTAACATTGTGTTTTTTTTTACAGAGCTGCACCGGAACAGAGACGGTTGTCTTGGCTGTTACTCAAGTCACACAAATATACATATATTTGGGAGAGAGGGACATTTCAAAACCTCCAGCCTCCATGAACAGGTCAAGTGTTTCTATTTTCTTTCCAGATAAGATCAGACCTGACTCAGTATCTTTTGTATACACTACTTGATTACATGAAACAACATCAATGTACTCTAGAGCTGTTTGGTGCTTGAGAACTCTTGCCAACAGCTGACAGCTATCTTTAATCTGATAGGCTTCATAGCCTGAGGGTAGCAATAGGCTAAAGTGGAAATGACTAGGGATGTGCATCTCTCATACTCATCTAGATGCATTGGGTCCTATATGGTGAGTTTCGGTTTGATTAGGGGAACGAATTGATACGATTCAGTTTGATTCGATACACTAACATTTTTGGCATGAACATATTAATTTTCCATTTTAAATTAATATCTGCTGCTGATATCTGCTGCAGGATCTGTCTGAGATGACTTTTCTAAGATGAGTGTGTGTGTGTCGATGTCAAGGTTGTGTATTTGCACCTGAGCTGTGTCATGGCTAGAAGGGATTCATCTTTTGTCAAATTACTGTCAAAAATCGCATTTTAAAACCCTAACCATTATTTCGACAAAAGCTGGTTCCCTTCCAGCCATTTCCCCTTAGCTGAGCCATAGGGCATGCTGAGCATCTACCACCCCACTATCAATGTATGCCCCCCCTCCCTTTTTGGGGGGCTAGTTCTATGTCAACATTTATCTTTTGTAATTAGCATGACATTTAGCCAACTAATATAATGCAACTTTGTAATTTTACACCCGTCTCAAAAGCCAATAGTTTAGACGTTTGGAATTTTACTGGAGAACTTCTCCAGCTTTTTCTAATGAATGCCAGCACGCACAGCTCGCAGAAATGATTGATGTACTTTATGAAATTACCTGTTATTGAAAAAAATAACCAAATATAAATACTATGACTGTTTAAAGCTAAATTATCAAAAATATGTTTTATTGCGAACCTGAACAATTCAACTAATAAAACATATGATTTGATATTGCAAAAGCCATATCTGAATGCTGACGGTGCCGAGCAGATGTACGAATAGCCTAGAACCGAGATAGACCTACCTTGTTGGCGTGATTAGCTGTCTACCGCACTTGTGCGACGTGCGCACGCACAGTTGTTATCAGACAGTCACACGCAGTTACATGCATACAAGTTCGGTGGGCTACTGAACAGCAGGAGAGGACACATCAATTGTCACAACAGATAAGAATAATTTTCGGAATAAAACAATATGAGTAAAAAACATTAGTGAACCGGAGATTAGTAATGTTTGAATCGGTTTTCTGACCAATGCATGCTTCATGTGGATCGGTTTGGGCTCCAGCGGACAGATGAACCCGGAACGATGCGTTTCGGTGAATCGTTACGTACCTTGAAATTACCCCATGATAAGAAAAATCTATTAATTGTATGCACCAAATAAAGATTAGCCTGCATTACATAATAATGAATAACCATATAAATCCTCCACTCCATCAGCACATGAACACCCACTTCCACTAAAACGCGCACATCCACACATGGATGCAGGTCTACATATATCACGAGGGGCTGTATGAAATGTGTTTATGACCTTCACCTGGTGTGAGCGCTGCCATTCCTTGTCACTTTGAAATCCCCGTTCCCAAAAATAATTCAAGTGCATAAAAGGTGATGGCAATTTGTCGAAGTCTTGAACCCCAACTAAAATGTTCTAATTAACCGCAATGGCAAAGTGAATATTGTACTCGGTAATATTCAATCAAGCATTCAACATAAAGCATGGCTACCCATACAGTAAATTATAATTCATCCCCACAGCATCCTTTTTTTAAGTGGAACATTTACACACGACCTCCACTCTTTTTGAGCGCAACAGTCACACAGCATTGATTTCCACAAACCTGAATGAATATGAAATGTTCACTCAATCCCTATAAAGCTGTTTTCACCCGATACAGAAGATTATAATTACATTATTATAGGATAGGCTATTGTTCAGTGCTTCACTTGTATACGACACAAATGTGATATTGGAGATATTTTTTTATTTTTAAACACAACAAAAAAAACATTAACCTGCACATGTTATTGAACAATTGTTTTAGGCTATTTTTCATATTCAAAACATACATTCGCAAACCATTTAAAAACCATTGAAAGTCTACGAAGCTTCAAGTTTACGAAGCTTCAGCGTACTGATTTGGCTGAAAACAAACCAATATGCTCAACAAACGAAACATGTTCCTTTGATTGAAGGTAGGGTAACTCAACCATATTCAAACATGTAAAACGTAAGTACAAACCCAATAATCATTCATTGTACATGCCAAACTTCGAGGGTGGTTGTATCATATTGCAAAACAGGCTACTACAAAGTTAAAAGCACGTAGGCACATTCTTACCTGTAGTGATTGGTGGCCGAGCGCATACCATACATTTCAGTTTAAACTAGCGATAAGAGCACGTGTCATCGAATTTTCCTTAGCATTAAAATTAAAGTTGTAACCGGTAGCCCACTTCAGTCGCCAACATCTGCCTGCGAAAACAACTGGTGCTCTGTCAGCGAATTCCCGTCAACAAGGAGAAGCCGCTTACCTTGTGCACAATGAATCGCAACGGTCCTACCAACCAACCCTACCGCCGCTTTTGGGTCTCTAAAGACAATGCACGAGATGAATGTCACCAACAATAACTTGGCCCACTCAGAACAAATTTATTTATTTACACTATTTATATAATTCCCTTGATGAAAAAACGATTAACATTAAGACCACCATTGGATAATGTGATAGCTTTAGTTAAAAAAATAAAAAAAAGAATTGGGAAGCTACATTGACAGTGGCAAAATCACCTACCATTTAACACTGGGACAAAGCCGTTGTAGAACAAAGCATAGTAGCCTGTCAATTATTGAAGCCCAAAGGAGCCAATCGCAGAGGAAATTAATGTCATTTCTGGGATGGCAACATCCAAGCAGATGGAAGACATCCTATTCTTAAATTAGCCAACACTTTACATAACAGCCTATAACATGTATTTATTCCATTACATGTAGTCCTATTTCAACTTTGAAAATCGACAAAGAAATATGATTGGTGGCATATTTGCATAGTTATAATTGGACCTTTGACACAGCCCGTAATGTGCCTTTGCGGATTTATTGGTACTCTGAAGTAATGAAGTGAAAATAATCCTATCAGTGCTAGTTTAACAGTTCGCCTCACTACAGAGAAGTAGCTACACACATTGAGTGAGTCAGTGACAAAGCTTTCACCCGGATTCTCCTGGTCAGTCTATGATCCCTTATTGATGTCACTTGTTATATCCACTTCAATCAGTGTAGATCAAGCCGAGGAGACGGGTTAAAGAAGGATTTTTAAGCCTTGAGGAAATTGAGACATGGATTGTGTATGTGTGCCATTCAGAGGGTGAATCGGCAAGACAAACTATTTCAGTGCCTTTGAACCGGGTATGGTAGTGGGTGCCAGGCGCACCGGTTTAAATGGGTCAAGAACTGCAACTCTGCTGGGTTTTTCACACTCAAAAGTTTCCGTTGTGTAGTGCTGTGGCGGTCATGAAATTTTGTCAGCCAGTGAATGTCAAGCAAATAACTGCCGGTCTCACAGTAATTTACCAAAAATTAACATAAACAAGTTTAGCATCTCCTGGCTTCCACGCATAGTCTATAAGCCACTGATGCAGACCTGTTAAAAAGTCTAATAAATCCATGATTTATTTTAGACAGGTCTAAAGAAACATGATATGAAGAAAATGTAGTCTATTTCAGAAGAACATAATAGCATTATCTGAGTTGTCCTTATGTTGTTAGGCCCTGATATGGCTATGACATATGGCTGTGGGCTACACTCAATCAATCACATTTATTTATAAAGCACTTTTTACATCAGCAGATGTCACAAAGTGCCATACAGAAACCAAGCCTAAAACCCCAAACAGCAAGCAATGCACATATAGAAGCACGGTGGCAAAGAAAAACTCCCTTGAAAGGCAGGGGCGTAGGAAGAAACCTAGAGAGGAACCAGGCTGAGGGGTGGAAAGTCCTCTTCTGGCTGTGCCGGGTGGAGATTATAAGAGTACATGGCCATTTAAGGCCAGATTATTCTTCAAAATGTTACAACGTTCATAGATGATCAGCAGGGTCAAATAAGAATCACAATGGTTGTAGAGGGTGCAACAGGTCAGTACCCCAGGAGTAAATGTCAGTTGGCTTTTCATAGCCGAGCATTCAGAGGTCAAGACAGCAGGTGTGGTAGAGAGAGAGAGTCGAAACTGGCAGGTCTGGGACAAGGTAGCACGTCCGGTGAACAGGTCAGGGTTCCCTAGCCGCAGGCAAAAGAGTTGAAACTGGAGCAGCAGCATGACCAGGTGGACTGGGGACAGCCAGGAGTCATCAGGCCAGGTAGTCCTGAAGCATGATCCTAGGGCTCAGGTCCTCCGGGAGGGCAGGGAGAGAGAGAGAATTAGAGGGAGCATACTTAAATTCACACAGGACACCAGGATAATTACACCAGATATAACAGACTGACCCTAGCCCCCCGGCACATAGATTATTGCAGCATAGATCCTGGAGACTGAGACAGGGGTGGGTCGGGGACACTGTGGCCCGTCCGACAATTCCCTCGGACAATACCCCTATGTCCTCCACATGGCTCGTCGTGGGCATGGGCTTTCTTTATCCCCCTCTGTTTTAGGAACCACCCACCTTCGTGTGGCGTCGGTTTCTGAAACATACACCAGTAGGTGTCATCTACAAGTGTGAGGTGCTGTTTGGTTGTGTACAGCGAACGCAAGTCGTGTGAACCTGCCAAAGCCAGTTCGGACACTAGGTGATTGACAGGAAAGCCATCAAAGTGGCGAGGGACTCATCTTAGTGTTGCATTGCTACTGGGTCACCATTCAGGAATGAATGAGTTAGCAACACATTATGTTCGTGCAAAGACATTTCCCGCGGTGCTTTACATGGCTACGCGTTACCGCAGACACCATGCATCTCGAACATCGAACACCCAAGGGGAGCCGTGAATTACCCCAGATTTCACCATGCTGTCGGCATGGTAGTTGCAGAGTTTGTCACAACCAGGTGATTTGGAGTGTCCCTTGACTTTCTTCCAATACGCTTGTATGTCGTGTTTGGTGATGAGGTCATCGCAAGCTAGAATGAGCTCTTTGTTTTTCACTTCTTTGCCACTTGAAGTGGTCATGTGCTTGGCATATGCATATTGGGATAAGAAGTTGAGTCTGGCGTAGTCTGAGTGGGTGCAGATTGCGAGTTAGGACAAGTTGTGTTTCACTGCCTTTTGCAGTGTGATAAGCACGCCCGCCACTTTTGTGAACTGGCTGGTCTTGTTGCCTGGCTGAAATTGAAGTGGTTTGCACGGAATGTCATTGTGCCATACAAATCCCACACCAACTTGCAAGTGGTCTAGATAGTGGTAAGAACAGCCATCCACAAATGCCATCGGCATGCCAAGACATAAGTTCTCTTCGAAGTAGTGATGGTTCGATTGCAATGGCGGAGCTACCACACGCTGGGGTGGTGTGAAGTCGGTTTCATCATCACCACACTACTGTCACACCGCCAAAGCCCCGCCCAAAGGCAGTTTTTTTCCTCGCTTTTGCGTAGTTGACTACTACATCATGGCTCTGCAGCGTCATCAGCCAAGCCGCTATTCTGCTGTTGTGTACAGCACCCTCCCGGATTCGTTGGCTTTCCAGAAAAGTCACAGGCTGGTAACATGTTTCTATGATCACCTTTTGTCCGCCGACATTACTGGTGAAGTCTTTGACCACCCAAACTGTCGACAGCAGCGCTTTTTCGCAGTCTGAGAACTTGTGTTCAGCAGGCTTGAATGTTTTGCTCGCGTAAGCAACCACATGTTTGTCTTGGTTGTATTTTTGGTACAACCCAGCACTAAGGCAGTGCTCTGAGAAACCGACTTCCAAAAATAACCTCACAAAGCAGGTTTTTCAAGGAAGCCACAGGTTTTTCAAGGAAGCCACAGGTGTCTTTCTGAAGAAGACGGGTGTTACGTTCCCCAATTTCTGTGTTTTGAGTTTGTTTGTGTACATGTATGTGTGTATTTCAGGAAATGGCTTCCTGGATTCGAAGCAGCTGATTGGTCAGCCCCATCGACGATTGGAGGTCTAATCCCGCCCTCTCGTTAGGGGATACAGCTGTCGGCAATTACAAACTCCATCTGCAGCTGGATGGAAGCCAGTGTTCCTTTTTTAGGAGCGAGAGCGTCTTGGATGTCCTGTGTTGGTTGTTGCTCAGAGACAGTTTTGTTGAAAGTATTTTGTAGCCGCTACTTCTGAAGTATGTGTGTGACAATAGGACTCAGTATTTTTGATTATTGAAATTGTTCACTTTAAGTTTGTATTATTCTGTTTAATTTGTTCCCAGGGGGGAAGGGGAAGGGGAAGGCACCTTGGGAGTGCTTAGGCAAGAGGCCTGCGGGCATACATATACCCGTTGTATGCCTCTGTCTATGCACACTAGGTAAGACCTGGGCAGACCACCCCCTGTATTTTGGTTAGCGCACCAGGTGGCGTTAAGGTTAGGTAAGTAGTGGGTAGGCAGGTAAGGGAGGAGAGGGGACTCTAACTTTTACTCTCTTTGCTTTGATTCTGTCCAGCCTCTTTTCCCCACAATTACCGTGTGAAGGAAATAAAGTCTCTGTAAATGGTGATATTCTCTGCCTCTGTCATCCTTACCTGCACCGAACATCACATACCTATGTCACGTTCTGACCTTAGTTCTTTTGTTATTTCTTTGTTTTAGTATGGTCAGGGCGTGAGTTGGGTGGGTTATCTATGTTCGTTTTTCTATGTTGGTTTTTTCGTTTGGCCTGGTATGATTCTCAATCAGAGGCAGGTGTCGTTAGTTGTCTCTGATTGAGAATCATACTTAGGTAGCCTTTTTTCACCTGGGTTTCGTTGGTGGTTGTCTTCCGTGTCTGTGTGTTCCACACGGAACTGTTTCGGTTTTAGTTCGTTCACTTTATTGTTTTGTATTTCAGTGTTCAGGTTTGTTCCATTCCATTCCATTCATCATGAACACTTACCACACTGCGCTTTGGTCCTCCTCTCTTTCTCCCAACGAAGATCGTTACAACCTATTTCACTCCACGGGGAGTGTAGCAGGGTGTTGCGTTCCCTCCAAGAGGCGTACGTAACAACGGATCAAAGGCTTTGACAAGTCGACGTAGTTTTCTATGAATTGACGGGAGTTATTACATACTCCCAAGAAACTGCGCACCTCATGAAGGTTTGTAGGTGTTTTGATGTTGCGGACTGCTTGGATTCTGTTAGACTGTGGTATGTTGCCCTCAGCACCCACCAGAAGCCCAACTTAGTTTACTTTGGTCCTGCACCATTGTCCTTTCATGATGGCCAACTTAGCCCCTGCCGTCCTGAGTTGGGTAAGCACGTTGTCCATCTCGTTGAGGTGATGTGACCAAGTCTCACTTGTCATGAGAACATCGTCCACCTAGATTATCGTCCCCCTGGAGGTTGCGTCTGGCATTGTCCTGTGCAGGAATATGTTGAACTCTGAGGGGGAGTTCGCATACCTGAACGGGCAATGATTGAATGTAAAGAGCTTGTTCGAGAAAGAGAAAGCCAACTTGTGTTGGTCGCGAGGGTTGACTGTCATGGCCCAGAAACTATTCGCCATGTTGACAGTGGAGAAGTACTTGGCGTTTTCCACCTTTGGCAACTCGAGCTGTGCCATTGGCCAACGAGACAATGGAACCAGCTTGTTGAGTTGTGTATATTCAATGGTAAGACACCATTTAACTTCTCTGTGCTTTAGCAGGATCACTTTCCTAAACAACTGCGAGAATTGCAGGGCGCCAAATGCAAAAATATTACAAAAAATATTTATAATCATGCAATCACAAGTGAAATATACCAAAACACAGCTTAGCTTGTTGTTAATCCACCTATCGTGTCAGATTTTGAAAATATACTTTACAGCGAAAGAAATCCAAGCTTTTGTGAGTGTAGCAATCAATGCTAGAACAGTTAGCCTTATATTAGCTTGGTTAGCTTGGTCATGAAAGTCAGAAAAGCAATAAAATGAATCGCTTACCTTTGATAATCTTCGGATGTTTGCACTCACGAGACTCCCAGTTACACAACAAATGTTATTTTTGTTCGATAAATATCACAAAAAAAACGCCATTTGAGTTGTGCATTATGTTCAGAAAACCAAAGCCTTGTTCCGTTCGACAAATTCCAAAAAGTATCCGTAATGGTCGTAGAAGCATGTCAAATGTTTTTTATAATCAATCCTCAGGTTGTTTTTAACAAACATAATCGATAATATTTCAACCGGACCATAACCTATTCATTAAGAGCGATAAAGAAAATGGAGAGCACCTCTCTCGTGCGCAGGAACTACCTAGAGGACACGTGACTACTTTTGAAAAATCGCGCTCATTTTTCAAAATAAAAGCCTGAAACTATGTCTAAAGCCTGGTCACAGCCTGAGGAAGCCATTGAAAAAGGAATCTGGTTGATACCCCTTTAAATGGAAGAAAGACGGCCCAGGAAACATAGATTTAAAAAATATATATATCTTCCGGGTTAGATTTTCTCAGGTTTTCGCCTGCAGAATAAGTATTGTTATACTCACAGACAATATTTTGACAGTTTTGGAAACTTTGGAGTGTTTTCTATCCTAATCTGTAAATTATATGCATATTCTACGATCTGGGCCAGAGAAAATGTCCGTTTACCTTGGGAACATTATTTTAAGAAAATAAATCATTCTGACCCCTAGCGCTAAGATGTTTTAACCGGTGGTTTCAGAACAGGCCACACGGGAGCGTAGTATGCACTGTTAAATAACCTGATTATCCGTTTAGCTAATAGGGAGTCAATCTCTTGTACCACTGCGTACGCTGCAAATGGAATTTTGTATTGTCTCACAAACGTAGGAGCTGCTCCGGGTGACGTAGGAATACGCACCACATGAATGCCCGTAACACTGCAATCCAGCGAGTCTGTTGACCAGATCTCACTGTGATTGTTAAACAATTCTCTCAATTGATGCCTTTCAGTGTCATTGACAAGTGCATCAGCCTCCGACAGTATTTGTACTAACTGTGCATGGAAACCAGGATATGGTTCGGAGACATTGTACAGGTCTTCATCGGGTGGTGACGGCATGTCAATGGTGGGAGAATCATTGGTTGTCACCTCACAAGAGTGTACCTCGCATGCAGGAGGAGATGCGATATCGGCCTCCGTGACGATGGAGTATATTAACAGGTTGTTGTCAGAATCAACTTCCAGCCTGAACGTTGATGTGTCATCAAGTGGCAATATGGGAGTTATTGTGATTGCTTTTGGCGGACAAGTAAATAGCGTACCTCCCTCGCCACCTAGGACTAGGGAGGATGGAAGAGGCCCAATCACGGGAACAACCAGTTCAAAATCATGGAAGGAGTCATCAATCAATGTTCCTAGCTGAGTGTGCCGAGGAATGGAAATATCCGCTCGAGTCAGATTCTGTACCAGGAGGTAAGTGCGTTTAGCGTTTAGTTCCAACAGCGGGTCGCCATTGATAGTTAGCCCCAAGTTGAATAGTCGCAGAGAGAGTTAGAAAAACGCAGTGGTGCCTTCCATCCGGTATCCGGGTGTCAGGTTCAGTCTTACAGAAACCTTTGTGGTTCTTGCCGGAATCACCATGGCGGACTCAGTTATCACCTTGCAAGCTTCAGGAATAGTCTGCCCGGATGCCATTCGCACCGGGTTGAAAGACAAGGCATGTTGGTCTGGCTGCGCCAAAGAACTTGGTGTATGGTATCAAGTGTAACACCCAATCTTATAAACATTTCCGCTCCCATATAGACTGAATGTGGGAGGTCTGCGACAACCAGTACGTAGTGGGATACTTCCTTGGTTATAATGCGGATTGATAGCGCACACTCCCCTAATGCGGTGTGTCGTCTGGGGAGTCGTTCCCAGTGGAAATCTGAACGTTTTCGGAACAAGGGGATGGCAGTTAGCCGTTTTCAAAATTGCGTTGAACATTTTCAAACTGTTTGCGGATTTTTCCGACCAAGTTGCCTGTATGACATCCTCAACCATAGGTGGCATGTGCCTAAACGGCACTATCAGAAGAGGGTGGTAAGTGTCGGCTGGTGAATCACCCAAGCCACACAGGAAAACCTCATATTCAGTTAAGTTCTGAGTTGAACTTGTAATTTGCTACCAATGGCGAGCTCATGACCAAGTTCACCGGGGTTGCGTCAGTTGCTGACGTCGAACCCACATTGTTGCACATTGTATGGCATGTAGCCTTGGAAGAATGCAGTGAAGTCAATGGAGTTGGCATAGTTATTTTTGACCAGATTTGGTTGGTTTTCCAATCCATTAGGGGTACCCAACGGTCAATTATATCTATCGCAAACAGCATCCGTTCGGTGTTAGTGCTAGTCACGTACACAGAGTGGATCAGTGACACGCTTTCGAAGCTGAGTTTAAGTAGGATACGCTTGGTTAGGGGCGAGGTAGCTTGAGTGAAACCTAGAAGATTTGTGTCGCAATGTTCCATTTTCAACCAATGTTTTGCTGGGTCCACTGCCCTTTTTAGTTCATCCAGCAAAGTTTCTGATATGAGGGAAATCTTCGAACCCGAATCTCAGAGCATCACAGGTCAAACAGTCCTCCAAGACTGCTCTAAGGTATTGGCTGTTCGATTCGTTTTTTTTCGTCATATCCCCAACAAAGTGGAGTAGGTTGGAAGACGGGAGCGGTTTGTTGTGTTGATTTTCAAGACAGATAACCCACCTTCGTGACCCAGTGGGCCCTCTATCGGAATGGGAGAGGAATCATCTGTTGCTACGGTGCTTACCTTGTGCGTCTCCACATCCGTATCAACATCTGTAGACAAATCCTGCGGGCTTGTGTCTAGAAGGAGCGGTCCCTGGAAAGCGATTTGAGTGAGTGTGGGAGTAATGGAAATGTTGACGTCCTCGCGAATTGCGTGAATTTCGGTGGACTTGGTCTCCAACAATTTTACGCCTCGTCATGATTACTTAACCTTGTCCTCTTTCTCAAATGTATTCTGCTGCAGTACATCTATTATCATAGCTTCTATATCGTTTCGGTTAGCGTTTAGATCGTTGTTGAACACTTTGTTGCCCATGTTACGCTTGTTACCCTTGTGTCCTGACCCTTTGTGAGGGTTAGGCGCAGTGACGTATCGGCCAGGTTGATCTCTACGGGACCTGTTAGGTTGGGGACGTTCATCATAGCTATTGTTACTGCGGTGGTTATCGGTATGGTGGTTACTTGGTAGCCACTCCTTTTGTGCGTAATCTTTTACTGCCAAGCGGATAAGTCAAGTTGTGGTTGTGTTGGCGAGGAGGCGCCATGTCACTGTGGGCCGAATGGCCAAGAGGAAAAGGCTAAAATTTCCTGTCGTCTACATTCCCTCGTTCCCTGAGCTCCGGATGTGAGCTAGGTTGCTTGGTTTGGTTGTCCCGCGATAGTGCGTAACTGTTCAGGTTTTCCTCCAGATGATACCTAACACGGAACCCAAACCGGCTGCGCGCGTGCGCTATCGTGCATACATTTATTTTGTCCCCCTATACCAAACGTGATCACGACTCGCAGCTTAAAATATCAAAACAGACTCTGAACCAATGACATTAATTTGAGGACAGGTCGAAAAGCCTTAAACTGTGTGCAGTATAATTGGTTCCCACACCACTGGTTCCCTTAAACCATTCAACAGCGACAACAATGACACGCAGCAAAAATTGCTCAGCTGAGCCTCTCAACAAGCTCTGCTTTGGTATCTGGGGTAAATTGTTTGGAGTTTTTTTCTTCTTCTCCAGAGCAGAGAAGAGTGTGGATTAGAGATGAGACTGAAAACAATATAGTCATTTCACCTGAGGTTTATAGTCATTCCTTTTCCAGTGTGTTCATATGAGGAGAGTTTTTGTGTTAATTGTACACAAGCAATGGGCTGAGCAGTGACGTGCAAATTAACCGTGGGAAACCATAGAGTGATTGCTGGCAAAACGTAATGAAAAAATTTAGACTTGAATTTGGGTTGGGTTGTAGGGTTTGAGCATAGCCTGAAGGTATGGAGGAGCAGTTCCTCTTCCTGCTCTGTAAGCAAGCACCATGGTCTTGTAGTGGATGCGAGCTTCGACTGGAAGCCAGTGGAGTGTGCGTAGGAGCGGGGTGACATAGGCGAACTTGGGAAGGTTGAATACCAAGCAGGCTGCGGCGTTCTGGATAAGTTTCATGGGTTTGATGTTACAAGTTGCGAGCCCATCCAACAGCGAGTTGCAGTAGTCCAGATGGGAGATAACAAGTGCCTGGATTAGGACCTGTGCTGCTTCCTGTGTGAGGTAGGGTCGTACTCTATGGATATTGTAGAGCATGAACCTGCAGGAGCAAGTCACTGATTTGATGTTTGCAGAGAACGACAGAGTGTTGTCCAGGGTCACGTCAAGATACTTAGTACTGGGAGGGGGGACACCGTGGAGTTGTTAACCGTGATGGAGAGGTCTTGGAGCAGGCAGGCCTTCCCCGGGAGGAAGAGCAGCTCCTTCTTGTCGAGGTTGAGGTGGTGGGGCGACATCCAAACTGAGATACTGTATCTGCCATGCACGCAGAGATGCATGTCGCCACCTGGGTGTCAGAAGGGGGGTAAGGAGAAAAGCAGTTGAATGCTATCAATCCATTAAAGAAAAGGATTTCATAAAATAAGCGATGTCCAGAAACAATATCATACAAAATCATCAGCTTGATATAGAGTGCCACTCGGTCCAAGTGCAGGCTTAACCTGCATCTGTGCATCTGACCCTTTATTGGTACCCGTCACATCTGATGAGTAAAATGTATGATATTTCATAAGGCTCTACTCTAATTTGATAGTATCAGTGTCTTCCTTCACACTGTGAGCCTACTGCAGTGAGTCATTATACCACTTGCTTGTTCAATTGCACATCTAGACCTTCAACAAGCCCCTAGACATTTCATGTGGCTTTACCCAAAACATTTTTATTTGTTTTGCTGAAAGAACCGTTGGGCGGGAGAAAAGCTTTTCTTTCCTTTTTTCAAAAGTTTCTCAAAGACAGCTGCATTGCCTGCATAGCCAAATCTGAACATCATTAATTTTGAGGAGCTGTGAGCACACAGTATGATTTGTTCCCACACCACTAGTTCCCTTTTTTCTTCCTACTTTACAATTTTTTCCTCTCTTTATGTTTTACTGTTTCCCTGTCTTGTTCGTCCTGTCTCTTTGTGTTTGTGGCTTCTTCTCTTTCAACATTTTGCCACCGCCCATGTTTCTAACACAAACAAGGCTTAGACTTTAGCTACAGTAAGTGCGGATTCTACTTTTTTCCCCCTCACACATCAGCAAACACACACCCTGGCATCACAAGGAATGGCCAAAGAGGCTCAAGAACATTCAAACTGGCGTGCCTCATTTATGGTGCTTATTCCCCCATAATTAGGGAAAGACACACTTCCGGAAAACTGACAAACACTCCTTTTAACAAGGATGAGCCACACTACAAAACCATCTCTAACACCTCACAGCAGTGCGCTATTAAACTTTTTTTTTTCACACCTCACAGGAGTGTCCTAAATTCACAGTTTTCAGCACAAATGGGACTGCCCTACAGACCAACTTGAAGAAATGTGTACCAAACAAACCAGCCTTTTCCATTGGACCATTGAATAATAAAGTCTTAAATGTGGTATAATAATGTTGTTCACAAAGCTACATGCACGTCGGCCACATTTGAGAGGAGATGTGTCACAAACGATTTGCTTTAAACAGGAGATTCTTTGGAGATGCATGCCAACATGAGTGCAAATAGTGTCTCTCAGAAGGCTTGATTTGAACACTTGAAAGAAAAGTGGCCACTTCATATCCCTAAAGATGACAAACAATTCAAACATAGAACAAAGCATTTACGATGGACTTAATGGACCCAGTAGGGCCATAAATGATCACAAAATAGTTGTTTCTGTACATTTAATTGGGTCTCATCTAAAGTCGGTAATGCTAATATGCCAACTTCTGTCTGTAGCGTCTGAACTGTTTGGGCTACAAACTAATATGTGGAAAGGGGAGACTCACGAACACAATATTATTTCCCTCCGTTTTGGTCTATGACCCCCACAAGTGTCATGGTCAGTAGACCATGTTCAACAGTCTATGAAAAAACATTACAGTTGAAAATCATTCAAAACATGCGTCTTTTGGGGACTATATATAGCACCTTTCAAATCTTGAGCGTATCACACTCAAGAAAGTGACAATTAACCCTTTTACTGGACATGAAAAAAGGGACACTACACTTAGAGGTTTATAGGGTTCTAGAATAAATGTGACCCGTTACTGGAAGCTGGGTGTATGATGCAACATGTCACTACTTCACAGGAGAGGCATTTGAACATGTGAACTTCCATGTGCCTTAATAACAAACGTGTATGTAATCTGTAAATAGAAATGAAATGTGAAATCACTAAGCTGTTTAGACAGGGAATACTAGTGTTGTCCTGAATCCAGCTGCTGGTATCGGCACAGCTGTCTACTCTGGCTAAAGCAGTCTGAACTAGTTGAAGACGAGTGGGAAAGATAGCTACATTTATTGCCACTTTAATAATGTTTACATATCTTGCATTACTCATCTCATACAGTTGAAGTGGGAAGTTTACATACACTTAGATTGGAGTCATTAAAACTCGTTTTTTAACCACTCCACACATTTCTTGTTAACAAACTATAGTTTTGGCAAGTCGGATAGGACATCTACTTTGTGCATGACACAAGTCATTTTTCCAACAAGTGTTTACAGACAGATTATTTCACTGTATCACAATTCCAGTGGGTCAGAAGTTTACATACACTAAGTTGACTGCCTTTAAACTGCTTGGAAAATTCCAGAAAATTATGTCATGGCTTTAGAAGCTTCTGAAAGGCTAATTGACATAATTTGAGTCAATTGGAGGTGTACCTGTGGATGTATTTCAAGGCCTACCTTCAAACTCAGTGCCTCTTTGCTTGACATCATGGTAAAATCAAAAGAAATCATCCAAGACCTCAGAAAAAAAATTGTAGACATCCACAAGTCTGGTTCATCCTTGGGAGCGATTTCCAAACGCCTGAAGGTACCACGTTCATCTGTACAAGCAATAGTACGCAAGTATAAACACCATGGGACCACCAGGCGTCATACCTCTCAGGAAGGAGACGCGTTCTGTCTCCTAGAGATGAACGTAATTTGGTGCAAAAAGTGCAAATCAATCCCAGAACAACAGCAAAGGACCTTGTGAAGATTCTGGAGGAAACAGGTACAAAAGTATCTATATCCACAGTAAAACAAGTCCTATATCGACATAACCTGAAAGGCAGCTCAGCAAGGAAGAAGCCACTGCTCCAAAACCGCCATAAAAAAGCCGGACTATTGTTTTCAACTGCACATGGAGACAAAGATCGTACTTTTTGGAAAAATGGCCTCTGGTCTGATGAAACAGAAATAGAACTCTTTGGCCATAATGACCATCGTTATGTTTGGAGGAAAAAGGGGGAGGCTTGCAAGCCAAAGAAAACCATCCCAACCGTGAAGCACGGGGGTGGCAGCATCCTGTTGTGGGGGTGCTTTGAGGGACTGGTGCACTTCACAAAATAGATGGCATCATGAGGTAGGAAAATTAGGTATATATATTGAAGCAACATCTCAAGACATCAGTCAGGAAGTTAAAGCTTGGTCGCAAATGGGTCTTCCAAATGTACAATGACCCCAAGCATACTTCCAAAGTTGTGGCAAAATGGCTTAAGGACAACAAAGTCAAGGTATTGGAGAGGCCATCACAAAGCCCTGACCTCAATCCTATAGAAAATGTGTGGGTAGAACTGAAAAAGCATGTGCGAGCAAGGAGGCCTACAAACCTGACTCAGTTACACCAGCTCTGTCAGGAGGAATAGGCCAAAATCACCCAACTTATTGTGGGAAGCTTGTGGAAGGCTACCCAAAACGTTTAACCCAAGTTAAACAATTTAAAGGAAATGCTACCACATACTAATTGAGTGTATGTAAACTTCTGACCCACTGGGAATGTGATGAAAGAAATAAAAGCTGAAATAAATAATTCTCTCTACTATTATTCTGACATTTCACATTCTTAAAATAAAATGGTGATCCTATCTGACCTAAGACAGGTAATTTTTACTTGGATTAAATGTCAGGAATTGTGAAACTGAGTTTAAATGTATTTGGCTAAGGTGTATATAAACTTCCGACTTCAACTGTATGTATTCTATACTGACATTGCTCATTCATATATTTATGTTTTATATTTTCTTATTCCAGTCCTTACTTACAGTATATTTGTGTGTATTAGGTATTTGTTGTGGAATTGTTAGGTATTGGTGCACTGTCAGAATTAGAAGCACAAGAATTTCGCTACACTCACAATAACATCTGCTAACCATGTGTATGTGACCAATACAATTTGATTTGAGGTACATACGTTATTGTCTCAACTGTATCAAAAGTTGTTTTCATTGCTAGCTATTGAGTTGCTAGAGAGTTGCATACAGGTACCATTATAGCTTGCTTCATCCCACAAAAAGCCGTTGTTTACAGATGGCTCGTTGCGGGATGAAGCAACATTAAGCCAACTAGCTGAGCTGGCTAGTTGCATTCTACTGTTATTGTTGATTGCTGATATGCTAAGGCATGCATGACATGACAATCCTCTTTTTAATGTTTGTCAGTTTGTCATGTTTAACCAGCTAGCTACTAAAAATTGCCTCTGTGGTGTGAATGGCAAACAACTAGCAAGCTAATCAAACCCCATTTTGCATTATAGGGACACATACTAAGTTGGCTAGCTAGCCACAATGAAATGATAGCTAAATATCTAGCTAGCTATTGGATTATAGATTTTGAGGTTGTTTGTTTGCATGTTCAACTAGCTGGGTAGCTAGATGAATACAATTTACATCTAACCAACTGGTAATTCTGAGGTTAAATGTTAGTTATCTAGTTATCTTGTGTCTGCATTGCCATTGTTGGGCTGTAAGCAATTTAAGTGTGTACATGGCATTTTAGTACAGCTGTAGCAGTCAACATGAAACAACAAGCTATAGGACATTAATGAATGTTTTATGAATTTTTTTCTTTCTGGATTTAGTCTTTCAGCATAAACCTGCTCTCTGACACCAGAACAAGGAGATGATCGATGGTGAACAAGCAACACTTCAAGTATTTTTTCTTTGTACTCTGAGCTTAATACTTGAATTTGGTGGTCAATGAGTGTTATTGCTGGTATGCAGGTTTCAATATCTTATCTATTTTTTGTTGTCTGCTTTCCTCCTTTACAGCTTTAATTGTCTGGATCCCAGTGTTGTTGTGGCCAAGGAGCTTCCACTCAGATGGAACCTGGTTTCAGTTCCTGTGCTATGTTGACGTCCTTCCTCCCAGAGATGTGAAAGCATCACCCGGACTGGACACAACCCGGCCAATATATATTTTTGAGAAGATCAGGACTTTGCAATGAAAAGGGCTTGAACATTACATGTCCTGCTCCAAAGGGCAGGAAAGAAATATGGGCTCAGGCTAGATTCCTTTGTTCCTAACATAACATGACCTGAACCAGTTACTGGAATAATCTTATGATATAGGCCTTGGTCTAGATTTTGTTTTTACCTTTATGTGTTTTAAGTTGTTCCTAATTGTAGGCTACTACCTTTAGCGCCTGAAGTTAATAAATAATTTTGTTGAAATCTTTCTTAGTTTTTTTTAAGCACTACCTCACTGCTTTAGCACTTCGCCACAGTCGCATGTGTTCCAGTGTGAATTATTTAAGAGATGGGTGGGTCTAAGGCTTTAGAGGGTCTGAATGATGCTAAATGGGCGTAAACAAAGAACAGCACTGTAGTCATTCAATGTGAAAGGTTATCTTTATTACACAACAATAGGCTATTTAATACTCTAAATTGTTTTCCTATTGGGGTAAGTTGGTGAGATAATGTTCAGAAAATCAATTTTGGCAATTTGGTGAAAGTAACCCTTTTCTAAATGTATGTCTCCCAAGGATGAATGTAGAAGTGTAAAAATCCCAGCAAAATGTTTGAATGCCTTTTTCTTCTAAATACTGTAGGATTATAAATGTATCAACTTTGAAAGCATCATTACTTCACCATGTTTCCTCTAACCACAGTGTATAATATGCCATTTTGAAGCT
This sequence comes from Salvelinus alpinus, assembly GCF_045679555.1. Taxonomy (NCBI): domain Eukaryota; kingdom Metazoa; phylum Chordata; class Actinopteri; order Salmoniformes; family Salmonidae; genus Salvelinus; species Salvelinus alpinus. Next base: position 8,692,809 of record NC_092117.1, read on the forward strand.
CTGAGTCTGTACTTTTATCCAATGTAAAAATCAACATAAGAATGAAAAGAGACTTCAACTTTTACAGTGCCATCTCCAATCTTATACCCTGAATATGACCTATTCCTTCACACGTCACTAATCTGTGAAAATCATCAAACACAAATTTACACACAAGGTCAAGCATTCCGTAAAAAACACCTTATTCTCAGTAAACAGGGGTCACTAGTTATCTCACATTCTGAGATTGCAGGAGGGATGTGGGTTGGGATGTACGTTTGCTGAAAATAAACGCAGTTGACAGTGAGAGGACGTTTCTTTTTTTGCTGAGTTTAGTCACAAAATAGCTTTAAAAAAGTAAGTAAGTAGCTCAAATGCTAAAGTTTTCCGTGATGAGATTTGAACACACAACCTTCTGGTTGCTAGACATTCATGTTATACGCCTACCCATCCACCCTGACCAACCAACCTACTTTTAATTTTTTTGCTTAAGTAACCTACTATCTTATGTAACCATACCAAATGTAAAATATCATACTAATTTGAGTGTCCTGGATTTACTTTTACCATGTTACATCTAGTCTGAAAAAGGTGCCTCCTCCACCTCAGCAGAGAAACAGCAACTTATACTCATATTGTACTGTATTCACCATGCACTCATACATACAGTATAAACAACTGTACATGTATACAGCCCTCTTGGGTAATATGTATAGTACATCTGCGTGAATATTAGACAAATATACAGTAAACATCTGAGTCAATGTGAGTGTAGCCGTACAGTTGCCACACATACTGCACAACACCAAAAATGCACATTCATCTGAATCTCGTCAACTCTAACACGCTGACCACACTGCTCACGTGGGTGCCATGTTATTCAATCATTGCACCCACACTGCTTGCGCACGTCAAAGAGCGTATGCGTAGCCAGGCGCTAAAGTAGAACCTGGTTCTATTTGTAACGCTTGAAGCACTGCATGTCCCGCCTCTCCCATCTTCTCATTGGTTTTTAGGAGCATATACCCACGTGCCATCTCCTCATTGTGGGTGATTGAAAGATGAACTGAGGTCCACACTCCAGTCCAGTTGGTAGTGGTAATGCACCTAAAAGTTGGTTGCCAACCGCCATCCAAAGAAAAAGAAGGAGAAGAGATTACTAGAAACAAACTTTTACCCTTTTATCTGTGAATTAATTGTTGGAGTAGAGGACTGTAACGCTCATCTTCCTCCTCTTCTGAGGAGGAGTAGTATGAAGGATCGGAGGACCAATGCGCAGCGTGGTAAGTGTCCATATTTTAATAAAGAAAATAGAATACTGAAACAAAAACAACAACGTGAACGAATGAAAACAAAACAGTCCTGTCTGGTGATATACACAAAGACACAGGAAACAGGTACAATCACCCACAACCCACAATGACAAAACAGGCTACCTAAATATGGCTCCCAATCAGAGACAACGACTGACACCTGCCTCTGATTGAGAACCATATCAGGCCAAACACATAGAAACAGACAAACTAGACATACAACATAGAATGCCCACTCACATCACACCCTGACCAAACAAAACATAGAAACATACAAAGCAAACTATGGTCAGGGCGTGACAAGGACCTTGTGCATTTCAGGTAAAATAACAACCCAATGTTTATATCCCAAGACAAACTAGCAAGCAACAGCAAGCTAGCTAGCTAAATTGCCATAAATGTTCAATGCTTTTCGACCTGTCCCCAAATACATATAGTTCAGAGTTTGTTTTGATAGTTCAACCTGCGTGTGGGTGGAATAAATCAGCGTGGGCTCGATTGCACACACGCGAGCCGTCTGGTCAGCATGTTACTCTCTCTGCACCGCATCTCTTCTTGCACAGCATCTTTCCTGTATCTCTGCCCTAAACACATTAGCTACAGTTTCCACCACTCTTTTCTCTGAGTTGCTGTCATTTGGGTTCCAGAATCATCCTAACAGATCAGGTGACAGGGGTGTACTCCATGTCTGATGAGCAGGTCTGCCAGATCGCAGAGTAATGTGAGGGACTACAAAGCCCTGTCAAGCACGATATCTGCACTGTGTAATCTCTCAGAACTAACTTTGCCTCAGGACACAGCAGCTGTTTTTCTGCTCTTCTACCAAGCGTAATCTTGCCCCTTCATCCTTTTAAAGGATATCGCTAAAGCAAGTTAAATCCTCCCCTCCCTGGTTTTCAGTATGAGTAATGGTTTGTATCTGAAGACGCTGACTGTTTGTGAATAAATCTACTTTCATATGCAGAGATATGGTGATAAATGAAATGTTGTCCTCTCTGAAAGGGACAAGGTGTGGGAAGATTGATGGGCGGTGAAGTGTTTCTGGGCCCCTATTACAGCTGGTACAAGAAAACTGATCCTTTAGGAAGGGACAGAGAAATAGAGGCCCGCCCATTATGGTGTTAGGGGCGGCACCCCACTTGTGATTGGTCCCCCCAAAAATTCAGATTTATTTAAAACAAAAAAATATATATATATACATGAACTACCAGTCAAAAGTTTTAGAACACCTACTCATTCAAAGGTGTTTCTTTATTTTCTACATTGAATAATAGTGAAGACATCAAAACTATGGAATCATGTATTAACCCAAAAAGTGTTAAACAAATCAAAATATATTTTATATTTTATATTCTCAAATAGTCACCCTTTGCCTTGATGACAGCTTTGCACACTCTTGGCATTTTCTCAACCAGCTTCATGAGGTAGTCACCTGGAATGCATTGGGATTTCTTTCCTTCTTGAGCCAATCAGTTGTGTTGTGACAAAGTAAGGGTGTAAACAGAAGATAGCCCTATTTGGTAAAAGACCAAGTCTGTATTATGGCAAGAACAGCTCAAATAAGCAAAGAGAAACGACAGTCCATCATTACTTTAAGACATGAATGTCAATCAATACGGAAAATGTCAAGAACTTTTTTTCAAAGTTTCTTCAAGTGCAATCGCAAAAACTATCAAGAGCTATGATGAAACTGGCTCTCATGAAGACTGCCACAGGAAAGGAAGACCCAGAGTTACCTCTGCTGCAGAGGATAAGATCATTAGAGTTACCAGCCTCCGAAATTGCAGCCCAAATAAATGCTTCATTTAGTTCAAGTAACAGACACATCAACATCAACTGTTCAGAGGAGACTGCCTGAATCAGGCCTTTGTGGTCGAATTGCGGCAAAGAAACCACTACTAAAGGACACCAATAGTAAAAAGAGACTTGCTTGGGCTAAGAAACATGAGCAATGGACATTAGACCAGTGGAAATTTGTCCTTCGGTATGGAGTCCAAATCTGAGATTTTTGGTTCCAACCGCCGTGTCTTTCTGAGACGTGGTGTGGGTGAACGGATGATCTCCGCTTCTGTATTTCCCACCATAAAGCATGGAGGAGGAAGTGTTATGGTATGGGGGTGCTTTGCTGGTGACACTGTGATTTATTTAGAATTCAAAGCACACTTAACCAGCATGGCTACCACAGCATTCTGCAGCGATACACCATCCCATCTGGTTTGGGCAAACTATCATTTGTTTTCAACAGGACAATGACCTAACACACCTCCAGACTGTGAAATGGCTATTTTACCAAGAAGGAGAGTGATGGAGTTATGCATCAGACCTGACTTCCACAATCCCCCGACCTCAACCACTTTGAGATGATTTGGGATGAGTTGGACCGCAGAGTGAAGGAAAAGCAGCCAACAAGTGCTCAGCATATGTGGGAACTCCTTCAAGACTGTTGGAAATGCATTCCAGGTGAAGCCGGTTGAGATACCACCAAGAGTGTGCAAAGCAGTCATCAAGGCAAAGGGTGGCTATTTGAAGAATCTCAAATATATTTTGAGTCCTCTCACTGTCCTCTCACTGTCAACTGCGTTTATTTTCAGCAAACTTAACATTTGAATGAACATAACAAGATTCAACAACTGAGACATAAACTGAACAAGTTCCACAGACATGTGACTAACAGAAATGGAATAATGTGTCTCTGAACAAAGGGGGGGGTCAACATCAAAAGTAACAGTTAGTATCTGGTGTTGCCACATTAAGTACTGCAGTGCATCTCCTTCTCATGGACTGCACAAGATTTGCCAGTTCTTGCTGTGAGATGTTACCCCATTCTTCCACCAAGGCACCTGCAAGTTCCCAGACATTTCTGGGGGGAATGACCCTGGCCCTCACCCTCCGATCCAACAGGTCCCAGACGTGCTCAATGGGATTGAGATCCGGGCTCTTCGCTGGCCATGGCAGAACACTGACATTCCTGTCTTGCAGGAAATCACGCACAGAACGAGCAGTATGGCTGGTGGCATTGTCATGCTGGAGGGTCATGTCAGGATGAGCCTGCAGGAAGGGTACCACATGAGGGAGGAGGATGTTCTTCCATGTAACGCACAGCATTGAGATTGCCTGCAATGACAATAAGCTCAGTCCGATGATGCTGTGACACACCGCCCCAGACCATGACAGACCCACCACCTCCAAATCGATCCCGCTCCAGAGTACAGGCCTCGGTGTAACGCTCATTCCTTAGACGATAAATGTGAATCCGACCATCATCCCTGGTGAGACAAAACCGTGACTCGTCAGAGAAGAGCACTTTTTGCCAGTCCTGTCTGATCCAGTGACTGTGTGTTTGTGCCCATAGGCGATGTTATTGCCGGCGATTTCTGGTGAGGACCTGCCTTACAACAGGCCTACAAGCCCCCAGTCCAGCCTCTCTCACCCTATTGCAGACATTCTGAGCACTAATGGAGGGATTGTGCATTCGTGGTATAACTCGGGCAGTTGTTGATGCCATCCTGTACCTGTCCCGCAGGTGTGAGGTTACGATGTGCCCGATCCTGTGCAGGTGTTGTTACACGTGGTCTGCCACTGCGAGGACAATCAGCTGTCCATCCTGTCTCCCTGTAACTCTGTCTTAGGCATCTCACAGTACGGACATTTCTATTTGTTGCCCTGGCCACATCTGCAGTCCTCGCAGCATGCCTAAGGCACGTTCACGCAGATGAGCAGGGACGCTGGGCATCTTTATTTTGGTGTTTTTCAGAGTCAGTAGAAAGGCCTCTATCATGTCCTACGTTTTCATAACTGTGACCTTAATTGCCTACCTTCTGTAAACTGTTCGTGTCGTAACGACCGTTCCACAGGTGCATGTTCATTAATTGTTTATGGTTCATTGAACAAGCATGGGAAACAGTGTTTAAACCCTTTACAATGAAGATCTGTGAAGTTATTTGGATTTTTATGAATTATCTTTGAAAGACAGGGTCCTGAAAAAGGGACGTTTCTTTTTTTCCTGAGTTTATATATATATAGATTATGTTTTAAATGCTCGTAAAAGTGCTGTAAATGTGCACATTTTCCTATTTCAAAAATATATTTTGTTCAAAACAAGCTGTTCAGTTACTTACTACTCTACCCCACAGTGACTCTGCCTGCAGCAGAAGCTCCACGGGCGCATGGGCCGTGCGAACATTGCTTGGATTGTTTTGCCAGCTATTTGCTATGCGGGGATCTGCCCCAATGAAATCGCAGGCTTTCATAGCATCAATTATTATAGCACAAAGTAAATGGACCGTCCTGGGGTGCTCAAATGTGCGTTCAGTCAGAACTTCTGTGTCTGCTCTAGTCTCCCTCCCAATCAGTATTTTGTGCCAGAATGCTTACTTCCGCACGTTAGACTAGATCTTCTCTATCAGGTAATTTGCAAAAGCAAATTCGAATTAACTTGTAAATAAATAATCCTAACACTAATGGGAGCCTCGGTGTCACGCCCTGAACTTAGAGAGCCTTTTTATTCTCTATTTTGGTTAGGTCAGGGTGTGACTAGGGTGGGCATTCTAGTTTTGTTATTTCTATGTTGGCCTGGTATCGTTGTCTCGGATTGGGGATCATATTTAGGCAGCCTTTTCCCACCTGTTTGTTGTGGGATCTTGTTTTTGTGTAGCTGCCTGTGAGCAGCCCAGAATGTCACGTTTCGTTTTCGTCTGTATTGTTTTTGGTGAGTTTCATATTTATTAAACATGTGGAACTCTACGCACGCTGCGCCTTGTTCCACTCATTTCAACAAGGTGACACTCGGACCTGATAAAAATCTACATCCAACAAGAATGGAAGGACAGAGGGATACACTAGCTATAACCTCATCGTGGATCTGGTCGTACAAAAAAGCATGATTGTGGCATGATTGTGGCTCGCCAATTTTATTACTTCTTCCCCATGGTGTTCATCAGGGTTTACTGTAGGTGACAGGGCGACATGGTGTGTGGACTAAAACAGCATAAAACCGGGTGTATCACAAAGCATTATTCAATTAATTAGCCAGTTATGGTAATTTTGAGAAACATTGAGAAATAGCTTGGTCAACTATTTTGTCAAAAAAGAAAATTAGCCAGTTATCTAACTTTGATAAGCAGCTAGCTAGCTCCTATGCCAATTTCTAAACTAATATCTGACTAACTTTTAATATGACGTTATTTCAGAAGGAAAGGTAACTGGCTAACGCATCATGCTTTGTGAAATCATGTTAGCTATTTCCAGTTAGATCATGTGTTATCACTTATTGCCCCTGCATGCTTGTTATGTTCTCTCTGGTGCACTAATTTGTTCGTGAGCTGCTTGCTTGTTCTAAATAGTATAATCTAATCTGTTCAAAACAGTGGCAGCATGTGCAGCAGAGGTAATTTGTTTTTTGACAAGCAAAAGTGAAACAGGTGTATTTCTGCTGTTGTTCAAATGCACAGATCACTTTACACATCTTCTCGAAGAAACTACCACTATTTCGAAAAATTGGCATCATATATCTGTCATGCTGCTTTGTTGACAACTCCAACCACCCCCGCGACCCATCTATTCGTCCAATCAGCGGCCGCCAGTGGGACAGCGAGTTGAAGTTTAGACTACGTGACACTGCACCATTTCTCTCTGTCCATCCCAATTATTAAGTCTTCGCGAATGTTATAGGATGATGATGGAATATGCCCAGCTCTTTAGTGAGCCTTTAATGATGTTTCTGTTGCTCAAAGTAAAGGCTAAACAGCATCTCTCTAATTGGGAGCCCATTCGGGTAGATAGCTGGCGTGATGTTCAGTCCACGCAATTACCAGTGCTAAACATAATTTATATAGGTTCAGAACATGACCTAATCAAAGCTACAGAGGCAACTCTGAGCTAGTCGCTTGCTGGGAAGTTCATGATGAAGAGCCTCAACGTTTTGGCTTCAAAACAACCCAAACTGATGCTTCAAAAGCTCAAAGAGCGGCCTACTTTCACACCCAATTACACGATGCTCCTCACTTGCATTTCTAATACCCAAATACGTTTTCACCATAAACAGTCATGGCATTATTCTTCCCTCTGATGATTAATGGATGTCTTGAGTCGCCAGGGGAATTAACAATACATCACCCAGATAGACAGCAGTCGGCTCAAACGGCAAGACGAGACAGATTGAGAGGAAAGATAAAAGACTCACTGACTGTTGTGATAACGCAACATTAGGCAGTGTGGTATTGACTTCAGCAATGTCATGCCTCTCTGTAAAAGTAATCTACTGTGTGTGGTGTCTAATTGTAATAACCATGACACTGGGCTGACTTTTGACCTGTCATATTTATCTGACTGAATACACTTTGAAATAATCAACTGTACAATAGTGGTTCCCCAGGGATACCTTTTGTGTCCTTTACTCTTCAGCGTACATATACAGTGCATTCGGAAAGTATTCAGACCCCTTGACTTTTTCCACACTGTGTTACAATACAGCCTTGTTCTAAAATGGATTAAATCGTGTTTTCCCCTCATCAATCTACACACAATACCTCATACTGACAAAGCAAAAACAGGTTTTTAGAAGTTTTAGCAAATGTATAAAAAAAAGATCTGAAATATCACATTAACATATGTATTCACCCCCTTTACTCAGTACTTTGTTGAAGCACCTTTGGCAGCGATTACAGCCTCGAGTCTAATTGGTTATTACGCTACAAGCTTGGCACACCTGTATTTGGGGAGTTTCTCCTATTATTCTCTGCAGATCCTCTGAAGCTCTGTCAGGTTGGATGGTGAGCGTTGCTGCACAGCTATTTTCAGGTCTCTCCAGAGATGTTTGATTGGGTTCAAGTCTGGGCTCTGGCTGGGCCACTCAAGGACATTCAGAGACTTGTTCTGAAGCCACTCCTGTGTTGTCTTGGCTGTGTGCTTAGGGTCGTTGTCCTGTTGGAAGGTGAACCTTTGCCCCAGTCTGAAGTCATGAGCGCTCTGGAGCGGGTTTTCATCAAGGATCTCTTTGTATTTTGCTCCGTTCATCTTTCCCTCGATCCTGAATAGTCTCCCAGTCCCTGCCTTTGAGAAACATCCCCACAGCCTGATGCTGCTACCATCATGCTTCACCGTAGGGATGGTGCCAGGTTTCCTCCAGATGTGACGCTTGGCTTTCAGGCCAAAGAATTCAATCTTGGTTTCATCAGACCAGAGAATCTTGTTTCTCATGGTCTGAGTCCTTTAGATGCCTTTTGGCAAATGTTTTGCTGTCATGTGCCTTTTACTGAGGAGTGGCTTCCGTCTGGCCACTCTACCATAAAGGCTGATTGGTAGAGTGCTGGAGAGATGGGAGAACCTTCCAGAAGGACAACCATCTCCACAGAGGAACTCTGGAGCTCTGTCAGATTTACCATCGGGTTCTTGGTCACCTCCCTGACCATGGCCGTTCTCCCCCGATTGCTCAGTTTGGCCTGGAGGCCAGCTCTAGGAAGAGTCTTGGTGGTTCCAAACTTCTTCCATTTAGGAATGATGTGTTCTTGGGGACCTTCAATGCTGCAGAAATGTTTTGGTACCTTTACCCAGATCTGTGCCTCGACACAATTCTGTCCCGGAGCTCTACAGACAATTCCTTCGACCTCATGGCTTGGTTTTTGCTCTGACTACTGTGGGACCTTATATAGACAGGTGTGTGCCTTTCCAAATCTATTTTTTATTTTATTTAACTAGGCATGTCAGTTAAGAACAAATTCTTATTTTCGATGATGACCTAGGAACAGTGGGTTAACTGCCTTTTTCAGGGGCAGAACGACAGATTTTTACCTTGTCAGCTCGGGGATTCAATCTTGCAACCTTTCGGTTACTAGTTCAACGCTCTAACCATTAGACTACCTGCCGCCACAAAACATGTCAAATTAATTTAAATGTACCACAGGTGAACTCCAAGTTGTAGAAACATCTCAAGGATGATTCATGGAAACAGGATGCACCTGAGCTCAATTTTGAGTCTTATAGCAAAGGGTCTGTAAACGTATGTAACATGTTTTTTTTTATAAATATGTAAACATTTTTAAAATTATATGTTTTTGCTTTGTCATTATGGGGTATTGTGTGTAGATTGATGAGGTTGATATTTAATATATTTTACAATAAGGCTGTGCGTAACAAAATGTGGAATAAATGGAAGGGGTCTGAATACTTTCCGAATGCACTGTAAATTGCCTTCCATATATCTGTCATGATGGTGATATCTAAATCCATGCAGATGATGCTCCTCCACCAAACTTTACAGTTGGCACTATGCATTCGGGCAGATAGCATTCCCTTGGCAACCGCCAAACCCAGATTAGTCCGTCAGACGGTGAAGTGTGATTCATCACTCCAGAGAACGTGTTTCCACTGCTCCAGAGTAAATTTGGCTGTGAGCTTTACCCCACTCCAGCCGCCGCTTAGCATTGTGCATGGTGATCTTAGGCTTGTGTGCGGTTGCTCGGCCATGGAAACCCATTTCATGAAGGTCCCAACGAACAGTTCTTGTGCTAACGTTGCTTCCAGAGGCAGTTTGGAACTTGGTAGTGAGTGTTGCAACCGAGGACAGATGATTTTGACGTGCTACGCGCTTCAGCAGTCGGCGGTCCCGTTCTGGGAGCTTGTGTGGCCTACCACTTCGCTACTAAGCCGTGTTGTTGATCCTAGACGTTTCCACTTTACAATAACAGCACTTACAGTTGACAGGGCAGCTCTAGCAGGGCAGAAATGTGAGGAACTGACTAATTGGAAAGGTGGCATCCTATGACGGTGCCACGTTGAAAGTCACTGAGCTCTTCAGTAAGGCCATTCTACTGGCAATATTTGTCTATGGAGATTGCATGGCTGTGTGCTCGATTTTATACATCTGTCAGCAACGGGTGTGGCTGAAGTAGCCGAATCCACTAATTTGAAGGGGTGTCCACATACTCTTGTATATATAGTGTATGTGTACTGTGTACGTCTTGCACACACAAAGAGAGCAGAAATGTCACATTTCTGAGTAGTCAAACCAACTCAGAAAAACAACCAGGCAAACTTTACACACTTACTTTGTTACTTAGCAAAACGAACTAGGGCTGTCCCCAACCCCAAAAAATCTTGGTCGACTGAGAGTCGTCTGTTCTTTCGACCAATCGATTGGTCAAAATGTTTTTAACGGGTATTTTCTCATAGACAGTATAGACACCCTAATTTTTTGAATAAAATCAACTATAGGTAGGCTACTGAGCTTGTTCGATGCTTTAAGCACTGCGATTAAAAATGAAGATCCACCATTTTCTAAAAAGGGAGGCAAAGATCAATATAGCCCAATCAGAAGAAAGAAACCTGTTCCCGACCCTTCTCCTCCCACTGCCTGCTCCTGCTGGCCTTCACAGATTCTGCAGTTACGCTCTTGAAGTTGCCAGTAATTGGCTACACCAGAGGTCGGCAACTTTTTCCATTTGGAGGGCCAAGTAATCGTACAATTTCTACTGATCTGCCTGCCAGAGGATTTTCATGTGCATATTTTCGTGGAACAGTTTCAATTCATCCTTTATAATAGAGTTTTCATATCTCAAAAGCAATGTGGTGTGGTTAATCAAAATCATATCTAAATGATACAAATCTAAAAGTAACTTCTATTGCCAAAATGTGAAAATAGCCTACATAAAGCCAACAAATAAAAACATTGCATCCCGCGGGTAAAAAATACCCTGATAAAAATAGATATCCTATAAATCACATTGTATCAACTATCAACTTGGTCCACCCATAAGCTTTTGCTAGCAAACTTGTAACATTGCATAAAATATTCTGGGCCCTCAGTTTCCCACGCTAGTGAGCTCCGGACAGACAGACACAGATGTAGGCTCTTTGCACAAGGAATAAGAAGTAATCAGGCCAGTAGTGGGAAAAGTACCCAATTGTCATACTTGATTAAAAGTAAAGATACCTTTAATAGAAAATGACTCAAGTAAAAGTGAGTCACCCAGTAAAATATTACTTGAGTAAAAGTCTACAAGTATTTGGTTGAAAAAATACTTAAGTAAAAGCATAAATAATTTCAAATTCATTACATAAAGCAAACCAGGCTGCACCATTTTCTTGTTTTTTAGCCAGGGGCACACTCCAACACTCAGACATAATTTACAAACAAAGCATGTGTGTTTAGTAAGTCTGACAGATCAGAGGCAGTAGAGAAGACCAGGGTTGTTCTCTTGATAAGTGCGAGAATTGGACCAATTTTCTGTCCTGCTAAACATTCAAAATGTAACGAGTACTTTTGGGTGTTTAGAAATGTAGTGAAGCGTCGTGACATGACTCTCATTAATGTGATGACTGTTATTTATCGAATAATTACCTACTATGTATAATTGTTACTAGATTAAATTAATCATGTAACAATTAACTCATTAGGAATTTGGGGCACCACGGGAAAAATGTTTAACGAGTTACCATCTCCCGAATTAAACTCAAGAATATATATATTGATAAGTCACTTATTAATCATTACCTCATATCAGTTTCTGTCACGATCGTCAAAGGTAGAGAGTGAGGACCAAGGCGCAGCGCGTGAAAATAACATCTTCTTTTATTTAGAAGAGGAAAAACACGAAGGCGAACACTATACACAAACTAACCAAAATAACAAACGACCGTGAAGCTATAAACGTAGTGCAAACAAAAAGCAACAAACGTTCAACATAGACATAGACAATTACCCACAAATACATGATGCCTATGGCCACCTTAAATATGGCTCCCAATCAGAGACAAATGGAAAACATCTGTCTCTGATTGAGAACCACTCAGGCAACCATAGACATAACTAGACACATTCACTCAACCATAGACTTCCCTAGAAACATTCACTCAACACAAACCCATACACTCTAACCAACACCCCCTATACCATATAATCACCCAAAACACACACATACCCCATGTCACACCCTGACCTAACTAAAATAATAAAGAAAACAAATAATACTAAGGCCAGGGCGTGACAGTACCCCCCCCAAAAGGTGCGGACTCCGGACGCAAAACCTGACATAAAGGGAGGGTCCGGGGTGGGCCCTAATATGGCGGCGGCTCGGGTGCGGGACGTGGCCCCCACTCCAGCATTGTCAATATCCGCTTCGGTGTCTCTGGTAGATCCTGGCTGACTGGCGGATTCAGACGATCCCGACTGACTGGCGACTCTGGTTGCCCATGGCTGGCGGGCGACTCTGGCTGCCCATGGCTGGCGGGCGACTCTGGCTGCCCATGGCTGGCGGGCGACTCTGGCTGCCCATGGCTGGCGGGCGACTCTGGCCGCCCATGGCTGGCGGGCGACTCTGGCCGCCCATGGCTGGCGGGCGACTCTGGCCGCCCATGGCTGGCGGGCGACTCTGGACGCTCATGGCTCGCTGGCGGCTCTGGACGCTCATGGCTCGCTGGCGGCTCTGGCAGATCCTGTCTGGTTGGCGGCTCTGGCAGATCCTGTCTGGTTGGCGGCTCTGGCAGATCCTGTCTGGTTGGCGGCTCTGGCAGATCCTGTCTGGTTGGCGGCTCTGGCAGATCCTGTCTGGTTGGCGGCTCTGGCAGATCCTGTCTGGTTGGCGGCTCTGGCAGATCCTGTCTGGTTGGCGGCTCTGGCAGATCCTGTCTGGTTGGCGGCTCTGGCAGATCCTGTCTGACGAATGGCTCTAGCAGCTCGGGACAGACGGGCGGCTCTAACGGCTCGGGACAGACGGATGGCTCAGACGGCACTGGGCAGACGGATGGCTCAGACGGCACTGGGCAGACGGATGGCTCAGACGGCACTGGGCAGACGGATGGCTCAGACGGCACTGGGCAGACGGATGGCTCAGACGGCACTGGGCAGACGGATGGCTCAGACGGCACTGGGGAGACGGATGGCTCAGATGGCGCTGGGGAGACGGATGGCTCAGATGGCGCTGGGGAGACGGATGGCTCAGATGGCGCTGGGGAGACGGATGGCTCAGATGGCGCTGGGGAGACGGATGGCTCTGGCCGGATGAGGCGCAGTGTAGGCCTGGTGCGTGGTGCCGGAACTGGTGGTACCGGGCTGGAGACACGCATCTCAAAGCTAGTGCGGGGAGAAGGAACAGGGCATACTGGACCCTGGATACGCACATTAGGCCTAGTGCGTGGTGCCGGCACTGGTGGTACCGGGCTGGGGACACGCACTTCAAGGCTAGTGCGGGGAGCAGCAACAGGATGCACAGGACTCTGGAGACGCACAGGAGACTTGGTGCGTGGCGTAGGCACAGGTGGTAATGGGCGGGAGACACGCACCATTGGACGAGTGCGTGGAGGAGGAACAGGGCTCTGGAGACACACTGGAAGCCTGATGCGTGGTGTAGGCACTGGTGGAACTGGACTGGGGCGGGGAGGTGGCGCCGGAAATACCGGACCGTGCAGGCGTACTGACTCCCGTGAGCACCGAGCCTGCCCAACCTTACCTGGTTGAATGGTCCCCGTCGCCCGCCCAGTGCGGGGAGGTGGAATAACCCGCACCGGGCTATGTAGGCGAACCGGGGACACCATGCGTAAGGCTGGTGCCATGTAAGCCGGCCCGAGGAGACGCACTGGAGACCAGACGCGTTGAGCCAGCTTCATGGCACCTGGCTCAATGCCCAATCTAGCCCTACCAGTGCGGGGAGGTGGAATAACCCGCACCGGGCTATGAACACGTACAGGAGACACCGTGCGCTCTACTGCGTAACACAGTGTCCGCCCGTACTCCCGCTCTCCACGGTTAGCCTGGGAAGTGGGCGCAGATCTCCTACCTGCCCTCGGCCCACTACCTCTAAGCCCCCCCCAAGAAATTTTTGGGTTGTACTTGCGGGCTTCCAGCCTTGCCTCCGTGCTGCCTCCTCATATCGCCTCCTCTCGGCTTTCGCTGCCTCCAGCTCTTCACGAGGGAGGCGATATTCTCCCGGTTGTGCCCAAGGTCCCTTTCCATCCAAAATCTCCTCCCATGTCCATGAATCCTTTGTACCTTGCTCCTGTTGCCACTGATCACGCTGCTTGATCCTTGTTTGGTGGGTAATTCTGTCACGATCGTCAAAGGTAAAGAGTGAGGACCAAGGCGCAGCGCGTGAAAAGAACATCTTCTTTTATTTAGAAGAGGAAAAACACGAAGACGAACACTATACACAAACTAACCAAAATAACAAACGACCGTGAAGCTATAAACGTAGTGCAAACAAAAAGCAACAAACGTTCAACATAGACATAGACAATTACCCACAAATACATGATGCCTATGGCCACCTTAAATATGGCTCCCAATCAGAGACAAATGGAAAACATCTGTCTCTGATTGAGAACCACTCAGGCAACCATAGACATAACTAGACACATTCACTCAACCATAGACTTCCCTAGAAACATTCACTCAACACAAACCCATACACTCTAACCAACACCCCCTATACCATATAATCACCCAAAACACACACATACCCCATGTCACACCCTGACCTAACTAAAATAATAAAGAAAACAAATAATACTAAGGCCAGGGCGTGACAGTTTCATTCTGAACGTCGCAGACTTCTTGAATCTGCACAAACCCGAGTCTTACTGATCATTCCGTACCACACATTGATTTGATAATTTTTTTTACTAACAAACTAAATTATATCACAGGATACACACACACACTGTTAAGTGGAGCAGCACTGGGGAACCCAAGAGCAGACTCAGACCAGGAAACAGGGATGAATGAACCAAGATATTTATTGTAACACAGGGAGAGATGAAGTGCAGATACAGGGAAGCTTGGATGAGTTGTAGGAAACCAGATGTGGAGGCTGAGGTTGGAGTGAGCTGGGTTGGGACAGGGTAAACAGGTCTGGAGGGGAATCCAAGGGAGTGATGATGAGTTAAATCCAGAACAGTGTAGCAGGGTGGTGAGATGTGGAACAGGAGACAGGAACCAGAGTCAGAGTGGCAAAACTGCAGTGAGAGGAGAAACAGCATCAGGCAAGGAAATGGGCACAGCAAGATACAGGATCTTAAATAATAACAAATAGATAGAAGCATGACTGACTGAACAGAGATTACGATGTGGCAGAGTGGAAGTGGCTGGACTGAGTATTTTGTAGAGGTCTTGATTATGGAACGGGTTGCAGCTGATGGGGAACTGCTCTGACTCAGCACACCTGTCTCCAACCACACAATCACACACACAGAGAAGTAGAGAACTTGGGGAATAGCTGCAGGTCAAGGAGACACCGGATGTCCACTAGAGGGTGTAGCAGGAGCAGATGTGACACACACACATATCGGTAATTGATTAGAAACTTAATACAATGACAACAGTTCCCTAGCAGACTAACACAATATGACACTTGTTACAAAAGATGGAGAGTTAAATAGAGAGAGAGACAAAAAACGAGAGAGAAAGAGGAGCAACACTTGGATACATTTAGGAATTACGCTCACAGTAATCCTAATACCTTGCCCCGAACTGCCATCTTTTTGGGTAAGACATAATGCATGTATTTACGTGTTGAAGCTCTTCGTTTTGTATATCTCTGTTGGACCCAGGCCTTCGTGAAAAGGATTCCGCTTTGTGAAAAGGGTTCGATTGGGCCTTCTCCTTCATTCTCAGGTTAAGGCTCTGATTGTAGACAAGAGGTCACAATGTGCTTCTTCTTAGTTGACTGTGTTTACTTGAACTCGTTCTGGAGGAGTGGTCTTCCATGGACGGCTAATCAGCAGTGTCAATTATCCCCAGAGCGGTGATGAAAGCAATGGAGTCGGCGATCATTTGAAAAGAGTAACCGGATGGTCTTAGATACACTTTCGTCGATACAGTACTTACAACAGCTACTCAAATGTAACATTGACTGTTAGAGGCTACTTCATCTTCTTCAACCTCGTGTTGATTTTCAGGGTCGTGACTAATGTAGACCTAGCTGCAGCTTGTGGTCATTTCAGTCTGGTATGTTAATTCTTAACTCAATCTTTTATACCCTCGGGTAAAAAGGTCAGTTTTCATCAGGCTGACACGCTCTCTGGGGTGTGGCTAGTTACGAGGCAAAGTATCATCATCATATGATCTCGTTAGAGAACTAAAATCACATTCCTATCGTCGTAAGAATATTCTCTACACAACGTAAAGGATGTAAACCTGATATACATAGTGTAAAAGCTCCTCAAGTTACAATGTTTTTCATTATAATGTCTTTATACCATTTTTAATGACATCACAAAATAGACATACATTTTTCATATTCCATCTCTCATCCTTACCCCCCCATTCGGATGTTGAAATATATTGTCCCGGTGTTCAGTGTTGGATGTTGAGGTTTTTGGGTGGCAAAACCTTCTGTAACAAAGGAATAGTTATTTCCCAATACTGAGGAGAAAAGGGAGAGATTCCCCTCTTGCCTAATTCACGACCGAGTGGTAAGGTGTCAAAATCGGCCCACCCCCTCCCCCACCCCAGGGTCTGGTAGTTGTTAGCTATTTACCCAGCTGATGTGAGGGCTTTGATACTCCCCCAGGAGAGTCATGACAGAAGTAAAAGTAAAATGAGCATTGCGTGCGGTGTGGTCAGCATAAAAAAATTAATGTACACCAAGGTTATTCAATCATTGCACCCACACTGCTCGCGCGTGCCAACGAACGTCTGCGTTGCCAAGCGCTAAAATAGAAGTCAGTTCTATTTGTGACGCTGAACGTGGTGCAAGTCCTGCCTCTCCCATCTCCTCATTAGTTTATAGAAGCATATACCCACGTCCCATCTCCTTATTGGTTATACCCATGTTGTCACGTTCCTGACCTGTTTTCTCTTGTTTTGTATGTCTTTATTGGTCAGGGCGTGAGTGTTGGGTGGGCAGTCTATGTTTTGTATTTCTATGTTGGGTTTTGTGTTCGGCCTGGTATGATTCTCAATTAGAGACAGGTGTGTATCGTTTGTCTCTGATTGAGAGTCATACTAAGGCAGCCAGGGTTTCACTGGTGTTTTGTGGGTGTTTGTTTCCTGTGTCAGCGTTTGGGCCACACAGGACTGTTGCAGGTTAGTCACGTTTGTTGTTTTGTTAATTTTGTAGTGTTTGTTGGTTTGCCATTAAAATCATGAATACCTCCTACTCCGCATCTTGGTCCGATCCATGCTCCTCCTCGTCTGAGGAGGAGAACGACATTGACAGCCGTTACAGAAACACCCACCAAACCAGGACCAAGCGGATTGGAGAAGGACGGCAAGAACCAAAGCAATGGAGAGAAGAGGAATGGACTTGGGAGGAGATCCTAGACGGTAAAGGACCCTGGGCACAGCCAGTGGAGTGTCGCCGCCCCAAAGCGGAGCTGGAGGCAGCGAAAGCGGAGAGGCGGCATTATGAGGTGCTAGCAAGGCAGAGCGGCTGGAAGCCCGAGAGGCTCACCCCAAAATTTCTTGGGGGGGCCTAAAGGGGTGTGTAGCTGGGTCAAGTAGGAGACTTGAGCCAACTTCCCCTGCTGACCAGAAGGAGCCAAGGATAGAGCCAGTGAGGGCAGTATTGGAGGTGAGCGAAATAGAGACTGTAAAGGATCTAATGGGGAAATTGAAGGAGAGAGAAATGAGGGATTTGTTGGTTTGGTGCATGAGGCACGACATCTGCCCGACGGAACATGTCGGGGATTTGATGTCACCTGAGTCACGTCTCCATACTCGTCCTGAGGTGCGGGCTAGCCGTCTGGTGAAGACTGTGCCAGCCTCACGCACCAGGCCTCCTGTGCGCCTTCCTAGCCCTGCACGTCCTGTGCCAGCTCAGCGCACCAGCTCTCCTGTGGCACCCCCATGCACCAGCTCTCCGGGGCTGGCGCCACGTACCAGGTCTCCAGTTCCAGTACCCCGCACTCGCCTTGAGGTGCGTGCTCTCAGCCCAGTACCATCGGTGCCAACACCACGCACCAGGCTTCCTGTGCGTCGCCAGAGCCCGGTTCCTCCTCCACGCACTAGCCCTGTGGTGCTTGTCTCCAGTCCGGTACCTCCAGTTCCGGTACCACGCACCAAGCCTCCTGTGCGTCTCCAGAGCCCTGTACGCACTGTTCCTTCTCCCCGCACTCGCCCTGAGGTGTGTGCCCTCAGCCCGGTACCACCAGTGCCGGTATCACGCACCAGGCCTATAGTGCGCCTCGAGAGTCCAGTGTGCTCTGTTCCTGTTCCCTGCACTAGCCTTGAAGTGCGTGTCTCCAGTCCAGTACCACCAGTGCCTACACCACGCACCAGGCTTCCAGTGCATCTCCAGAGCCCTGTTCCTCCTCCCCGCACTCGCCCTGAGGTGCGTGCCCTCAGCCCGGTACCTCCAGTTCCGGCACCACGCATCAGGCCTATTGTGTGTCTCAGCCGGCCAGAGTCTGCCGTCTGCCCAGCGGTGCCTGAACTGCCCGTCTGCCCAGCGGTGCCTGAACTGCCCGGCTGCCCAACGCCGTTTGAGCCATCTGTCTGCCCAGCGCCGTCTGAGCCATCCGTCTGCCCAACGCCGTCTGAGCCATCCGTCTGCCCAACGCCGTCTGAGCCATCCGTCTGCCCAACGCCGTCTGTGCCATCTGTCTGCCCAACGCCGTCTGAGCCATCCGTCTGCCCAACGCCGTCTGAGCCATCCGTCTGCCCAGCGCCGTCTGAGCCATCCGTCTGCCCAGCGCCGTCTGAGCCATCCGTCTGCCCAGCGCCATCTGAGCCATCCGTCTGCCACGAGCCATTAGAGCCCCCCGTCTGTCCCGAGCCGTTAGAGCCGTCCGTCAGTCAGGAGCCGCCAGAGCCGCCAGCCAGTCAGGAGCTGCCAGAGACGCCAGCCAGTCAGGAGCTGCCAGAGACGCCAGCCAGTCAGGAGCTGCCAGAGACGCCAGCCAGTCAGGAGCTGCCAGAGACGCCAGCCAGTCAGGAGCTGCCAGAGACGCCAGCCAGTCAGGAGCTGCCAGAGACGCCAGCCAGTCAGGAGCTGCCAGAGACGCCAGCCAGTCAGGAGCTGCCAGAGACGCCAGCCAGTCAGGAGCTGCCAGAGACGCCAGCCAGTCAGGAGCTGCCAGAGACGCCAGCCAGTCAGGAGCTGCCAGAGACGCCAGCCAGTCAGGAGCTGCCAGAGACGCCAGCCAGTCAGGAGCTGCCAGAGACGCCAGACAGTCATGAGCTGCCCTACGGTCATGAGCTGCCCTACAGTCATGAGCTGCCCTCCAGTCATGAGCTGCCCTCCAGTCATGAGCTGCCCTCCAGTCATGAGCTGCCCTCCAGTCATGAGCTGCCCTACAGTCATGAGCTGCCCTACAGTCATGAGCTGCCCTACAGTCATGAGCTGCCACTCAGTCCGGAGCTGCCCCTTATCCCGGAGCTGCTGCCCCTTATCCCGGAGCTGCTGCCCCTTATCCCGGAGCTGCTGCCCCTTATCCCGGAGCTGCTGCCCCTTATCCCGGTGCTGGCCCTTATCCCGATGCTGCCCCTTCATTTAGGTGGGTTGAGTTGGAGGGTGGTCATTGGGAGGGGGATACGGAAGCGGGGAGTGACTATGGTGGGGTGGGGACCTCGCCCAGAGCCTGAGCCACCACCGTGGTCAGATGCCCACCCAGACCCTCCCCTAGACTTTGTGCTGGTGCGCCCGGAGTTCGCACCTTAAGGGGGGGGTTATGTCACGTTCCTGACCTGTTTTCTCTTGTTTTGTATGTCTTTATTGGTCAGGGCGTGAGTGTTGGGTGGGCAGTCTATGTTTTGTATTTCTATGTTGGGTTTTGTGTTCGGCCTGGTATGATTCTCAATTAGAGACAGGTGTGTATCGTTTGTCTCTGATTAAGAGTCATACTAAGGCAGCCAGGGTTTCACTGGTGTTTTGTGGGTGTTTGTTTCCTGTGTCAGCGTTTGGGCCACACAGGACTGTTGCAGGTTAGTCACGTTTGTTGTTTTGTTAATTTTGTAGTGTTTGTTGGTTTGCCATTAAAATCATGAATACCTCCTACTCCGCATCTTGGTCCGATCCATGCTCCTCCTCGTCTGAGGAGGAGAACGACATTGACAGCCGTTACACATGTGGTTGATTGAAAGATGAACTGATGTCGGTCGGTCGGTCAGTTGTGGTAATACACTTTATGAAAGTTAGATGCCTGTCGCCATATAAAGTCCAAAGAAGAAAAAGCCGCGAAGGAGGAGCGATGACTAGAAGTGATTTGGTTGACTGTTTTATGTGTGAATTAATTGATGGATTAGAGGACCATTTCAGGTAAAATAACAATTAAGTGTTAATATCCCAGGACAAATTAGCTAGCAACAGCAAGCTAGCTAAATAGGACAAATTAGCTAGCAACTGCAATCTAGCTAGCTAAATTTCCAAAAATGTTTAATGCTTTTCGACCGGTCCCCAAATTAATATAATTGTTTCAGAGTTTGTTTTGATATTCTAACCTGTGTGTGGTGATCACGTTTGGTGTGGGGGGCAAAATCAGTTTGCGCACAATGGCGTACACGCTCGTCCGGTTTGGGCATGGTGTAAAAGTTGTCCAAAATTTAAATAGTAAGGTACAGATACCAAAAAAACTACTTTAGTGGTACTTAAGTACTTTACACCATTGAATCAGGGAGGGCTTTTTTTATGACGTTTCCACTTGGTCAGAGCATGACATTGTTTCTCCTTTCATGATGAGTGGTTATCAAAAGGGAGAGGGCTGCAAAGATTTTTCAAATAAGCTACATTGAGGAACAATTGTCATTCTCAATGGATGCAAAAACAGATTTTGTTAACATGCTGTTTGAGGTGAAGAAAAAATTACTTTGAGAAGCTGCACAGTGATGGTGAGTTAAGACAATCAGACAGTGTCAGATGGGCACATTTATAAGCCTACATTTGTGCGCAGACCAAGTAGCATAGGCCTACTTCTATGCATAATCAGGTGCGTGTTCTTACTCAAGATTTACAGGAGTGCTCATAACAAAAGACAATGAATGAATTGACAACTCATAAATGGAATGAAATAAACCCCCACTTTTTTTCCACAAGTGTAGCCTAGGTTGTGCGCTCTACAAACAACGTATCCACTCCTACAATGACAACGCTAAGACTGTGATGTGATAATAATATATTGACTGCATTAACAGAAATGAACATAAACAAACATTGTAGATTAGAAATTATGGTTATTAATGTTGAATGTAGCCTACTACTGGTGAGCCATCCTTGTGGCCTATGCAATGGATTAGTCCACTCAGACAGGCATGAATCAGACAGGTGTCTCGTGTGCCATACATGTTTTGTATTTATGTATTTGCCACTGCTCGACTAAAAAAGTCTCGGTCAACCAACAGCATATCGACCAAACAATCGACCAGTTGAGTAAATGGGGTCAGCCCTACACCGAACTTTTATCAATATTGACAAGGCGTGGATATTTAGGCACTGGAGAGAAAGACAGAATGAAGGAAAAAGGAAAGGAAAGACAAAGTCAACGGAGTCTATGCTGGATTGAATTAGACTGGAATGCATCGTTATTGAGAGAGAGAACTGGGCTGTGAGTGAGTGAGTGTGTGTGTGTGTAGTGCGACATAACTGGGCTGGAACTACGTGATATAACAATGATAACTATGACAAACAAAGAAGAGGACAGGGTCTTGCTTGCGGAGGTGAAATATATTTTAAACCAACAAAAATCATCCTACAAGGTTCTACCATTCATGGACATTTGAAACATGGAAATAATGTATCTGTGGAACTACAGTTGGAGTCATTAAAACTCGTTTTTCAACCACTCCACAAATTTCTTGTTAACAAAGTATAGTTTTGGCAAGTCGGTTAGGACATCTACTTTGTGCATGACACAAGTCATTTTTCCAAAAATTGTTTACAGACAGATTATTTTACTTATAATTCACTGTATCACAATTCCAGTGGTTCAGAAGTTTACATACACTAACACGGAACCTAAACCAGCCGGGCACGTGCGCCATCGTGCACAAATTGATTTTGTCCCCCCACACCACACACGATCACAACACGCAAGTTAAAATATCAAAACAAACTCTGAACCAATTATATTATGTTGGGGGCGGAACGATGTTTTTAGCTCATTTTCTTGCCTGCATTTTTCAGTGACCCTTTTCAAATGTATTTTGATTCTTCTGATTTTACCGGGATTGAGGAGTGATAACATGGGTAAGTACATGATTGCATATTGTACAATAGTGATGCCAGGACAGGAGTTAATACTGTACATGTAACTTTTTAGGGATTGGGGGCAGCATTTTCACTTTGGATCAATAGCGCGCCCAAATTGAACTGCCTCCTACTCTGTCCCAGATGATAATATATGCATATTATTATTACTATTGGATAGAAAACACTCTGAAGTTTCTAAAACTAATTGAATTATGTCTGTGAGTATAACAGAACTCATATGGCAGGCAAACTTCCAAACAGGAAGTGGAAATTCTGAGACTGGTCGATGTTAAACTCATCGTCTATTCACATCCCAGTAAGATATGGATCTGTTCGCACTTCCTACGCCTTCCACTAGATGTCAACAGTGTAGAATGTGGAATGAAGCCTCTAGTGTGATGTGAGGCCGGATGGCAGCTATTTGAGTCAGTGGTCTGGCAGAATGCAAGTTCCTGGTCATGCGCATTACTCATGATATCGCCTTGCGTTCCATAACTTCTACAGACACGAAGGAATGCTCCGGTTGGAACGTTATTGGATATATATGATAACAACAACCTGAAGATTGATTCTCTACTTAGTTTGACCAGTTTATTCGACTATATAACTTTTTGAAGTTTTTGTCCGACGTTTGCCTGCATCTACGCGAGCGTTTGGAAACGTGTACTACACATGCTAGCAAAAGTAACTACTTGGACATAAGTAATGGACATTATCGAACAAAACAACGATTTATTGTGGAACTAAGATTCCTGGGAGTGCATTCTGATGAAGATCATCAAAGGTAATATTTATGATGTAATTTCGTATTTCTGTTGACTCCAACATGGCGGAGAAATGTTGTTAAATCTGAGCGCCGTCTCAGATTATGGCATGGTGTGCTTTTTACATAAGTTTTTTGAAATCTGACACAGCGGTTGCATTAAGAACAAGTGTATCTTTAATTCTATGTAAAACATGTATCTTTCATCAAAGTTTATGATGAGTATTTCTGTTATTTGACGTGGCTCTCTGCAATTTCTCCGGATATTTTGGAGGCATTTCTGAACATGGCGCCAATGTAAACCGAGATTTGTGGATATAAATATGCACATTATCGAACAAAACATAAATGTATTGTGTAACATGATGTCCTATGAGTGTCATCTGATGAAGATCATCAAAGCTTAGTGATTCATTTTATCTCTATTTCTGCTTTTTGTTACTACTATATTTTGCTGGGAAAATGGCTGTGTTTTTCTGTGGCTATGTACTGAGCTAACATAATTGTTTGGTGTGCTTTCCCCGTAAATCCTTTTTGTAATCAGACATGATGGCTGGATTCACAACATGTGTAGCTTTAATTTGGTGTCTTTCATGTGTGATTTAATGAAAGATTGATTTTTATAGTAATATATTTGAATTTGGCGCGCTACATTTCTTCTGGATTTTGGCCAAGTGGGACTTTAGCATCCTACATATCCTAGAGAAGTTAATCAAAGATCATTGGGTTAGTGAAGTATTTCATGTCAGCTCAACAATTTCCCAATTTGAAGTTCAGTCAACTTGGATATTTCATTAACATGGACTTTTTATTCGTTGCATTTTTGCACATACAGACACAGGCTGCAGAACAAATGGAAAATCTATGGGGGGAATCGACTCCAGAAGACTCTCATCAACAGTGAAGAGTATGCAGAGCTCAAGCCAAAGGGGCTTTGAAAACTCCATTATCATTCAGACCCCTGAAGACAGAATTAAAATGGAAGTATGGATGGAATCCACGATCCACGTGCTGATGCAAGTCACAATTGGTAAGCATGAGGAGATGTTAAGCTGGTCCCCATCCCTGTGCTTCTCACACCATGCCTTTAACGCAAACCATCACCACCACCTCACAACTAGAGTTTATTTATTTCTGGAGCCAAGCACTCAAGCTGTCCAGTCTGCTTAATATCCTGTCATTTTGTTCCCTACTATCCTCCAGTCTGTGGGTTTCAGCCTCTGTTTCTACCCCTGTCACCCGAGAAACAGACCTAATGACTTGCAGGCCCAGCCATGGAGGTTTGTAGAGAGAAGTTTGTTAGGGATATACTGCAGTGAGAGCCTCCCATGCACCATTAAGCACAGAAAGCCTCAATACAAGCCTAAGCACAGCCAGCCAAGGCATTTTGGTGTGTGGAGCTACTGTTGTTCTCACTGACTGGAGGGAAGGCAGAGGGAGGAATATGCCAGGGATGCTCTTGGCTCAGAAATAATCACCCTGTCCCACTCAACCACAGTCTGTGATCTATCAGTGGTTACTGCCACCCACTCCCTCTGTCCTAGCTTGCTCACAAATACTGTGCATACAGTGTGCAGTCAAACTGGTCCAAAGTGCTCAAACTAGATCTTGGAAAAACACAAGCCCAGGAGCAAGATTGAAATTACATTTCAGTCAGTTTACGAACTTGTTGGGGAGGCTTAGCCTGTGGGTTCAAACCTTTAGGAAACAGCAACATCATAAAAATATTGATGAAGCAATAAGGCTGTTGGAATTTTGTGAGTCATGCATTAAAGCTTTATACAGGTTTCTATTTCCATTGTCTTATTCAGCGAGCAACCGAGCGAGAGAGACAGAAAAATACAAAAAGTGCAGAGAGCCAGGCAGCATGAACTGAGACTCACAGTGATCATGTAGGGATGCACAATGGGAAGACAGAGAGGGTAAAGAGGAGTGGAGAGGAATGACAGATGCATACAGAGGTGAGACAGGGACAATTTGAATTTGCTGAGGTTTGTAACTTAAATATTTACTGCTTGGTCTGGTAAAGAATTTTACAAGTACAAGATATGATATGCTGATTTTCCATAGCTTGAACCCACCCTCATCTACTAATGTGTACAGGATTGTGTCTAAAGTTACTGTGACACATTTTTTATCTCCACACCTACAGTACCAGTCAAACATTTGGACACAACTACTCATTCAAGGGTTTTTCTTTATTTTTACTATTTTCTACATTGTAAAATAATAGTGAAGACATCAAAACAGAAATAAAACTTATGGAACCATGTAGTAAGCAAAAAAGTGTTAAACAAATCCAAAGATATTTTATTTGAGAGATTCTTCAAAGTAGCCAGCATTTGCCTTGATGACAGCTTTACACTCTTGGTATTCTCTGAACCAGCTTCATAAAGTAGTCACCTGGAATGCATTTCAATTAACAGGTGTGCCTTGTTAAAAGTTACATTCCTTTCCTTCTTAATGCGTTTGAGCCAGTGAGTTATGTTGTGATAAGGTAGGGGTGGTATACAGAAGATAGCCTTATTTGGTAAAAGACCAAGTCCATGTTATGGCAAGAACAGCTCAAATAAGCAAATAGTAACGACAGTCCATCATTACTATAAGACATGAAGGTCAGTCAATATGGAACATTTCAAGAACTTTTACATTTTCTTCAACTGCAGTCGCAAAAACCATTAAGCGCTATGATGAAAATGGCTCTCATGAGGTCGCCACTGGAAATGAAGACCCAGAGTTACCTCTGCTGTAGAGTATAAGTTCATTAGAGTTACCAGACTCAAAAATCAGCAATTAACTGCAGCTCAGATTGCAGCCCAAATAAATGCATCACAGAGTTCAAGTAACAGACACATCTCAACTCTTCAGAGGAGACTGCTCTGAACAGTTGAATTGCTGCAAAGAAACCACTACTAAAAGACACCAATAAGAAGATACTTTTTTATCCATATACATACACATACATACCCATACATATACACAGATTTTTTTAGAATATACCTTTATTATTCCCCACAAACCCTACCACCCTTCACCCAATTGGAGTAAACTAATAAACAGTAACACTTAGGCTTCTACCTTCAGTTTATACATATTATACACATTTCAGACACAATCTATTTTACAATAGTTATATTTAGTTTGTTTTTAGTCCTTCCTCTATTTCTGATGTTCATCCAGTTTGATTTCCATTTGTAAGTGTGCTATTTCACAACATTTCTGATCCTATATACATTTTACAGACCCCGTATGTTTTACATTGGTTATCTTGTTATTAGTCCCACCCTTCAGCTCCATTCAAACCCTCCCATCTATCTCTTAAAGAAATCTATTTTGGATTTCTATTTGCCATATATTTCAACTGTGCTGTGATGCGTCACAAAAGTACTGAACCTTTCTATTCTCATAGCTTCTACCGATTGTATATTAAAGAAACATTTTTGTTAAAATAATGATTATGTTATTGATTGATTGACTATGGCTTTTCAAATCAACCAGATTGCTATCTGCAGTGTTAGTTCTAGGTAAATGTTGCAATTCTTCAGCCATTCCTGGACCTGTGATGAAAAACGAGCTACATATGGACAATACCAGAATAAATGATCTAATGACTCTGCCTTCTCACAGCAAGATCTGTAGAGCTGGGAAGATTGTATTGCCCATATATATAACATTCTATTGGTTGCAAGAATTTTGTATAGTAATTTAAATTAAAAAATGTGAAGTTTGGAATCAAGCGTTGTTTTGCGTGTCAATTCATAAACCATATGCCATGGAATTGGTACATCAAAAATCTCTTCAACTATTTTGCAATTTATATGGCACAGCTGTCAGTTTATTTGTCCTTAAATGAAATTGGTATATGTTTTTATTTATCACACTTTTCTTTAACCATTTATGTTCTTTAATATAGGGCCGACATACAAGTTCCTTACTTTTCCCCCCTTCTACTTGCCTCTTACATTTTTGTGGTAATGCTGCAATTAGTTTGTTGTAATTTTGGGTAGAGCAGACATTTCCATATGTCTGTGTTAGCTGCATGTGTGACATAACTCCACCAGTCCTATTTATGATATCATTCACTAAAATTATTCACGAAAAATATGTTTTTTTAATCAATTAGTATATTTGAGTTTAACCACAATATTTGTTGTATTATTTGTTCTCTGTTTTCAGGTGGATTAAACTGAAATTGCAACCAACTTTAAAAGGCTTGTTTAAAAAATAACGATATTTTGGAGATTATTTCCTTGTCAAACAACCGAAAGTGAGCAGGTGTAATCTGAATAAAGGGAAAAGGCCATTCTTGAACATGGGGTGAGACATTCCTACCAATTTACTAGAGAACCAGTTTGGATTTAAGTATAACTTTTGTATGACTTATGCCTTTAGTGAGAGGTCTAATGCTTTAATATTTAATCATTTCTGCCCTCCGAATTCATATTTGTTAAATAAATAGACCCTTTTAATATTGTCTGGCTTGCCATTCCAAATAAAATTGAATATTCTTTGTTCATATAATTTAAAAAGCAGGTCACTAGGTGTAGGCAAAACCATAAGAAAATAAGTAAACTGTGATATGACTAAAGAGTTAATCAAGGTGATTTTTCCACAAATAGACAGGTATTTTCCTTTCCATCCATGGTAGCAAGTTCTTATCTATTTTTGCTAACTTTCTATAAAAATGTATTGGAGTGAGATAATTTCTTTCTTTTGGGATTTGTATACCGAGTATGTCCACATCCCCGTCAGACCATTTCATTGGTAAACTACACGGTAATGTAAAATATGAATCTTTTTGTGATCCAATACGTAATATAGTAATACACTTATCATAATTTGGTTTTAATCCAGAGAGGTTAGCAAAAGTATATAGATCCTTTGAGACTAGCTTGGGCCAAGAAACATGAGCCATTAGACCAGTGTAAAGGTGTCCTTTGGTCTGATGAGTCCAAATTTGAGAGTTTTGGTTCCAACCGCCGTGTCTTTGTGAGATGCAGAGTAGGTGAACGGATGATCTCTGCATGTGTGGTTCCCACCGTGAAGCATGGAGGAGGAGGTGTGATGGTGTGGGGGTGCTTTGCTGGTGACACTGTCAAAATCAAATGAAATACATTTTATATGTCACATACACATGGTTAGCAGATGTTATTGTGAGTGTAGCGAAATGCTTCTGCTTCTAGTTCCGACAGTGCAGCAATATCTAACAAGTAATATCTAACAATTCCACAACAAATACCTAATACACACACATCTATGTAAAGGGAGGGAAGAAGAATATATACATATATGGATGAGCAATGACAGAGCGGAGATGCAATAGATATGAGATGAGTAATGCAATATGTGCAAACATTATTAAAGTGGCATTGACCAGTGTTCCATTTATTAAAGTGGCCAATGATTTCAAGTCTGTATGTAGGCAGCAGCCTCTCTGTGCTTGTGATGGCTGTTTAGCAGTCTGATGGCTGTTGCGCCTTCCTCACCACACAGTCTGTGTGGGTGGACCATTTCAGTTCGTCAGTGATGTGTACGCCGAGGTACTTGAAGCTTTCCACCTTCTCCACTGGTGTCCCATCAATGTGGATAAGGGGATGCTACCTCTGCTGTTTCCTGATGTCCACAATCATCTCCTTTGTTTTGTTGACGTTGAGTTAGAGGTTATTTTCCTGACACCACACTCCGAGAGCCCTCACCTGTCTCGTCGTTGTTGGTAATCAAGCCTACTACTGTTGTGTCGTCTGCAAACTTGATGTTTGAATTGCAGGCGTGCACAGCCACACAGTCATGGGTGAACAGGGAGTACAGGAGGGGGCTGAGCACGCACCCTTGTGGGGACCCAGTGTTGAGGATCAGCAAAGTGGAGATGTTGTTTCCTACCTTCACCCCCTGGGGGCGGCCCGTCAGGAAGTCCAGGACCCAATTGCACAGGGCGGGGGTTAGACCAAGGGCCTCAAGCTTAACCTCTCTAGGGTATGTGGGACGGTAGCGTCTCACCTCGTCCACAGCCAGTGAAACTGCAGGGCGCCAAATTCCAAAACAACAGAAATCCCACAATTAAAATTCCTCAAACATACAAGTATTTTACACCATTTGAAAGATACACTTGTTGTAAATCCAGCCACAGTGTCCGATTTCAAAAAGGCTTTACGACGAAAGCACACCACACGATTATGTTAGGTCAGAGCCAAGTCACAGAAAAACACAGCCATTTTTCCAGCCAAAGAGAGGAGTCACAAAAAGCAGAAATAGAGATAAAATTAATCACTAACCTTTGATGATCTTCATCAGATGACACTCATAGAACTTCATGTTACACAATACATGTATGTTTTGTTCGGTAAAGTTCATATTTATATCCAAAATTTGAGTTTACATTGCCGCGTTATGTTCAGTAGTTCCAAAACATCCGGTGATTTTGCAGAGAGCCACATCAATTTACAGAAATACTCATAATAAACATTGCTAAAAGATACAACTGTTATGCATGGGATTTTAGATCCACTTCTCCAGCCGCTGTGTCAGAATTCAAAAAAGCTTTACGGAAAAAGCACACCATGCAATGATCTGAGTACAGCGCTCAGAGACCAACACAACCCAAAGAGATATCCGCCATGTTGTGTAGTCAACAGATGTCAGAATAGCTTTATGAATATTCATTAGGTGCAGTCGAAAAGTCAAAAAAGTTCCGTTACAGTCCGTAGAAACATGTCAAACGATGTATAGAATCAATCTTTAGGATGTTTTTAACATAAATCTTCAATAATGTTCCAACCGGAGAACTCCTTTGTCTTCAGAAATGCAATGGAACGCAAGCTAACTCTCTCACGTGAACGTGCCTGGTCAGCTTGTGGCTCTCTGGCAACCCTCTGACTCATTCCCCTCTCATTCGCTCCCACTTCACAGTAGAAGCCTCAAACAAGGTTCTAAAGACTTTTGACATCTAGTGGAAGCCTTAGGAAGTGCAATATGACCCCATTTCCACTGTATCTTGGATAAGCAAAGAGTTGAAAAACTACAAACCTCAGATTTCCCACTTCCTGGTCAGATTTTTTTCTCAGGTTTTTGCCTGCCATATGAGTTCTGTTATACTCACAGACATCATTCAAACAGTTTTAGAAACTTCAGAGTGTTTTCTATCCAAATATCCTAATTATATGCATATATTAGCAACTGGGACTGAGTAGCAGGCAGTTTACTCTGGGCACGCTTTTCATCCGGTCGTGAAAATACTGCCCCCTACCCAAGAGAGGTTAATGATGAGCTTGGAGGGTACTATGGTGTTGAATGCTGAGCTATAGTCAATGAACAGCATTCTTACATAGGTATTCCTCTTGTCCAGATGGGATAGGCCAGTGTGGAGTGTGATGGCGATTGCATCGTCTGTGCACCTATTGGGGCGGTAAGAAAATTGGAGTGGGTCTAGGCTGACAGGTAAGGTGGAGGTGATATGATAGGTGATAGTCTCTCAAAGCACTTCATGATGAAAGAAGTGAGTGCTACGTGGCGATAGTCATTTAGTTCAATTACCTTTGCATTCTTGGGTACAGGAACAATGGTGGCCATCTTGAAGCATGTGGGGACAGCAAACTGGGATAGGGAGAGATTGAATATGTCCGTAAACACACCAGCCAGCGGGTCTGTTCATGCTCTGAGGACGCGGCTAGGGATGCCATCTTGACCGGCAGCCTTGCGAGGGTTAACACGTTTAAATGTCTTACTCACATCGGCCATAGTCCTTGGTAGCGGGCCGCGTCTGTGGCACTGTATTATCCTCAAAGCGGGCAAAGAAGGTGTTAGGTTTGTCTGGAAGCAAGACGTCAGTGTCCTTTGGCTGGTTTTCCTTTTGTAGTCCGTGATTGCCTGACACATACGTCTTGTCTCTATACTGACATTTTGATTATTTGATTGACTTGCAGAGGGAATAACTACACTGTTTGTATTCGGCCATATTCCCAGTCACCTTTTAATGACTAAATGTGGTGGTTCATGCTTTCAGTTTTGCGCAAATTCCGCCATCTATCTACGGTTTCTGGTGAGGGTAAGTTTTAATAGTCACAGTGGGTACAACATCTCCAATACACTTCCTAATAAACTCACTCACCGAATCAGTGTATACACCGATATAATTCTCTGAGGCTACCCGGAACTTATCCCAGTCTGTGTGACCAAAACAATCTTGAACACCCCCGCCCTTCTTCTTCCCAGAGAGATGTTTATTCCTGTCTGCACTGAGAATCCAGGTGGCTTTACCGACTCCGACAGCAAATCCCGAGAGAGACATGTTTTCGTGAAACAAAGTATGTTACAATCCCTGATGTGTCCCTGGAAAGCAACCCTTGCCCTGATTTTGTCTACCTTATTATCTAGGGACCGGACATTAGCGAGTAATATACTCGGAAGCGGTGGGTGGTGTGCGCGCCTCCAACGTCTGACCAAAAGACCACTTCATCTCCCTCTTCTCCGGCGGCGTTGTTTTGGGTCGTCCTCTGGAATAATTTCAAATGCCCTGGGTGGTGCGGACAAAGGATCTGCTTCGGGAATGTCATATTCCTGGTTGTAGTGCTGGTAAGTTGACGTCGCTCTGATATCCAATAGTTCTTCCCAGCTGTGTGTAATAACACTTAACATTTTCTGGGCTAACAATGTAAGAAATAATGCATGAAAAAACAGAATACGGCAAAATTTCCTAAGGACTAGAACCGAGGCGGCAGCACTCTCTGTCAGCGCCATCTTGAACTACCGGGGATTTATGAGCTGGATGAGTTGGACCACAGAGTGAAGGAAAAGGGTCAAATTGCAGGTCAAATTTACCCAGAACATAAACAGTGTAAATGTGTTTGTACAGAGTAGTGTTTTTTTGCAGTAAATGGTATATACATGTGATATGAGTAATGTAAGATATGTAAACATTATTAAAGTGGCATTATTTAAAGTGGCATTGTTTAAAGTGACTAGTGATCCATAAATTAAGTGTCCAGTGATTGGGGCTCAATGTAGGCAGCAGCCTCTCTGAGTTAGTGATTGCTGTTTAGCAGTCTGATGGACTTGAGATAGAAGCTGTTTTTCAGTCTCTCGGTCCCAGCTTTGATGCACCTGTACTGACCTCGCCTTCTGGATGATAGCGGTGTGAACAGGCAGTGGTTCGGGTGGTTATTGTCCTTGATGATCTTTTTGGCCTTCCTGTAGGTGTCATGGAGGGCAGGTAGTTTGCCCCCGGTGACGCGTTGTGCAGAGTGCAAAGAAAAAGGAAATGCATGTGTGCATGAGAGAGGAGAGGGGGAGAGAACAAGCCAGGGAGAGGGAGAGAAATATACCCAGAAAGAAGTCTCAGATGTCTTTCGTCATAGAGGAAAAATCTACAAAGTGCAAGAGTAAAAGAGAAATGCATGAGAGTGAATGAGATACCCCGAAAGAACTCTGAGTTAGATGTCTTGCATCAGGAGCATAATGGCCCATCTGTGCCCTTACATAAAGTGTTTCCCTCAAGTGGGATTAGGGAATGGAGGAAAAAACATGCTAATCTGTGCCACTCAGTCTGCTGAAAGGAAAGCCATGTGAACCGTAAACAGCTGGGGCTATCCTAAAGGGTGACAGATGAGAGAGAGCGAGAGGTACAGTATCACGTCCTTCCACTCTTTCTCTACCCCTCTCTCTATTCCCGCTATATCCTAGCTCTATCCCTCCCTACTGTATTTCTCTTTGGCATGCAGTGCCATGCTATGCACATGTCAGTCTCTATACATCATGCTTTTATCAGAAGTGAGGGAGAAGTGTATATAGACTTTTCAGATTTACCATGTTCAGTAATTTCGTAAAGCAAGATTGCTCCTTTGACAATCTACAGTTGCTACATCGATTTCTGGACTTAATGATATATGTCTAATGATTCTTGAAGAATATAATTTACTGTATAAATGCCTCATTAGCTTAATTCAACTGTCACATCCAGTCAGAACCCAATAAATGAACTTGTTTTACTCCAATGTTTGTGAGCATTGCAAATGTAAACAAACACTGTACAGCCTCAAAACATGGTTAAATCATATATGGTCAGTCCTTACATCCATAGCTCTGTCTATGAATTTGAGAGTGGTAAAACATTTCCAGGCCCATTCCTTAGCTTTTTAACCAAAACAGAGGCGGGGTGTCAACTTTGTTATTGTTTCAAGTGCGGAGTGGCCCTTTAAGCCAATTGATCTTCTAAGCATTTTATAGAAATAGAAATAATACAATGTATAGTTATAAACTCGTTGTAAACCTTTCACTCAATAGGAGCATACATTTCTAGGCTCCAGAAGTTGAATGTATTTGTGTTTGCACTGTTTGAGGCATAATACAAATTAAGCGCACTGTAAAAATAAAGAAAATATCTTGATTCAACGTACAATTGTAAGGAAATCAGCTGCAATAGGATTGGGAGTTTGCTAAACAACATTTTCACACAAACTATTTGTTGTGAGTTTGTTCAACAACATTTTTGTTGAGCAAACTCACAATCCTATTGCAGCTGATTGCATAACAATTGTACTGTACGTTTAATCCCAAAACATTTTTACAGTGTGGTTTCTATTCAATAATTCATGAAGATAATTCAAAAGTTTCTTTTGTTTTTGGGAAGACATTAGTGGGACACTAGCATTATGTGTTTAATAGGACTCTGATTGGCCAAGCTATGTAAGAGACATTCTCTGAGGGAAAAGAACCCAACAAATCCTGCAATAAAGGACATTATATAACAAACACCACCTAAATATTGTCCCTAAGATTTAGTAAAAGCATTAACACATTTTGGAACACATTTTCATTTGGTTATAGAAGTATTTCAAATCCCCTTACACGTTTTAAGAGCCCATTCATTAAAAGATCTTGTATCCAGCATATTTAGGGTTGCAAAATTCTGGGAAATGTTGATAAATTCCCTGGTTTCCAGGAAATCCTGGATGGAGAACTCCGTATTTCCTGCTTATTCTCTTCTGTTTGGGAGAAGAAAGCGAGCATTTTTTCAGATATTGCACTGATAATGTGACCGAAGAGTGAACTTTTAGTAGACGCTTGTTGGATGTTGACATGATAGTGCCTTTTCCCTTCTAATACTATTTGAAATCATTTCAAATACTTTAGCCGGGCTTGTTTGCAATGGGAACAATAGTGCAAATAGTATTTGAACCCAGGTCTGCTGTACATACAGTAACACAGAGAGCAGAGGGGTAGAGAGAAAAGAATAAAGAAATATTACAGTATGTGGGCAAGGCAATTTTGTGGTAATTGGCAGTTAATGTAGAGGTATTTGTCAGTGCTAAGATCCTACATTATGCACTTGAGGTGAAAATAGCTATTTGATTGTGATTAAAATCATCTGACAATCCTTGTCAGTTTTGACAGGGCTGAGTAAGAGGCTTACATAAACAAAGCATTTAACCGCTACACTATAGCCTAGCTATTGTTTGACAGTGTGCAGTAATATGAACATATGATGTGGCTTATGGACAGGCCAATCTAAGAGAAGAGGAGGCAGTCCCAGTCCTTCCTGATGCCTCCCACTAAGCATTTGCCTCCCGCTACGCATATTTTATTTGTCTATTTTTTATGCAGTCCGGACCGGTCTTGATTTTATTTGGTCCGCACCAGCCTTTATTTGGTCCTTACATAGACTTCTATATTTGGTTCAGGTTTTGTCCGAATCCTGACCGGCCTTGATTTTATTTGGTCCGCACCAGGCTATTTTTGGCTCAAACATAGATATCTATAATTGGTTCAGATTTGGTCCGAATCCTGACCGGCCTTGATTTGGCCCAAACATAGACGTCTTTAATTGGTGACTCCTCTAGCAAACCATCACGGGGACGGAGAGGCCATCGTGACGGAGGTTGGGGGCAAGACTCTACAATTTTAGTAAGACACTGCACCTGGAGATCTACAACACCACCCATTGTAATGTGATGCACATGTCCACGTGCAAGGTAAAGCTAGACTAAAGGTTCGCCAACTCCATTCCTGGAGAGCTACCTCACCTCGTCGATGAGGTGGTAATTGAGTCGCCTTCTTTTTACAGAAGGTGAGAGCCAAATTGGCATATTCTGAGGGAATGCGCACGGTGGAGACTTGGTCTGGACTCTCCACCGTAGTAGCACCTATGGAAACTCCTACACACCTGCCTGAGCACTCATCTGACCACCCCTTCAGAGCCCTCTCTTGCCACGAAATGTTGGGGTTGTGACGGGCCAACCAGGGTATCCCCAGCACCATGGGAAACGCAGGTGAATCAATAAGGAAGAGACTAATTCTCTCCCCATGACCCCCCAGCTTAACCATGTCCAGTGGAGCCGTGGCCCCCCTGATTAGCCCTGACCCTAATGGTCGGCTATCTAGGGAGTGCACTGGGAAAGGCTGATCTACCTGAACAAGGGGGATCCCTAGACTAGAAGCAAAACCACGGTCAATAAAATTCCCAGCTGCGCCTGAATCTACTAGCGCCTTATGCTGGGAATGAGGGGCAAACTCAGGAAAAGCAATCAACACATACATGTGAGCAACAGGGGACTCTGGGCGAGTCTGCTGCCTACTCACCTGGGGTGCCGAACAGTGCCCTGCCTGTCGTCTCGACTCCCAGAAGAGCTCCTCCAGCACCGGTCAGCTGTGTGCCCCCTCCGACCACATCTGGCGCAGGAAAGAGCTCCTCCTCTGGTCGCCCTCGCTGCAGCACCTTCGAGCTCCATAGGTGTTGGAGCAGAGGTGCTGGGGGATGAAACGGACAGGGCCCGATCCGGACGTCCGCGGGTGGCCAGCAAGTTGTCCATCCGAATAGACATGTTCACTAGCTGGTCCAAGGTGAGGGTGGTATCTCTACAGGCTAATTCCCTAAGGGCATCCTCACGCAAACTACACCTATAGTGATCGATCAAGGCCCTGTCATTCCATCCCGCGCCAGCGGCCAAGGTCCGGAACTCCAGGGCAAAGTCCTGCGCGCTCCTTGTCTCCTGCCTGAGATGAAACGGACTTTGAATTCTGGGTAGTGGTCCCTCGCCGAGTCTCCATCATTCCAGACCGCGTTGGCCCACTCCAGAGCCTTGCCTGAGAGGCAGGAGACAAGAGCGTTCACGATCTCACGTCCCGAGGGAGCCGGGTGCAGACCGCCGAGCCCCGCCCGAACAGGGAGAGGAAGTCGTGACACTTGCGTTCTGTGCAAGCAGAGTCAGGGTATATGCAGCAGTTTGGGCCGCCTGGCTCGTTGCTGTGTGAATTCATTCAAAGCACTTTCCTGTGTTTGCCAGCAGCTCTTCGCAATGCTTGAAGCACAGAGCTGTTTATGACTTCAAGCCTATCAACTCCTGAGATTAGGCTGGCAATACTATAGCGCCTATAAGAACATCCAATAGTCAAAGGTATATGAAATACAAATGATATAGAGAGAAATAGTCCAATAATAACTACAACCTAAAACTTCTTAACTGGGAATATTGAAGACTCATGTTAACCTCTCTAGGGTACGTGGGACGGTAGCGTCCCACCTGACCAACATCCAGTGAAATTGCAGAGCTCCAAATTCAAAAACAGATATACTCATAATACAAATTCATAAAACATACAAGTGTTATACATCGCCTTAAAGATTAACTTCTTGTTAATCCAGCCGCTGTGTCAGATTTCAAAAACGCTTTACGGCGAAAGCATACCATGCGATTATTTGAGGACAGCGACCAGCACACAAAACATTACAAACAGTAACCAGCCAAGTAGTAGTAGTCACAAATGTCAGAAATAGCGATAAATTTAATCACTTACCTTCGATGATCTTCATATGGTTGCACTCACAAGACTCCCATTTACTCAATAAATGTTCGTTTTGTTCGATAAAGTCCCTCTTTATATCCAAAAAAACTCATTTTGTTGGCGCATTTTGTTCAGTAATCCACAGGCTCAAAGGCAGTCACAACAGGCAGATAAAAAATCCTAAAAGTATCAGTAAAGTTTGTAGAAACATGTCAAACAATGTTTATAATCAATCCTCACTTTGTTTTTAGTCATAATAATCAATAATATTTCAACCGGACAAAAGCTTCGTCAATATAAAAGGAAAACAAGAAAGGTGTGCTCTCGGTCTCGCGCATGAAAAACCTCTGGGACACTGCAGTGTCCACTCATTCAGAGCGGTCTTACTCCCTCATCCCTCACAAGCCTGAAACAATTTCTAAAGACTGTTGACATCTAGTGGAAGCCATAAGAAGTGCAATTTGAGTCCTAAGTTATTGGAATCTGCATAGGCAGTCAATGGAAAACTACAAACATAAAAAAATCCCACTTCCTGGATGGATTTCTCTCAGGTTTTCGCCTGCCATATCAGTTCTGTTATACTCACATACATAATTTTAACAGTTTTGGAAACTTTAGAGTGTTTTCTATCCAAGTCTACCAATGATATGCATGAACTGGCTTCTGAGCCTGAGTAACAGGCAGTTTACTTTGGGCACGGTTTTCATCCGGATGTCAAAATACTGCCCCCTACCCTAGAGAAGTTTTAAAAGGAACCATCAGCTTTCATATGTTCTCATGTTCTGAGCAAGGAACTTAAACATGAGCTTTTTTACATGGCACATATTTCACTTTTACTTTCTTCTCCAACAGTATGTGTTTTTGCATTATTTAAACCAAATTGAACATGTTTCATTATTTATTTGAGACTAAATTGATTTTAATTTATGTATTATATTAAATTAAAATAAGTGTTCATTCAGTATTGTTGTAATTGTCATTATTACAAATATATAAAAAAATTGGCTGATTAATCGGTATCGGCTTTTTTTGGTCCTTCAATAATCGGTATCGGCGTTGAAAAATCATAATCGGTCGACAATCGCATTCTGGTTTGCGCTTAGTGGGACTATCATTTGTTTTTCAAATGGACAGGTATGACGCTACAAGCCTGTATTTGGGGAGTTTCTCCCATTCTCTCTCAAGTTCTGTCAGGTTGGATGGGGAGCGTCGCTGCACAGCTATTTTTAGGTTTCTCCAGAGATGTTCGATCGGGTTTAAGTCCGGGCTCTGGCTGGACTAATGAAGGACATTCAGAGACTTGAGCCACTCCTGCGTTGTCTTGGCTGTGTGCTTAGGGTCGTTGTCTGTTGGAAGGTGAATCTTCATCCCAGTCTGAGGTCCTGAGCGCTCTGGAGCAGGTTTTCATCAGGGATCTCTCTGTACTTTGCTCCGTTCATTTTTCCCTCAATCTTGCCTAGTCTCCCAGTCCCTGTCACTGAAAACATCCCCACACCATGATGCTGCCACCCCCATGCTTCACCATACAGATGGTGTCAGGTTTCCTCCAGCTGTGACACTTGGCATTCAGGCCAAAGTGTTCAATCTTGGTTTCATCAGACCAGAGAATCTTGTTTCTCATGGTCTGAGAGTCCTCGAAGTGCCTATCGACAAACTCCAAGCAGGCTGTCGTGTCTTTTACTGAGGAGTGGCTTCCAATGCTGTCTCGGAGCTCTTCGACCTCGTGACTTGGTTTTTGCTCTGACATGCTCTATCAACTGTGGGATCGGGTAAACTGTGTGCCTTCCAAATCATGTCCAATCAATTGAATTTTCCACAGGTTGACTCAAATCAAGTTGCATAACATCTCAATGATGATCAATGGAAACAGGATGCCCCTGAGCTCAATTTCGAGTCCCGTAGCAAAGGATTTGAATACTTATGTAAATAAGGTATTTCTGTTTATTTTTAATAAGTGTGCAAATATTTTTTTTAACTGTTTTCACTTTGTCATTATGGGGTATTGTGTGTAGATTAATGAGTGAAAAAATATTTTAATCCATTTTAGAATAATGCTATAACGTAACAAAATGTGGAAAAAGTCAAGGGGTCTGAAAACTTTATGAATGCACTGTACGTCTCCATCGCCTCCTCACCATGACGTAGGATGACTCTAACCACTTTTAACATCCCTTCTGGCGAGCGGTGTAGTTAGAGGGCCCCCCCGTCTCAGCTTTGTCTGTGATGACCATGAGGACGCTCCTGTGCTTCTGTTGTATGGCTTTATGTAGCACGATGATGTGTAACTCCTTACAGGTGTTGCATGGCTTTTTTAGGGTACACTCCTTTGGGGAGTGTTTTCTCCCCCACACCTCCAGCAGCAGCCTTTAACTGAGATCCAATCCCTGACCTCCCTTGAGAGCTGCTTGAACTCAGGACATGAGCCTAGGAAGTGTTCTACCCCTTCACAGTAAGGAAAATTGAATTGAAACGTGGACTTGTTCTGGTTTCTTGTTGCTGCTTACCACAAGAAGAGTTGTTTCCTGCTTATTTGTGGTCCCGTTCACTGATCAGGAACATGTTGGTAGTACCCAGGTGCTGTGGTTATTTCCAGTTAACCTCCCTCTTGTCCTGTTAGAGAACAGAGTCTGTCTGGAGAGTCTTTTGGCACTTGCATTCACCTGCAACCAATCAGACAGGTTTTGGAGTGTATAGATTTGGCCTAGTCTATCTCCTAAGATACCACGAGACAAGCAGTTCTCAATAAACCCATCACGGTATGCAAGTGTGGTTCCATATGTGAACCACACTTGAGCTCAGCGCCCTGGTCATCTTCCAATGTCCGCAGCATGCTTATCAAGGATTGGATGGAGAGTACGAATTCTTGGAAGGCTGTGTCTTTTCTACCCTCATATGTGCCGCATTGAGGATGTTGCCAATTTCACTCTACACGAGCTGACGGGTCTGTCCATACTTGGCATTCAGGGCATTGAGAGCTGAGGTGAATGGACTGGTGTCGTACATGTATGACTTTGCCAGTTTCTCTGCACTTAGCAGTTTCAGACAATCCAGGAGCACTTGAAACTTGTACTGCTCTGAGAGGTGACCATGGTCAACTAGGAGGCCATCTAGGGCCATCTTCAAGAGGATGAAAGCACGGTCTTTCCCACTTTTGAGGAAATGCAGCTTAGGTCTGGGTATACCATAAGCGGAGGCAACAAGGAGCTCCATCATGTTTGAACCATTATCTGGCTGTGGTAGAGATAGTGAGAGAAAGGGACTAGGGTTCTCCACCCCTGTCAGTTGCTGAGTGGAAGGCCGGGAGGTTAGCCGTGTTGGTGGTTCAGAGCCAGGGCCAGATTGGGCCCCAGGGCATTCTTCTGGTGGGTGTGGCCCAGAAGGTTGAGGTGGCTTTGCAACCCAGCTAAGCAGGGAAGTCTGGGGTAGCTCACCCATTTGGACCCCACTAGTTTTCATTGGAGTCAGAGGTGAGTCCAAAACCCTGCTTGGAAGCTCTGGTTGAGGTGGGGTTTGGGTTTGGAACCCAAGGCCAGTCGGCTGACGCAGAGGTTGGTTCGGAAACTTGCTTAGAGGTGATGGCAGACATGGGGATTGACTTTGGACTCCAATGGTCTGCGAGGGCTGAGGAGGTTTTGGAGCCGGGCGTGGCACAAGAGAAGGTGGGGTTTGGGTTTGATCCTCACTATTCTGTGGACGAGGTGGTGGTTTCGGGCCGGGTGTAGGAAGAGGCCGAGAACGTGATGGTGATGGAGTTCGTTGTGAAGTTGACTGATCCTGTGATGCATCCGGATCTTGAAACTCCGAATTCTCTGACTCCTCATCTTGAACCGGCAACTCCTCCTGATCCGGACCTGAATCTTGAACCTGTGACTCCCCCTCTGACTACTCACTGGCAGAGGAGAATGACAACATGTGGTGTTCTGCCTGCTCCTGTCAGCTCCTCCTCCACCCACTGTTGAAGAGGGCCATGATCTCTATGGTAGGGGTTAGGCTCAACCCTTTGTTGTTGCTCTGGGTCAGGTTTTCTGTTGGTTCTTTTCTAAGAAGGCTGCTATCATCTGAGCCTCCTCCAGATCCCTTTCAGTTTGCCGTAGATACCGCTATTTTTCAAGCCATTTGAAACATGTGAAACCATGGCCAAAGGTTTGGGTATCCAAGCACCTACACTCCTTGTCAGCTTGACTATCCTCTATGATTTGGTGTTTAACCTCCTGTAGTTTAAGGAGCTTCATACGCTACATGAGAGAAGCAGCTTGTGAGTCACTCAGGGCCTCTAATAGGACTCCAATCCATCCACTCCCATGTCTCTGAGATGACCGGTATGACGAGCACTGACGGCCCTCTATTATCATTAAATTAGATTATTTTGTGGATCTGAGAGATTTAATAGAACGTCACTCTGATCCCACAGCATGTCTCCTCCGTGAGGTGTCTTCCAGAGACTGGTGAAATGGCAGGCCTTCTTGTGTTGGGGCCTACATAGGCTCTGAGGAGGAGAGCTTGGATTGAGAGTGTCGAGGCAGGGAGGCTGCCACAGATAGCTGCTGTGGTTGTGTAAATAATCTCTTCTGTGATCGGGTTATGTGGGGGTAAACCTCATTGTCTCTCAAATGGGTTGGGGGCTGTTTCACCCTTCCGGCTCTTCCCACCCAAAACAGGCTCCTCTTTAGGCCTAGCTCCTGCTGGATGTGTGCTTACTGCGCTTGGATGTGAGACAGTGAAGTTTCCACTTGCTTGCATCTCACGTTCCGGGCCCGGCTATGGCGGAGTCAGGCTGAGGTTTGCAATTGAGGGTGGAGTAGTTGAGGTCCTCATCCATGGGAACCACCTGTATCCTACTCCATATTGGGCTTATTTTAAATGCACTGGGTGAGGTAGGAGCTGATACAGGTGCAGGTGCCCCGGTTAGAGGACAGGGAGAGAGACTTGAGATTGCATTTTAGAGAATCTATGCTGTTTATTTTCTTCTTTCAATCATAATTCCATTCAAATACCTTATTGACTTGTGTGTGTGTGTGTGTGTGTTGTTGGATACTGTGACGCTATATTTGACAGTCTTCAGTATTGACACTGACGTTAAAATAAGCTAACAATAACCTACTCTTAGCCTAGCTAGCTACTTAGCTACAAACAGTAACTACAGTTCTAAATATTTTGATTAAACTACACTCTATAACTTTTAATATCCCATTTCTAACATTAAACTAGATATTGTAACTTGCTTTTCTATTTTGCTAACGTTTGAAAAGTCTTCAATGACAATACTTACTATCAACTTTGTTAGCAATAGCAAATCAAATGATGAAGTTCCTCTCCTCCTGCTTGTGACCAGCTGGTGTTGCAGTAGGAGAGATGGGAGAAAACCATAGCATGCAAGAACATTCTGGAAGCCTTGAGGGAGAAAGAGTTTCTGATTGACCGGAAATTGGCTATAGGCTGTATTTAAAACTCAGATGTTTTAGTGAATCATTCACTGATGTCAAAGGGAGACTCAAATTTCAAGTCTCTAAATATCCCCCTTATTGTGTACAGCTCTGGTAAAGCCGAAATAGGACAATGAAGTGTTGAAAACATACATTTTTAGATGCTTTAACTGTGTTTTTACAATTACTGAGTAGGTTGCTGAGGTGAGTAATAGGTGAGTTTGAGGTCAAACGTTGGAAAATTAACCTGTATAAAATCCTGCCTGTAGCCAAATTTCTGCCTGGCAGATCTTAATGTCACTTTAGCTTATGCCAAGCTCCATTCGTCTCCTATGTAAACTACACCCAGTAGAGCGTTGTATATGATGCAGAATGAAAAGGCCTATGTTGTTAAGTAAATCAAATCTTATCAACACATTAAAATACTGTTGCATTCCTAATGAGCCATCTTTGTTTACAGCAATTAGAAACTCAGGCTAATGACAAAAAGACGTTTAAGATGCTGAGATTTCTGTTTCTAATAGACTATTTGGGTCAGGGTGGAAAGCATAGAAAAGTCAGAGTGAATAAGAATCACATTTGTCTTCTTTTTCTCAGAGATCCATGGGTCATAAGCAATGGTTGAATAATACCTTATTCTTGCCAACAACAATATTAGATGGGGCAAATCTCAAGAATGTACGTGTTTAACAAGATTCAGCATTATTCATGACACCTTTCAGAAGACTTAAGTGAAATCCCATCAAAGTCTGCTCCGTATTTACACGGGGTACTGGTACCATGTGTATATAGCCAAGTTATCGTCACTCATTGTGAATGTATTATTACTTTTATTATTAGGTGTTTACCTTTTCTGTTACTTCTCTATTTTCTTTCTATCTGCATTGTTGAGAAGGCCCCGTAAGTAAGTATTTTACGTTTAGTCTACACCTGTTGTTTACGAAGAATGTGCCGAATAAAATTTGATTTGATATTACATGTAACAACACCCTGAGCTCATCGGACACGAAACGCAGCACAAATGTAACAAATGCACAACAAAATAGATGAACAAGTTCCTTGAATGTTATTTTGCTGGTGCCTGTTCATTACAGTGTAGACACTTGTGGTTTAGCTGCACCAATCAAAGCAGTGAAGTGTGTAGTGAAGCAAGACTTTAGATGTCAAAACCGTTCATCTTGGGGCGACGGGGGACGCAAAATGCAATCATATCATGCAATTATACTATTTATAAAATGAACGTGTGTATATATACAGTGCCTTCGGAAAGTATTCAGACCCCTTGACTCTTTCCACATTTTGTTACATTACAACCTTACATTGTTTTTCCCCCCACATCAATCTACACACAATACCCTTTAATGACAAAGCAAAAACCGTTTTTAGACATTTTTGCTAATTTATTAAAAATAAAAACTGATATCACATTTACATAAGTATTCAGACTTCAGACCCTTTACTCAGTACTTTGTTGAAGCACCTTTGGCAGTGATTACAGGCTTGAGTCTTCTTGGGTATGACACTACAAGTTTGGCACACCTATATTTGGGGAGTTTCTCCCTTTCTTCTCAGCAGATCCCCTCAAGCTCTGTCAGGTTAGATGGGGAGCAATGCTGCACAGCTATTTTCAGGTCTTTGGCTGGGCCACTCAAGGACATTCAGGACTTGTTCCGGAGACACTTCTACGTTGTCTTGGCTGTGTGCTTAGTGTCGTTGTCCTGTTGGAAGGTGAACCTTCGTCCCATTCTGAGGTCCTGAGCACTCTGGAGCAGGTTTTCATCAAGGATGTCTCTGTACTTTTCTCTGTTCATCTTTGCCTCGATCCTGATTAGTCTCCCAGTCCCTGCCGCTGAAATAAATCCCCACAGCATGATACTGCCACCACCATGCTTCCCCATAGGGATGGTGTCAGGTTTCCTCCAGATGTGACACTTGGCATTCAGGCCAAAGAGTTCAATCTTGGTTTTATCAGACCAGAGAATCTTGTTTCTAATGGTCTGAGAGCCTTTAATTAAGTGCCTTTTGGCAAACTTGAAGCGGGCTGTGATGTGCCTTTTACTGTGGAGTGGCTTCTGTCTGGCCACTTTAACATGAAGGCCTGATTGGTGGAGTGCTGCAGAGTTGGTTGTCCTTCGGAAGGTTCTCCACCCCCACAGAGGATCTCTAGAGCTCTGTCAGAGTGACCATCAGGTTCTTGGTCACCTCTCTGACCAAAGCCCTTCTCCCCCGATAGCTCAGTTTAGCAAGGGATGGCCAGCTCTAGGA
This sequence comes from Salvelinus alpinus, assembly GCF_045679555.1. Taxonomy (NCBI): domain Eukaryota; kingdom Metazoa; phylum Chordata; class Actinopteri; order Salmoniformes; family Salmonidae; genus Salvelinus; species Salvelinus alpinus. The sequence goes on from NC_092117.1 coordinate 8,737,438, forward strand.
AGAGACTTGGTGGTTCCAAACTTCTTCCATTTAGGAATGATGGAGGCCACTGTGTTCTTGGGGACCTTCCATGCTGCAGAAATGTTTTGGTACCCTTCCCAGATCTGTGCCTCGACCCACAATCCTGTATCGGAGCTCGACAGACAAATCCTTCGACCTCATGGCTTCGTTTATGTTCGGACATGCATTGTCAACTGTGGGACCTTATATGGACAGCTGTGTGCCTTTCCAAATCATGTCCAATCAATTGAATTTACCACAGATGGACTCCAATCAAGTTGTAGAAACGTCTCAAGGATGATCAATGGAAACAGGATGCACCTGAGCTCAATTTCCAGTCTCGTAGCAAAGGGTCTGATTACTTATAAAGTATCCATTTTTAATTTGTAATACTTTTAAAATTATTTTTAATTTGCTAAAATGTCTAAACCTGTTTTCGCTTTGTCATTAGATTGCTGAGGATTTATTTTTATCAATTTTAGAATAAGGCTGTAATGTAACAAAATGTGGGAAAAGTCAAGGGGTCTGAACACTTTCCGAAGGCACTGTATATAGGGCCCACAGAGATCCTATTAAATTACAGTTCTAATATGTAATTTTATGTGTCAATAAAGGGCTGCCTGAACGATCCATATTAAGACCAAAGGGAATACATATCTAGCACAGCCCAGAGTAATGTACGCTGTCATCCTTGGTGGATAAATTAGCAACACTCAAATAGTCTCCACACCCTTTTTGTTGATCAATTCCCCCCTCTGAGATTTACCATAGGGATAAACTCTCCAGTGAAAAAAGGGTTCCAAAAGGGATATTTGAGGAGGGATAGGTTTCTACCAATAATCGTTTTGATCGGAAAAAACCTTTTTGAAAGACAAGGGTTCTTTGTAAAGCAAAGGGTTCTACATAGACCCTTTAACATCTATAACCTGTAATGTGATTCAGAAATTAGGAAAATACAGTTTTAATTACAGAACAATGGATTCACTTTTTCAATGCTAGTTAAGGATAATATAGTTATCACGTTTCACATTGAATTTATTAACTACATAAAGGTAAGACTTGTTTCATTTTAATTCTGGTGCCATTCTGCACACACACGCTTGTTACCTAGCTAGCTCTGGTCTAGCTCTCGAAAGCTCTAGTCGGCATTATGTGTAATGTAATGGAACTGAGTGTCATGATCAAGGGCTAGCTCTGGTCCAATGTTAGTTAAGACAACTCTCTGAAATTAAAAGACATTCATAGTTCTTTCATAGAAGCGTAATTCTGTGGACCTAATTTAGATAATGCATGTCATAACAACAAGTTTCCAGTGCTCTCCTCACCTGCAAAAATCTAAAGTCCCCTGTCGCACCCTACACTACACTTACCTGTTCAGTGCATGTACATAGCTTGCCCGCTCCATAGCAAGCTGCTATATCCATTGGTGAAGTAATTTAATATCCAGCTAAATGTACAAAGAAATAGATTTCAGAGGTTTAAAAAGGAACAGAAAGGAACAATAAAAAAATTGTGGGTTCATACCGGTTCAGAACTTTTATTTTACTGGTTGGAACAGTGGAACGGAACAAAAAAAAAAAGATGGTTCTGTTCAGAACAAACATCACCAAAAATGGTTCCCCTATGGGTACAAACCAAAGAACCCCATATGGTTCTACCTAGCACCTTTTTTTCTAAGAGTGCAGGGATTTTCATCCCAAGGTCAACACTTGGACTAAATTGAGATGTACTGTATAACTGCACTAAAAATATCAGATAGCGTTTTTCCGCTTTGTAAATGTTTTTATTTTTTTCTTCTCTCCCTCATCCTCTTTACTTTTGGGCAGATACCACTTTGTGGTGTTCTATGCCCTGGTGCTCTACTTCCACATAGTCCGGCCAGACTACAGTTAAAGGGCTTTGACTGTCATGCTCTGTCTCATCATACACTAAAGATCGGTAATGTCCCTCTATTATGACTCGGAAAGTTGATGAATCAGAATAAAGGAATATTTGAGTACAACGATTTGTGTTGAGGCACAGAATATTATGATTGCTGTATCTATTGTTTCTGTACATGCAGAAACCTTGTCGAATGCCTTGTGGATGCAGGAAAAGCGAAGGAAGCTCCTAGTCCAAGGCCACCTCAGACTTCATAGTGTCACATACCCGTGACCTGTATCCAAAGATCTTTTCCCTCTTTAAGAATGTGCTGAATAAAGTAATGAACTCCTTTCCTGATGTTGTGTTGGGTCTTGGAAAGAAACACAGCTAGGGTCTCCCTTGTTTTCATTGTTTTTGGGGAGAACATGGTTATGTGTGGGGTTTTCAGATTATTATTATTATTATTTATTTTTTAACTCGGTAGTTCTATTTATCTAATAATACAATTAAGGTACCGATAGGTACAACACAAACTGTTTGCAGTAGCTGTGCATGGGTAAATACATATCAGTTTTTCATTTAATACATTTGCTAAAATGTCTAAAAAACAGTTTTTGCTTCGTAATTATGGGTATTGTGTGTAGATTGAGGGATGTTACTTTTTTTGCTAAGTTTATATATATATGTGTGTGTTTTATTTCTATATATATATATATATATATATATACATACATACATATATATGCTGAGAGATGCTGGACTGAGGGCTTGTAGGCCTGTTGTAAGGCAGGTCCTCATCAGACATCACCGGCAACAACGTCGCCTATGGGCACAAACCCACCGTCGCTGGACCAGACAGTACTGGCAAAAAGTGCTCTTTACTGACAAGTCGTGGTTTTGTCTCACTATGGGTGATGTTCGGATTCGCGTTTATCGTCGAAGGAATGAGCGTTACACCGACGCCTATACTCTGGAGCGGGATCGATTTGGACGTGGAGGGTCTGTCATGGTCTGGAGCGGTGTGTCACAGCATCATCGGACTGAGCTTGTTGTCATTGCAGGCAATCTCAACGCTGTGCATTACAGAGAAGACATCCTCCTCCCTCATGTGGTACCCTTCCTGCAGGCTCATCCTGACATGACCCTCCAGCATGACAATGCCACCAGCCATACAACTCGTTCTGTGCGTGATTTCCTGCAAGACCGTTATGTCAGTGTTCTGCAATGGCCAGTGAAGAGCCCGGATCTCAATCCCATTGAGCACGTCTGGGACCTGTTGGATCGGAGGGTGAGGGCCAGGGCCATTCCCCCCAGAAATGTCCCGGAACTTGCAGGTGCTCTTGGTGGAAGAGTGAGGTAACATCTCACAGCAAGAACTGGCAAATCTGGTGCAGTCCATGAGGAGGAGATGCACTGCAGTACTTAATGCAGCTGGTGGCCACACCAGATACTGACTGTTACTTTTGATTTTGACCCCCCCTTTGTTCAGGGACACATTATTCTATTTCTGTTAGTCACATGTCTGTGGAACTTGTTCAGTTTATGTCTCAGTTGTTGAATCTTGTTATGTTCATACAAATATTTACACGTTAAGTTTGCTGAAAATAAACACAGTTGACAGTGAGAGGACGTTTCTGTTTTTTGCTGAGTTTATGTCCTTAATCAGTATAAAGGAGGAGATGTTGCTTACTTGTTGAGCAAAATCAAAGCTTTCAATGTATCCTGATGTCTTTGCTTGCTGGTTCTGTAGTGCCCCCCAGAGACAACTGCAGGGATTGACAGGTCTGTCCTGGGCTTAGTGCTTGAGATGTGGGGCAGCAATTTTCTCAACAGATTCCTGAAGGAAGACAGCCCGATTACATGTACCTCTGGAAAATACAGAAATAATGTGAGATCAATAAAAGTAGTGGCAATCATGTTGGAGGTCAATTAAATCATCAAAACGTGTTGTTTATGCTTTGCATACCAAGTGTTGTCATCGATTCCTTGTAGAGACGCCACACCGCTGCTTTTGTCAAATGAGATGGCAGCAGCTTTCCACCAAAGTTTGTGGCATCCTGGTAATATATTGCAATATCCTCTGCGTAGTTGTTGATGAAGTTCACAACTCGCTGCAAGTCCTCATGCTTCAGGTGTAACTTGTGCTTGCTTGGGCCAGCTCTCTTTTTGATGGGAAGCATTAGACCGTTCTCCTGGTAGAGGAGAGTCAGGTGTGTTATACTGATGCTGAAAGACAAATTCCAGATACAAATATTTTAGATTTTTTTTTACAATAGATAGCCAGGTTTGTCTGACGGTGATTACAGCTAACTTGATGGGTCATGTAATCATCTGGCAAAGTGGAGTCTTTTGTTTAGACTTTCAGTACTTGCAATACAAACCGACTGTCATGGCTAGCTAAAGTTAACCAAATAGGTTCTTTGTTAGCTAGCTCACATTAGGCTATAACTAGCAATGCAAATGGCTTTCTAAGATAATAGTACTACACAGATCATACACACAATGTTAGCTAGCAATCCAGCCATCTAACATCAGCTAGGTAGCTGACAGTATGCTTTAACTTGGTATTTTGTTTAGACATGTAGCTAGCTAGCTTAACAATGAACTATGATCCCAATCCATAGAGTACTAGCAATACAAACCGTTGTCATATTGTCATAGCTAGCTAACAGTAAGCTTTAAATTGCATTCTGCCATGACACGTATAATATCTGAAACTGTACGTCAGCTAGACTCTTACCCGTATACATGGATGAACGCTTCACGGCAGACTGCAACCCCTTTCATTAAATAAGTCGTCCTGTGTCGTTTATGTTTTGTTCGTACAGCTTGCTTGGCCCGTTGTGTCAAGTCACTCTGGTTGAGAGCAGTAGCAACACATTTGAAGTTCTCCATGGTTAAAAAACTGCAATAGAAAGGATTATCTACACATAGCGAGCAGCTCATTTCATAGACAGAAGATACTACACGGCAGACCAATCCAAAACTCATCTCTCGGCATGTCCAGCCCTTTCATTATCTCAACCAATCATGGCTTTTTCTGTGGCTCAACCAACTAGGCTCATAATACAACAACTTTATTCATATTTACAGATAGCATACAAGTGTATTAATAAGGCACATGAAAGTCCAAATTTTCCAGAAGGCATTTCTGCCAAAGATCGAAATTTTATGAAATATAAAAATAAACTTTCAAATGCCTCTCCTGTGAAGTTGTGACTTGCGACATACGCCTAGTTTCCTGAAAAGAGTCACATATGCTTAGTCTAATACAGTGAAAAAAACTATTTCATCCAATCGACTTTGCTAAATATCATGTGGCTATCCATGGTACTGATTTTCTTCTGTGTGTGGGTGTGTGTGTCCCCAATCAAATCAAATGTTATTCGTCACATGCGCCCCATACAACAGGTGTAGACCTTACAGTGAAATGCTTACTTACAAGACCTTAGCCAACAACGCAGTTTTAAGAAAAATATGTGTTAAAGTATTTACTAAAATAAACTGAAGTAAAAAATGAAACAATAATAACAGTAATGAGGCTATATACAGGGGGTACCGGTACGGTGTCTTTGTGCTCGCACACAAGCAGTAAAAACATTTTAACTCACCCTACCGTACTTGTAGACTAGATGAGTGTAGGCCTCCCGAGTGGCGCAGTGGTCTAAGGCACTGCATTGCAGTGCTAGCTGTGCCACTAGAGATTATGGGTTCGAGTCCAGGCTCTGTCGTAGCTGGCCACAACCGGGAGACCCATGGGGCGGGGCACAATAGGCCCAGCGTCGTTCGTGTTAGGGGAGGGTTTGGCTGGCAGGGATGTCCTGGTCCCATCGCGCATTGGATACCACAAAATTGGGGAGAAAAGGGGTTAATAAAAAAAAGACTAGATGAATACCAATGCCGTCTTCGTCTCTTTCGTGTTGGCAAAACAGTCTAAAAACACAAACTTAAAATAAAAAAGATTATACCTATTGGAAACAGGTTTTTTACATAAAATTATTAATACAAATCTAATTAAATTGTGTTATTGAAACGCTATTGAATTGGAAGACAAAATGTATTCAGGTAATCACATTTCAACTCAGTCAGAAAAAATACCTCCCAAATTAATAAATTGTGTCAGTTCATGCTCTTTGAGCATGAACTGCTCTTTGAGCTTCATCGTAACTACTAAATAAACGTAACTATCGTAACTACTAAATAAAAAAAGTACTTCTTTACATTCAAAGGTTTAATTTCCAATTAACAATGGTATAGTGAAGATGTAAGTACTGAGCTGTGTGCTCCTTGCTTCTTGCTCATCGCCCACTATGTCAACTCATGCTCCTATGTACCCAATCCAAATCTCCCCGGCACGCTCTAGCAGGGAAACAAATTCCCCTTCCCGTACCTCAGCGGCCTTGGTCACATCTGTTCATAGACTTTGTAACTGATCTCCCCCTTTCAGATGGGTTTTACCACTATTATGGTTGTTGTTGATAGATTCTGTAAATCCTGCCGTTTTATCCCTCTCTCTGGTCTACCTACCGCTCTCCAGGTCGCTGAGGCACTATTCCAGCAGAACTTCCGGTACTATGGCCTTCCTGAGGACATTGTTTCCGACCGTGGTACCCAGTTCACGTAGCGGGTCTGGAAAGCCTTTATGGAGAAGCTGGGGGTCACGGTCAGCCTCACATCTGGTACCGGCCTCAGTCCAACAGGCAGGACCAACCAGGAGCTGGGGAGGTTCCTAAGGAGTCAGTTCCAGGACCAGCAGGGGGAGTTGGCCTGGCTCCTTCCCTGGTCGGAATACGCCCAGAACTCACTTCGACACTCCCCCACCAGCCTGACTCCCTTCCAGCGTGTCCTGGGATATCAGCCAGCCAAGCCACGTTGACTCCAAGCCAGACTGAGGCTCCTGCAGTGGACGAGTGGTTCCATCCCTGCCGGAAGCTGAGCCCACGGTTTGTGGGGCCCTTCAAGGTCCTCTGGAGGGTCAATGAGGTAATCTATCGTCTCAAACTCCCGATCAACTACCGGATCTCACCCTCCTTTTCATGTTTCCCTCCTCAGACCGGTGGTTCCAGGTCCCCTGGCTGATGCCATCCCCATATCACCCCTCCACGTCCCCTGGACATCGAGGGGACCCCAGTCTATGCTATTAGGTCCCTCTTGGACTCCAGACATCGTGGGGGTCGGCTCCAGTACCTAGTAGACTGGGAAGGGTACGGTCCTGAGGAGGGCTCTAGGGTCCTAGTAGCGGACATCCTGGACCCCAAAATCATCCAGGATTTCCATCTCCGCGTCGTCATCCTGCGGCTGAAGGGGGAGGGGGGTGGTGTCACACCTACTCCTGCTCCCTCTCTCCGGTGCTCCTGACAACCCACATTACGCACACCTGGTAACCATCATTGTGCACACCTGCTCTCCATTGTTAAACACAACGGGACTTCATCATCACCCTGATTACTCTCCCTTTATTTAGCCCTCAGTAGTATCAGTCATTAGGTAGTATTGTTTTCTCTCACGTTCAGTACCTGCTTCCTGACTCTCGGTGTATAAGCTAATTTGAAAAACAATGATGTTTGCTCAGAATCGGTCAAGCTGTTGAAATACTTTTAATTGTTAGCTTCTACAGACAGATGAATATGCTCGTTTCAGCAGTAGACATTGTAGTAGATCTTGTAGAATCTTTGGGACATCTCTACCCTAACACTAACCTTAACCCTTACCCAGTGGTGTAAAATACTTAAGTAAAAATACTTTAAAGTTCTACTTAAGTAATTTTTTTTGGTATCTGTACTTTACTTTTACATTTACTTCACTACATTCCTAAACAAAATAATGTACTTTTTACAATTTTCATTTTGCCTGACCCCCAAATGTACTAGTTACAATTTGAATGCTTAGCAGGACAGGAAAAGTATCTAAATCACACCTGTCACGTTCTGACCCTAGTTCTTTTGTATTTTCTTTGTTTTAGTGTTGGTCAGGACGTGAGTTGGGTGGGATCTATGTTTTCTGTTATGGACACTTACCACGCTGCACATTGGTCCTCCAATCCTTTTCTTCTCCTCGTCAGAAGAGGAGGATGACAGCCGTTACAACACCCTTATCTAGAGAACATCCCCACTGCCTCTGATCTGGCAGACTCACTAAACACAAATGCTTTGTTTGTAAATTATGTCTGAGTGTTGAAGTGTGCCCCTGGTTAACCGTTAATTAAAAAATCAAGAAAATTGTGCAGTCTGGTTTGCTTAATATAAGGAATTTAAAATTACTTTTGATACTTAAGTACATTTACTTTTGCTACTTAAGTACATTTGAAACCAAATACTTTTAGACTTATTCTCGAGTACTATTTTACTGACATTTACTTTTAAGGTATCTTTAATTTTACTGAAGTATGACAATTGAGTACTTTTTCCACCACTGCCCATACCTTAACTATTTTAAATGTAGACTACAATGGGGTGACACCAGAGTTGGGATGTCCAAAAGAACCTGTTTAGACTTTTCCAGTTGCTTTCCAAACTGTATGTTTTGTCACGATTGTATTTAGAAATTTGTCAAAAGGCAAACTGCCAGCCTTAACCAACCATAGAAATATAATCCATAGATGGAAGTTCCCGTTCAAGTCAGGACTGGCAGCCATTGCTAGTGTACCCATGAGTTGAACAGTCAAATTGCCAGGGTTAGTGGTTCCAAAACTATAGGTTATAAGTGAAAGTAAGCGTCCATCAGGTCGATGAATACGAACCAATCGCCTGGGGGCACAGAATGTAGCAGAGCAGTGTGTGTCAACATTCTGAACGAGTAATTTCTCGTGTCTGTTCAGAGCACGTAGATCTAAGATCGGGCGTATGCCGCCCCCTTATTTGGAACCAGGAAATATCTTGAGTAAAAACCGCAGTGGCTTTGCTCAGGAGTAACAATTCTTAGTAACAATAACAATATTGCTCTTTTTCCTATTAGCGATGTGATTTCCTCTTGGAGTACACGCGCTGATTCCCACTGAGCCTATATGATTCCCTTGAATCTGGGTGGGGTGACAACGAATTGTAATCTGTATCCCCTGTATCGTGCCCTGTACCCAGTTTGACACTGCGCATGCCCGCCAATTCGAGAGAGGGCTGTCCGGGCTTTCCCCCATAGATGGTGTCGCAGCGCACACTGTTGGGGGGCGGGTGTACGACAGGACCGTGACGCACTACGCGCATCCGGCTGACTTGTAGCAGGAGTGTGCTTATGTGGCCTGTCACCACAGAAGAAGCCCTCTGGTGGTGTCATAGGGAGGCACCCTATTTGTTTAGATTTTTTCAGAAACAAAATGTCTGACTGAGCCCTTGGCCTGTAGCCTGGTTGTGCTAGTGTTAACATTTTTTATGTGAACTGACAATGGAGAGTGTTTGTGAGACGAGGGCTTTGTGGAAGCATCCATCTGAACATTGTCTCTTCTCCTCTTTGGACTGTACTCTGTGACCACCAACCACGGCCCAGGACGCCGGACAGAACACTGAGGTGCCTGGGGACTGAAAAGGCCTTTAGGGTCTAGTGAGCATCCAGGATCTTCAGCTTCTCACTGTCGGACACCGTGGATAGGTTGAGCCATCAAGCTCTCTCCTGGGATATCATGAGTCCCATGGCTCTCCCTGACGCCTGGACAGCGGCTTTGAGCAGACGCAGGTTGAGGTCTGTGGTAATACAGATATCATCCCATAGACCCGGCTCTGGTGTGACCACTAGCTCCTCCTGTAGCTCAGCCTGGTATGCCGAGAGCATGGATCCGGTGCAGAGAGCCTTCACCGCTGTGGCAACCGACCTGTAGACCTTCTCTGTCGTAGAGGACTGGAAGCGCTCATACTTAGTAAGTTGGGGCCAGCCAAGGTCATGGAGGACTTCTATATCCATCACCTCCGGTGCGCCGGTCCCCATGTTAGGGTCCTGTTGACTCAGGCTAGCTTGGTGTGCTAGCCTGCGACAGAAGCTCTTCACGTGAAGAAGGCACAGTGTGGACAGGAGCCGGGGGAGGCTAATGCTTCCTGGGCATGTTGTAGCCCAAAGTATGCAGAGCTTACCGAGTGGGTGTCCTTGGCCGATATCTTATTTCCACAGGAGCAGAATCGTTCTGGGAGCTTCCCCTCATTTGGGGTGGGAGATGCCTTTGTCGCCATAGCTTGGATGCTATGTTTTTAGCTGTCAGAAAAAATTGCGTGGTAGGCTAGTCCGATAGCTAGCGATTAGTGTGGGTTATCTCCGACGGTGGCACTCTGTGTGATGGCCGGATACCGTTTCCAAAAGGACATTTTAGAAAAGATAGCTTGGTGTAGCTAGTAAAAACTTTTCTTGTCAAAGTTTTTAAAAAGCTAGCTAGCGTGGTGGCTAGCTTTCCAACGACTAGTCACTTTTTGGATACAGCTAACTTGGTCGTGAACGAGTTAGCCATGTCACAGCTGTACCCGTTACTCCCTCTAATAAGGAAAATTGTCACCACCGCACAATTCCGAGAATAGCGCCCGGCGAGCGAATTGTAAGCTCACGTCTGTGGACAGTTTAGCTATTTCTGGAAAATGCAGTCGTGTCGAGGTAAACTTTCTGATGAAAAGCGAGAAGACGTGTTTGAATGACTACTCCCTTTATAGGGTAGGAGGGATACCCTACCCTGACGCACGTCTCGACGTCCAGCCAATAATGGCTGGCGTAGTGTAACAAGGCTTCTGACAAATACACTCGGGGCATATTCCATAGTGAAATACTGAAACTAATACTTGAAAGAGAACCTTTCTGTCTATTGCCACAACGCAATAAACTGTTTTATATCTGGCGTGCGTGCTGCCCAAATTCTGTCCTTCCCAACTGTAAATACTTGTGATAAAACTTAATCCACAGCTATTTTTTAGAAGCTTTTGATCCTCTGTGGCAAAATTACGCTCTCTTGTGTTGTAATTTGAATGATTTTATTTGTCGGTTCAGACAGGAGAAATATCATTTTGGGAATCGTTTTTTTTGTAGACCTAATTTTGGCAAAATTATTTCAATGTATCGGGAGGTACTGAAGAACCTCCAGCACCTCTACGTCCCGCTGCTATGATTCTGCTGCAGTCCAATTCCCTGCTATGGCTCTTGGCTCCAGCCCTCGTCTTGTTGAGAGCCCCTCACCCGTAATTGCCAATCTTTCGTTTTACTCTTATTGACCGGCTGATAAATTCATATGAATTGATAGTCTTCAACACCAATACAATAAGTGGCCAATCACAGATAACTCTATTAACGTCTCTATATTCTATAAATGTTTTATATCATGCAATTATACCAACATATGCACGTAAATTGACCCAATTGACAATAGACTTGATTAGCTAGAAGAGCCAGGGCCCAAGAGGCCCACATATTCCCATTACCATCATTAATATTCCTATTACCCTCAGTGATTCTACATTACATGTGTGGGTGGAAATGGACATTGGGTAAAGATTAAAGTTAAAGACGTATAACTTCATCTACACTCTCACTTCGATAGTGTGATTTTAAGTTGAGCCATCAGGGCACATTTTCACACAGCATCTCAGAGAAGGAGTACTGATCTAGGATCAGTTTTACATTTGAGATCATAATGAATAACATTATGGCGAGGGAGGGTCCTGATCCATTTCCATTTTAGTCATTTAGTACACACTCTTATCCATAACGACATAGAGTTAGTGCATTCATCTTAAGATAGTTAAATGTAAGATAGCTAATTGAAACAACCACATATTAAAGTCGTAGTAAGTACATTTCTCCTCAAAGAAGTTATCAGCAAAGTAAGTGCTAGTAGGAAAACAAAAGTGAAAGTTGTATTTTATATTTTGGTGGGGGGGGTAAGGCTGAGATATCTTATTTAAGATACTCTTTGAAGAGGTAGTGTTTTAGATGTTTTCAGCATCAGCGGGAAGCTGGATCCACAATTGGGGTGCTAGGACAGAGAAGAGCTTTTACTGGGCTGAGCGGGAGCTGATCTACCATACAGCGGGAGCTGATCTACCATACGGGTGGGATGGCCAAGAGACCAGAGGTACCAGAGGTGGCAGAACAGAGTGCTCGGTTTGGGATGTAGGGTTTGAGCATAGCCTGAAGGTAGGGAGGGGCAGTTCCCCTTGCTGCTACATAGGCAAGCACCATGGTAGTATAGTGGATGCGAGTTTCGACTGGAAGCCAGTGGAGGGCACAGAGGAGCGGGGTGACATTGGAGAACTTGGAAAGGTTGAACCAAAGATGGGCTGTGGCTTTCTGTATAAGTGGCAGGGGTCTGATTGCACAAGCTGGGAGCCCAGCCAACAGAGTTGCAGTAATCCAGAAAGGATATGATGAGTGCCTTTATTAGGACAAGCGCCGCTTCCTGTGTGAGGAAAGGTCGTACTCTATGGATGTTGTATAGATTTTTTAAATTATAATAATAATGTAATCTTTATTTAACTAGGCAAGTCAGTTTTAAGAACAAATTCTTATTTACAATTACAGCCTATCGGTGAACATTGGGTTAACTGCCCTGTTCAGGGGCAGAACGATAGATTTCTACCTTGTCAGCTCAGGGATTTGATCCAGCAACCTTTCGCTTACTGGCCCAACGCTCTAACCACTAGGCTCTAACCACTAGGGTACTTGCTGCCCCATAGAGCATGAACTTGCTGGAGTGAGTCACTGTTTTTATGTTTGCAGAGAATGACAGGGTGTTGTCCAGGGTCATGCCAAGATTCTTTGTGCTCTGGAAGGGGGATACCATGGAGTTGTCGACCGTGTTGGAGAGGTCTTGGAGCAGGCAGGCCTTCCCCCGGGAATAAGAGCAGCTCCATCTTGTCGAGGTTGGGCTTGAGGTTGTGGTCCGACATCCAAGCTGAAATATCTGCCAGGCACGCAGAGATGCATGTCGCCACCTGGGGGATGAGAAAAAGTAGTTGAGTGTTATCCGCATAGCAATGATAGGTGAGACCATGCGAGGATATGACCGAGCCGAGTGACATGGTGTATAGAGAAAAGAGGAGAGAATCCAGAATCGAGCCCTGGAGGATACCAGTAGTGAAAACACGTGATGCAGACACAGATCATCTCCACGCCACCTGGTAAAAGCGACCTGCCAGGTAGGATGCAATCAAGGAGTGTGCATAGCCTGAGACGCCCAGCCCTGAGACGGTGGAGAGGAGGATCTGATGGTTCACAGTATTGAAGGCATTGGACAGATCTAGGAGGATGAGAACAGAGCAGAGAAAGTCATCTTTGGCAGAGCGGAGAACCTCTATGACACATAGGAGAGCAGTCTCAGTTGAGTGATCCGTCTTTAAAGCCTGACTGGTTAGGGTCAAGAAGATATTTCTGAGAGAGTTGACGAGAGAGTTGGTCAGAGACAGCGCACTCAAGTGTTTTAGAAAGAAAAGATGGGATACCGGTCTGCAATGTTCCATCTAATTGTTTCCGGCAATGAGCAAATTTCATGTCTTGTGAGAGAGAACTTTTGTGAGCATTCTGTGCAAATTCCTGTGCGCATTAACTGTGAACACTGAGGTTGTACCCACTTTAAGTTACAGTTTCAGACAGTGGCCAATAGGCTATTGTGGCTATTTGAGCATTATGTAGGCCTATCAGGGTGGCCTATCAACAAAACCAATGAAGCAAATGCCGTAACATTTTCCACATGGATATAGCTGTGGACTCCTAGAATATCCCCTACAATAGCCAATGTAGGCCTACATGCAACGCTGTGTACTACTCCCTTTACAGAACAACGCAAACTGGCCCTAACCAAAATAGACAGAGGAGTGGGATGCCCCGGTGCACAACTGAGCAAGAGGACAAGTACATTAGAGTGTCTAGTTTGAGAAACAGACGCCTCACAAGTCCTCAACTGGCAGCTTCATTAAATAGTACCCGCAAAACACCAATCTCAACGTCAACAGTGAAGAGGCGACTCCGGGATGCTGGCCTTCTAGGCAGAGTTGCAAAGAAAAAGCCATATCTCAGACTGGCCAATAAAATGAAAATATTAAGATAGGCAAAAGAACACAGACACTGGATAGAGGAACTCTGCCTAGAAGGCCAGTATCCCGGAGTCGCCTCTTCACTGTTGACGTTGAGACTGGTGCTGAATTATCTCCAATAGATAGGCCAGCTGCAATGTCAAAGTGGCTATATCGTAACAATTCATGAAAACAAAAATGTATTTTTTGGTCTTAATTTAGGGTTCGGCATTAGGGTTAGTAGTGCGATTTAAGGTTAGGGTTCGTTTTAAAATCTAATTGTATGACTTTTATTCCAGTTAGTGACCAATCTGCAGAGATGACAAGGTGATGCAGGCAGTGCTTGCCTCACAGTGGACGCCTGTCTGCCTCTCCTCCAGCACAACCACAGGAAGAATGTCAAGAGAGCGCTTGTCAACGACGCCCAAGTCCTGGAGGACACACACAGGTGAAACAGAAAAATAGGCCATTATTAAAAAGGATCAATACTGTATGTGTGTCTATGTGTGTGCCTGTGTGAATCATATCAAATCAAACTTGTTTTGTCACATGCGCCGAATACAACATGTGGAACCTTACTGTGAAATACTTACTTACAAGCCCTTAACCAACAGTGCAGTTCAAGAAAGAGTTAATAAAATATTTACCAAATAAACTAAAGTAAAAAATAATACAAAGTAACACAATAAAATAACAATAACGACGCTATATACAGAGGGTACCGGTACCGAGTCAATGTCAGGGGGTACAGGTTAGTCGAGGTAATTTGTACATGGGTGAATTGACTATGCATAGATAATAACCAGTCTCAACGTAGCAGCAGTGTAAAAAACAAATGGGGGGGTGAGTGTGTGTGCCTGCCTGAATCTTTGCGTGTGTGCATGTGTGTCCATTCTAAAGTGCACCACAACCTGCACATCCTGCAGCACCCTCTATCACATCCCAGCAGGACAGAGGACCAGGCTGTCATGGTCATCCAACAGGCCTGCTGACCCCGTACCCTGAATACAAAGCTAGACTGGGGAGACTTAAAAAAAAAAAATCATACATTTTACTTTTTCTCCCCAATTTTGTGGTATTCAATTGGTAGTTACAGTCTTGTCTCATCTCGGGAGAGACAAAGGTTGAGAGCTGCGCGTCCTTTAAAACACAACCCAGCCAAGCTGCTTCTTGACACAATGCCTGCTAAACCCAGAAGCCAGCAGCACCAATGTGTTGGAGGAAACACTGTATACCTTGCAACCATGTCAGCATGCATTGCTCCCGGCCCAGCACAGGAGTCACTAGAGCTCGATGGGACAAGAACATCCCTGCCGGCCAAACCCTCCCCTAACCCGGACGACACTGGGCCAATTGTGCACCTCCCCATGGGTCTCCCGGTCACGGCCTGCTGTGACAGAGCCTGGACTCGAACCAGGATCTCTAGTTGCAAAGCTAGCATTAGTGCCTTTAGACCACTGCACCACTCGGGAGGCCTGACTGGGGAGACTTGACCTTGAGGATAGATCATAGATGAAAACAGCATGCGTTTCTCTCCCTCAAAGGCTAAGAATGGGGAGCCACAGGAGGAAGTGAGAAAGAGATGGCACATGGTGGTCAACGCAGGCCTCACCCTGGGCTCCGCCACTTTCTAGGTGGTGCTCGACGTATACAGCACCCAAAAAAGTATAAACTCCTTCCCGTCTTTTATCCTTTTGAATAGCCATTCCATTTTATCATGACTTTGATGTAGTGTCTTTCACCAGCCATGTATAAGACTGCCTAAACCTGCTATGCATGGCTCACAATTGGTGATAAAGGTACCCCTCAAACTAAGACAGATTTTGGAAGGGGCTTAGTTGGGAAGAGAGGGTTACTTGCTTCACAGCTCAAGATCTAAGTACTAGAACCGTTCCTTGGAGGATTTGACTGACTCCTTGGTTCGATATGTCTGCATGACAAAACCCCCATAGCTCCTATACACTAGATCATAGAGCCTATGGAGACCCGGAGCTAGGGGGTTGGCTTTCTTTGATCTCCCTCCTCTTGATTTCCTCACGGCTCCCAGATGCCCAGGATCAACTGAACACTCAGCTGCCTAATGACCCAGCCAGGGCCCTGCCTCTGACAGCCAGGCCATGGGACTGGAACAGACTAGCTGCTTATAAAGGCACGGGTCAGATTTTCAGGTCACGACTACGTTCCACCAGTATTCCCTCCTACGTTCTAACACAAACACCTCAAGCACACGCTGCTGAGCATGTACTGAAGATGCATTAATTAGTCATAGGACGTAATGTTTTTATCATGCTGTTATAGGCCCCAGACTGCCATCAGCAATGTACTGTAGTGAGACGTGTCTGGTTGTCTGCGAACTCCGCAAGCGAGAGCAGAAGGTCTAACCTCGGAGCACTTTGCCTTTTAAAACACTACAATCTCTTTTCCATTATTCAAGCCGCAATACTATGTGCTGAGTTTGCTGACATGCCTCTCGCTGTTGCAGACAGTTGTGGGTCCTTTGTTTAGAGATGTGAATTTTTTTCTTTTTCTAATTAAATCAGCGATTCCTGGATTTTCAGACTTCATTTTCTCTTTAGAAGCCGGTAGCTTTTAATTTCCTGGATGTTATGCCAATCATAACACTGTTTGTCAGGGCTGGGAAGAGTTTGTGACAAATTGCATCCTCCCTGGCTTCTTTCCTATTTCAAAGTGATTGTCCATCATTGTCGTATGATGTACATTATATACATATTTGTTGAGGTGGACGGCACCAATATGATTTATTAATGTAAACGTTTATTCAAATGTGTTGTTTAGTCCCCTCAGGCAACAGTGGACCTGGCGGTTTGGGTCATCTCTCTGCTCAGGCTCAGCACTACTCTACGTGTGTTCAGAAGATACAGGGACACCTGGCCTAACAGGGAGATGCTGGAAGAAAAGAAAAACCCATACTCACTGAAATATTATTTCATTTTTAATGTCTTATTTTTTTAGCAGCGGAGGTCAAAACAAACGGACGACTTGTGGTGGAGGCAGCCTTCGTCAGCATTTGGAGAGAAATATACATCCACCCATATTTGTAGAACTGCATATCTTTTCTCAAAATCATTATTTACATATATTTTTTTCTACAGTTTTTTACAGGAGCTTCAAAGTAAAAAAATAAACAAAGAAAAGCGCACTTTCTGCTCACAGGAAGCAAACTAACAGGAGTTCTTCATAAAGGCCGTCTGGGCTCTCTGTTTGTAAGGCATGGATATATTATATCTTTCTCTGTATATCACCTCCTCTCTGAAGGGCCTGTACAACTCCAGACAGGGAGATGGAAAGAATGGCAGGGTATTGTGCATTTCCTCGCCAGCATAGGACGAAAATACACTATGTATACAAAAGTATGTCGACACCCCTTCAAATTAGTGGATTTGGCTATTTCATCCACACCCGTTGCTGACAGGTGTATAAAATCGAGCACACAGCCATGCAATTTCCATAGGCAAACATTGGCAGTAGAATGGCCTTACTGAAGAGCTCATTGACTTTCAACATGGCACCATCATAGGATGTCACCTTTCCAATTAGTCAGTTCCTCAAATTTCTGCCCTGCTAGAGCTGCCCGGTCAACTGTAAATGCTGTTACTGTGAAGTGGAAACCTGTAGGAGAAACAATGGCTCAGCCACAAAGTGGTAGGCCACACAAGCTCCGAGTGCTGAAGCACGTAGCTCATAAAAATCGTCTGTCCTCAGTTGCAACACTCACTATCGAGTTCCAAACTGCCTCTGGAAGCAACGTCAGCACAAGAACTGTTCATCATGAAGAACTTCATGAAATGGGCCTAAATAAGCCTAAGAGCGCTACCTGCCCGAGTGTAAAGTTTGATGGAAGAGAAATAATAGTTCCAGTGAAATGAACTATGACCTTCTAGACGATTCTGTGCTTCCAACTTTGTGGCAACAGTTTCGGGAAGGACCTTTGCCATTTTAGCATGCACAAAGTGAGGTCCACACTGAAATTGTTTGTCGAGATCGCTGTGGAAGAACTTAACTGGAACACCTTTAGGATGAATTGGAACGCCAACTGCGAGCCAGGCCTAATCGCCCAACATCAGTGCCCGACCTCACCAATGCTCTTGTGGCTGAAAGGAAGCAAGTCCCACAACAATGTTCCAACATCTAGTGGAATGCCTTCCCAGAAGAGTGGAGGCTGTTAAAGCAGCAAAGGGGGGGAACAACTCCATATCAATGCCCATGATTTTGGAATGAGATGTCCAACGAGCAGGTGTCCACATAATTCTGGTCATGTAGTGTATTTTTGGTATTTCAGATTGTTCACATAGTAAAATTGTTCACATAATTTTCACATAATAACTTCATAGATGTTTGAGATGATTCTTACATATGTATCACAAACCATTTTTTTGATCATGTTGAAAGTGGCCCTTTTTAGACCTATACTGTACTTGCCTCCTGTAAGATCCTATGATCTGTGAACTGTACATGATACAGACAACATCTTGTGTCATTATGCTCCCTATAGTGTTCTCTCAAATATGTATTTCTAGATTCTGAAATGTCATTTTTTAAATTCATTATTTCATCATTAACAATATTAATATTCATATCCCAAAAGTTCCCTTTTTGATTTTGCTTATTTTTAGACATTGTTTGCAACAATATACTCTTCAAACACATGACATTTCCAGAGTTGTCTCTCTGGTATCTTTTGTAATATAACCAATTTTCTACATATAACATCAACTTCTAGGTCATTAACTAATCACAGCCTTCCTTTAAGATTGCACATTCAGCAAATAACCAGCAGAGGGAGGCCCCTTTGAATCCTTTTTCCCATTCACTGTTTTGGTTGTGCTCATAAAATGTATTCTACTTTCAGATTTAGCAGGGAGCTCAATTTGGAAATTTGACGTACTTGTAGAGTATATTGTTCCAAACAATATGTTTTAAAATAAAAAAGATTACTTTAGAGATATTCATGTAATGTTAATTAAATAATTTTTTTAAATGTTTTATTTCAGAATCAGTATAGTCCAAATTTTAGAGCACACTATAAGGAGTATAATGACACCAAGATTCGTGCGTAATCGACATTTTATGAACATTAACTATTTGGTAGTAATTACTTTAAATATGTTTCTAAAAATGTTTGCTAACTGAGGCCTTAGGACATTGTGAAGCCAAGCTGAACTATGTGGTTTATATAAATGTTCCCTTGTTTATTGATACTGAACATCAGTAGTGGGAGGTTTTTCAGGGTGAGGGTATGGGATGATATGTAGCAGCAAAACCAACCTTTCATCAAGATTCCATAACACACTGAAGAATTAATACATCAAAAAGATCTGTCATCACGGTGGGGGAATAACATACAACCAGGGCTGTCGAAATAGCCAAAGGAACCATTTATTATTTAGCATTGCCCAGACAAACACTTTTCTAATACATAATGGGGATGGGCCTGGTGAATTGTATTCCTTCTCAAATTCATAGACATAGCTATAGATTCAAGGACAGACCATCCATGATATAAAAATTGTTTTAACCATGTTTTGAGGCTATATAGTGTTTATTTACATTACTTTGTTTACAAACATTGGAGTAAATTAAGCTTATATTTTGGGTTCTGATGGATACGGTGCCTTCAGAAAATATTCACACCCCTGGTCTTTTTCCACATTTTGTTGAATTTAAAATGCATGACATTTTGATTCTGTTTCACTGATCTACACACAATACCACATAATGTCAAAGTGGAATTGTGTTTTTTGAAATGTTTACAAATGAATTAATGAAAAGCTGAAATGTCTTGAGTCAATAAGTATTCAACCCTTTTGTTATGGCAGGCCTAAATAAGTAATCAGGAGTAAAAATGTGCTTTAGAAGTCACATAATACAGTTGTATGGACTCACTCTGATTTTTGAACGACCTCATCTCTATACCCCACACATACAATTATCTGTAAGCTCCCTCAGTCTAGCAGTGAATTTCAAAGACAGATTCAACCACAAAGACCAGGGAGATTTTCCAACGGTTTGCAAAGAAGGGCACCGATTGGTATAAAACATTTTTAAAAAGAAGCAGACATTAAATATCACTTTGAGCATGGTGCAGTTATTAATGACACTTTGGATGGTGTATCAATACTCCCAGTCACTAAAAAGATAAAGGTGTCCTTCCTAAATTAGTTGCCGGAGAGGAATGATAATACTAACATAAATAACAGAGTGAAAAGAAGGAAGCCTGTACAGAATAAAATGCATCCTGCTAGCAATAAGGCACTAAAGTAACACTGCAATAAATGTGGCAAAGAAATGTACTTTTTGTCCCGAAAACAAAGCATTATGTTTGTGGCAACCAACACAACCCATCACTGAATAGCACTCTTGATATTTTCAAACATGGTGGTGTCTGCATCATGTTATGGGTATGCTTGTCATCGGCAAGGACTATAGAGATTTTTAGGATAAAAAGATACGGAATAGAGCTAATCACAGTCTAAATCCTAGAGGAAAACTTAGTTTAGTCTGCTTTCCAAAAGACACTGGGAGACAAATGCACCTTTCTGCAGGACAATTACCAAAAAACACGAGGCCAAATACACACTGGAATTGCTTACCAAGACTTAATGTTCCTGAGTGGCCAAGTTACAGTTTAATTAAATCAGCTTGAAAATATATGGCATGACTTGGCATGACAAAAAAATTGTGTTTTTCGAGCATTATGGGAAAATATTGTACAATCCAGGTGTGCAATACTCTTATAGACTTACCCAGAAAGACTCACAGCAGTAATCGCTGCCGAAAGTGATTCTAACATGTATTGATTCGGGGGTTGAATACATTTCTAATCAAGATATATTAGTGTTTTTTCCCCGTTTTTTTTCATGTTAGAGTTTTCTTCCACTTTGACATTACAGAAAATACCCGAGCCCTGAAGCAAGCTTTTAGAAAACCGGAACGAAATGGCGCTCCAACAAACTGGAAGTCTTCCGACTAGCTTGGAAAGACAGTACCGTACAATATTGAAGAGCCCTCACTGCTGCTCGATCATCCTATTTTCCAACTCAATTGAGAAGAATAAGAACAATCCAAAATGTTTTTTTGGTACTGTCGCAAAGCTAACTAAAAAGCATTCCCCAAGAGAGGATGGCTTTCACTTCAGCAGTGATAAAGCTTATACTGGACCCTATTCCAACTAAACTACTGAAAAGCTGCTTCCTGTGCTTGGCCTTCTTATGTTGAACATAATAAATGGCTCCATATCCACCAGATGTGTACCAAACTCACACAAAGTGGCAGTAATAAAGACTCTCTTAAAAAAGCCAAACCTTGACCCAGAAAATATTTTAAAAACTATCCGCCTATATCGAATCTCCCATTCCTCTCAAACATTTTAGAAAAAGCTGTTGCGCAGAAACTCACTGCCTTCCTGAAGACAAACAATGCATACGAAACGCTTCAGTCTGGTTTTAGACCCCATCATAGCACTGAAACTGCACACGTGAAGGTGGTAAATTACCTTTAAATGGCATCAGACCAAGGCTTTGCGTCTGTCCTCGTGCTCCTAGACCTTATTGCTGCTTTTGACACCATCGATCACCACATTCTTTTGGAGAGATTGGAAACCCAAATTGGTCTACACGGACAAGATCTGGCCTGATTTAGATCTTATCTGTCGGAAAGATATCAGTTTGTCTCTGTGGATGGTTTGTCCTCTGACAAATCAACTGTACGTTTTGGTGTTCCTCAAGGTTCCATTTTAGGACCACTATCGTTTTCACTACATATTTTACCTCTTGGTGATGTCATTTGGAAACATAATGTTAACTTTCACTGCTCTGCGGACCATACACAGCTGTACACTTCAATGAAACATGGTGAAGCCCCAAAATTGCCCTCCCTGGAAGCTTGTGTTTCAGATATAAGGAAGTGGATGGTGGCAAATGTTTTACTTTTAAACTCGGACAAAACAGAGATGCTAGTTCTAGGTACCAAGAAACAAAGAGATCTTCTGTTGAATCTGACAATTCATCTTGATGGATGTACAGTCCTTTCAAATAAAATTGTGAAGGACATCGGTGTTACTCTGGACCCTGATCTCTTTTTTGACAAACATATCAAGACTATTTTAAGGACAGCTTTTTTCCATCTTCGTAACATTGCAAAATTCAGAAACTTTCTGTCCAAAAAATGATGCAGAAAAGTGAATCCATGCTTTTGTCACTTCTAGGTTAGACTACTGCAATGCTCTACTTTCCGGCTTTCTGGATGAAGCACAAAATAAACTTCAGTTAGTGCTAAACACGGCTGCAAGAATCTTGACTAGAACCAACACATTTGATCATATTACTCCAGTGCTAGCCAATTTACACTGGCTTCCTGTAAAGGCTAGGGCTGATTTCAAGGTTTTACTGCTAGCCTACAAAGCATTAAATGGGCTTGCTCCTACCTATGTCTCCGATTTGGTCCTGCTGTACATACCTACACGTACGTTACGGTCACAAGACGCAGACCTCTTTATTGTCCCTAGAATGTCTAAGCAAACAGCTGGAGGAAGGGCTTTCTCCTATAGAGCTACATTTTTATGGAATGCTCTGCCTATCCATGTGAGAGACACAGTCTCGACCTTTAAGTCTTTATTGAAGACTCATCTCTTCAGTAGGTCCTATGATTGAGTGTAGTCTGGCCCAGGGGTGTGAACGTGAACGGAAAGGCACTGTAGTAACCAGCCACCCTTGCTGTCTCTGCCTGGCCGGTTCCCCCCTCTCCACCGGGATTCTCTGCCTCTAACCCTATTACAGGGGCTGAGTCACTGGCTTACTGGTGCTGGTACTCTTCCATCCCATCTCTACTCCTAGGTGCGTCACTTGAGTGGATTGAGTCACTGACGTGATCTTCCTGTCCGGGTTTGGCGCCCCCCTCGGGTTCGTGCCATGGGTGAGATCTTCGTGGGCTATACTCAGCCTTGTCTCAGGGTAGTAAGTTGGTGGCTTGAAGATATCCCTCTAGTGGTGTGGGGGCTGTGCTTTGGAAAAGTGGGTGGGGTTATATCCTACCTGGTTGTGTGTCTCCCGACCCTTCTGTCTCAGCCTCCAGTATTTCTGCTGCAATAGTTTGTGTCAGGGGGCTACGGTCAGTCTGTTATGTCTGGAGTATTTCTCCTGTCTCATTCAGTGTCCTGTGTGAATTTAAGTATGCTCCCTCTAATTATCTATCTCTCCCTCTCCCTCTCCTCCTGGAGGACCTGAGCCCTGGACAATACATCAGGACTACCTGGTCTGATGACTCCTTCCTTTCCCCAGTCCACCTGGTCGTGCTGCTGCTCCAGTTTCAACTGTTCTGCCTGCGGCTATGGAACCCTGATCTGTTCACTGGACGTGCTACCTTGTCCCGGACCTGCTGTTTTTGACTCTCTCTCTCTGTATCGCACCTTCTGTCTCTAACTCTGAATGCTCGGCTACGAAAAGCCAACTGACATTTACTCCTGAGGTGCTGACCTGTTGCACCCTCTACAACCACTGTGATTATTATTATTATTATTATTATTATTATTTGACACTGCTGGTCATCTATGAACGTTTGAACATCTTGGCCATGTACTGTTATAATCTCAACCCGGCACAGCCAGAAGAGGACTGGCCACCACTACTCTCTAGGTTTCTTCCTAGGTTCCTGCCTTTCTAGGGAGTTTTTCCTATCCACCATGCTTCTACAGTGCCTTGCAAAAGTATTCATCCCCCTTGGCATTTTTCCTATTTTGCTGCATTACAACATGTAATTTAAATATATTTTTATTTGGATTTCATGTAATGAACATACACAAAATAGTCCAAATTGGAGAAGTGAAATGAAAAAAAAAATGAAAAAAAAAAACAGAAAAGTGGTGAGTGCATATATATTCACCCTGTTTGCTATGAAGCCCTTAAATAAGATCTTGTGCAACCAATTATCGTCAGAAGTCACATAATTAGTTAAATATAGTCCACCTGTGTGCAAGTGTCACATGATCTCAGTATATATACACCTGCTCTGAAAGGCCCCAGAGTCAGCAACACCACTAAGCAAGGGGCACCACCAAGCAAGCGGTACACCATGAAGACCAAGGAGCTCTCCAAACAGGTCAGGGACAAAGTTGTGGAGAAGTACAGATCAGGGTTGGGTTATTAAAACAATTCTGAAACTTCAAACATCCCATGGAGCACCATTAAACCATTATAAAAAGAATGCAAAGAATATGGCACCACAACAAACCTGCCAAGAGAGGGCCACCCACCAAAACTCACAGACAAGGCAAGGGGGGCATTAATCAGAGAGGCAACAAAGATAACCCTGAAGGAGCTGCAAAGCACCACAGCGGAGATTGGTGTATCTGTCCATAGGACTACTTTAAGCAGTACACTCCACAGAGCTGGGCTTTACGGAAGAGTGGCCAGAAAAAAGCCATTGCTTAAAGAAAGAAATAAGCAAACACGTTTGGTGTTCGCCAAAAGACATGTGGGAGACTCCCCAAACATATGGAAGAAGGTACTCTGGTCAGATGAGACTACAATTGAGCTTTTTGGCCATCAAGGAAAACGCTATGTCTGGCTCAAACCCAACACCTCTCATCACCCCCAGAACATCATCCCCACAGTGAAGCATGGTGGTGGCAGCGTCATGCTGTGGGGATGTTTTTCCATCGGCAGGGACTGGGAAACTGGTCAGAATTGAATGATGGCGCTAAATACAGGGACATTCTTGGGGGGATCCTGTTTGTCTTCCAGAGATTTGAGACTGGGACGGAGGTTCACCTTCCAGCAGGACAATGACCCTAAGCATACTGCTAAAGCAACACTCGAGTGGTTTAAGGGGAAACATTTAAATGTCTTGGAATGGCTTAGTCAAATCCCAGACCTCAATCCAATTGAGAATCTGTGGTATGACTTAGAGTGCTGTGCACCAGCGGATCCATCCAACTTGAATGAGCTGGAGCAGTTTTTCCTTGAGGAATGGGCAGAAATCCCACTGGCTAGATGTGCCAATCTTAAAAGACATAACAAAAGATGGCTCTACAAAGTATTGACTTTCGGGGGGGGGATGAATAGTAATGCACGCTCAAGTTCTGTTTGTCTTATTTTTTGTTGGTTTCACAAAAAAACATCTTCAAAGTGGTAGGCATGTTGTGTAAATCAAATGATACAAACCCCCCCAAAAATCTATTTTAATTACAGGTTGTAAGGCAACAAAATAGGAAAAATTCCAAGGGGGTGAATACTTCCGCAAACCACTGAACATCTGCATTACTTGCTGTTTGGGGTTTTAAGCTGAGTTTCTGTGTAGCACTCTGACTTAGGCTGATGTAAAAAGGGCTTTAGAAATACATTTGATTGATTGATATTTTGTATTTTAATACCATTTTGTAATAACAAAATGTGGAAAAAATAAGACACTGTATATCAGTTCAAAACAGCTCATGACGCATTCGGAAGTTATATTCTTTAAGAATCAATGGGTATATATAATAATAGTAATAATAATTTGTATTATTATTTATTTAACTATTGTAGTCCTCCTCATTGTGTCAGGAAAGCAAACATAGGCTGATGTATTGAATTCAATATACACTAGCTAGCTATCTTGGAAACATTGCTATTTAGCTATCTTGAGAAAGATGATTTGCCCTGAATTCACAGGGAGGAAAAAAATGTATGTAATCCAGACTTAACCTATACACATTTGGCTATACAAAATAAAAAATAAATTAAAAACATTCAAACCAAAAATGATTAAATATTTACAAAATGTACCGGAGCGCTCTGCCTAGTCAACTTCTAAATCCCAAAATGGATGTAGCAACCCCTTTAATCAGTCTATCTGCACTGCTTAATTGCAATCATTCTGCTGTTATAGAAAAACTTTACCTGTTTATTTGCAAATTAACATCTTCTGTTTATTTACAAATTAGTTAGTTTCGACCAGTGCTATGATAGCTTGCAGGTGGATCGCTGATTTCAGTGTCAGCGTTGATGTAGATTGAGTAGGAAGGAGAGACTGGGTTGGTAATAGAAGCAGTAATACCTAATTGCACATGCTCACTCTGGTTCACTCGCCTCCTTCTCTCTGGTCCCCATGTGAGTGCAAGGTGGGGGACGAGAGCCGAGTGGAGAGTGGTCTCCATTGTGACAGGCATCCGTCGGCAGTGCGACTGGCCTAAAGCATGGAGAAGGACCTGCTCCGTCTGCTGTCTGGAGTCTGCTCAATCAATTCTGAGGTCAGATGACCATCTTTGACCCTTGACCCCTTTTCCCTAATATGCTGAGTCTACATCTTTCAGCTCTCCTGACCACACACTATAGTCACCACGACTTTTCTACACATACATTAAATGATTCTATTGATGCATGTAAGTGAAAAGTGAGGAAGAAAGACCAATATTTGCAGTAGAGTAGATGCTGTGATTTCTGTGATTTAATCAGATTGAGCCCTGAGGTGCAGGTGTTGATGTGCTTCGGTCTCGTTCACTCTTCTTGATATTTTGATGCAGCATTATTCTGCTCCTCAGACTATGTGATTCAACAGACCCATCGGACCTCCAGCGCCGAGCTTTTAATAAGTCTTCAGAGATATTAACTTGACAGCGCTTTGAAGAAAAGACAAACATAACAATCTAGAAAGAAAGAGATGAGCTAGTCGAATTCTGAATTGGAGCATCTACATATTTTATAATCTCCCTCTCTTTGTCCTAAGAGAATAGGTTCCCTTTGTTTTTAGAGAGGTTGACTTCAAAAGGTACCCCTTAATGTGGTGATACAAACTTAAGAATTTCACCTCAGTTGTTAGCCAAGCAGGCACAGCAGTTATAATCATTGTTTTTCTGAATCCACCAATTCTTCTGCCTTTGATCCAATCTGAGTTTTGATGACTATGGCTGCCTGTTTGTGTCTTTGCTATTTGCTGGGAGGTGTTATGCACTCCATGGAGGCAGAGTTAAGGTGAAGAGATACGCATGCACACAAACACACATGGTTGGGAGTAACGGATTGTTACATGTAACTGATTACAAAAAACTAACTGTAATCCGTTATATTTCCAGCAAAAATATGGTAATCGGATTATAGATACTGTACATTGGAAAATGTAGATTACTTCCAGGACTACTTTTAAATTCAGAAAGGATGTTTGTGAAAAAAGTATTTGCCACCTTTCTGTTCTCTCAATGACATTCAAATCAGCTTTGAAAAAATGTGCAAGTTTAAGTTTGTTCCGCCTGAGCAAGTCTCACAGGTCAGAGGCCATTATGATGACGCACCAAATGTGTTTGATGGATTGTGGGGAAAAAGAAGGAATAGGCTTTTGTAGGCTACGGTCCAAATTTTGTCTTCCAATGGTCTTACTGCTGTCGGCATCCAAAGATTTGCCTATACTTCCAATTTGGAGGTAATCCAACGCTTGGAGGTAAGGACTACAGCAGTGGTGTAGCCTACGGGCGATACGGATATCACCAATGATGTAAATAATGCTGCTCTCTCATTTATTTGTGCCTTGGTTGTTGTAGGTGGCTGTTCACAAATATAAGATTATTTGAATCCAATAATGGTTGAATTTAAGAAGTTTAATTAAGCTGTCTATCAATCATTGTTTTAGCACTCTGCACAGGTGCATAGTGCGGGACCAGCCTATGGAATAAAAGTTTGAGGGAGTTCCTCCCTTCTAAACTCCTCTGTGGTATTGTGCTCCACACATAGGGTCAAAAATAAAACTATGACTGGGGCTTTTATTGCTCAATCTAATTTATGCTGATTAAAGAAAATCCATATTGACACATGATCTTGCTCAGATTTGATAGACCTAAACAGCTGCAAATTATCAAGATATCAGTGTCACCAACAAAAACGTAAACAATAGGCCTATAGCAAATGCATAAGGCATTCATTTTCACATGATAGTAGCCCTTTTTGATAGAGGTCAAAGTGGCATTGTGGGGCGGCAGATAGCCTAGTGGTTAGAGCGTTGGACTTGTAACCGAAAGGTTGCAAGATCGAATCCCCGAGCTGACAAGGTAAAAATCTGTCATTCTGCCCCTGAACAAGGAAGTTAACCCACTGAATACCATTCCATGAGAGCAGCATTTATTTTTCAACTCAAAACAATGTGCCCAATCAGTCCAACATGACAAAAAAAAAATTAAAAAAAATAAAGTAGGCTAATAAGTCATTCGATTTTGGGTTATGCTCAGGTAAAACCCTTTTACTAATCTACATTTCCAAGTCCTATTATTGAAGATCAAGAGGTATTTAATTAATTGGAATGACTGGAAATTCGCCAGACTGGTTGTTCATATAAAGACATAGCCTAATCATATTATTATCTGTATTGACGCAAAAAGTTATGGGTTAGAGCTACATAACCCATAGAGTCAAATGCAACATCCCATTTATGGCCAGCTATGTAAACTTTGATTTATCCTGCAATGGATTTTGTTCATTTGGTAATATTTATTTTTGTGTTATTCTAATGTCTCTTAACGGGAAGGTCATCTATAAGTAACTGAAAGTAATTACGTTACTGAGTTTGGATAATCCAAAAGTTAAAATTTTGGACAGGTAACTAACAGATGACATTTAGAAAGTAACCTACCAAACACACACACAACAAAACGTGTAGATAAATTATCAAACCACAGCTTATCACTATTTGTGGTTCTCAATATGACCAGCCAAGTGTGTATATTGTAGTCAGAGCTTGGTTCACCAGTTTGTTTTCTGTTATAAGTATTGTCTTTTACAGTACATTAAATAGAGCCACCTGCTGGCAGCGACCCCTACTGACACCTTCCGGAGAGCAATGGAACTGCTGAGACAGACAGGACACGATGGTTAGGTCTAAGAAGAACATCACACTGGAGGATAGAACTTATACAGTACAATTTGTAAAACTTGCGACACACTTACTGCCCAGTCACCTTCCAGAGAGCAGAAGGTCTCTACAGTACATAAGCACAATTACATTACATTGAAAGTAGTCCATTAAAACCCTCCTGCTGTTGGTTCGGGCAATGCAGGTGCGGTAAAGGCCTTGGTACTTACATAAACCTGTCTTAGTTTCGATGTTGCTGATGTCAGTTTGTATGTACAGAATATGATGCTCTTCTCTGCTTCCGGGTGAGTCGATGCTGTTGGTTCTGTTGTGGCCGAGAGGCTGATCCAGCTGTGGTGTGTGTCTGCTGCAGGGCGAGAGAGGACATCGGCGGCAGGGAGGAGCTGAGGAAGAATGGAACTGGGAAGGGAGCAGAGAGGACCGGCAGCATCCACGGCCTCCCCCTGGGCCATGCAGTCCTCCAGGATGTGCGGAAGGCTCTGGAGGTGTTTGTGTGTGTGGGTCAGCTAGACAGGAGATGGGGCCATGGGAGATTTAAAAGGTGTTTTGCTAATTAGGTTTGGCAGAGAGTCAGGTTCTATTATCCTTTAATGTGTGTGATCGGGACCTTTTGCTTTCAAGGGTATTCCCTCCCCTGAAGAGGTATTACATTGGGCACGGCACAAACAAACACACTCTCTCCCACTCTGGGCTTATTGGGGTAGACAGAGGGCAGACCTGCACTAAGACATGTTTTACTTCCCACCTTGAATTGTTGTTTTACTGCAGGGCAATTTGAGGGATCAGAGAGCTGTGCCTGTGTATAATTCAAGGGAACCAACTGGTCTTCAGGTTTCCTAAGTCTCTTTGAATTAGTGATTTCTAAATAAGTTCCTGGAGTGCTGTTGAATAGCTTTCAGGCTTACATCTTAGTATCTCCAGTATCTGCAAGATGGTGCCGACAGAGAGGGTCGCCTCGCTTCTAGTCCTCAGGAAACTATGCAGTATTTAGTTTTTTTTATGTATTACATACAGCTGGGCGATGTCAATTTACCAGCACTACGACCAGGAATATGACTTTCCCGAAGCGGATCTTTTGTTCGAACCACCCAAGGCATTCAAACTGTTTCCAGAGGCTGACCCAAAACAACGTCGCGGCAGGAGAGGTAGACGGAGCGGCCTTCTGGTCAGGCTTCAGAGGCGCTCACACCACCCACTGCTTCCGAGTATTTTACTTGCTATTGTCCAGTCTCTAGATAACAAGGTAGACAAAAAAGGGCTAGGGTTTCTTTTCAGAGAGACATCCAGGATTGTAACATACTCTGTTTTACGGAAACATGGCTCTCTGGGGAGCTATTGCATCTTGTTTATGCCGGTCAGTCATGGCCCGCCCATATATTTATATGTACATATTCTTATTCCATCCCTTTACTTAGATTTATGTGTATTGGGTAGTTGTGGAATTGTTAGATTACTTGTTAGATATTGCTGCACTGTCCGAACTAGAACCACAAGCATTTCGCTACACTTGCAATAACATGTGCAATAACTTGCAATAACATGTAACCATGTGTATGCGACCAATATAATTTGATTTGATCTTCTCCCCAGCTTCACTGTCATACACAAAAAATAGGTAGACCATTTGAAAACATTTAATTTATAGGCTACTTGCCTAATGCATGGCGAGGATTAAAAAAAACAACGCACAGCCACATTACTGTGAACCAGACTTCGTTATAGTTGGGTAGCCTACTTTAATTTGAATCAAATAAAACCCGAAAACAAGCAATTGTACAGGAAAATAACTTAAATGTTTCTAAATTAAGAGGGTCACCGGCATCAACATATCTCGCGCCATGTTGAGCACATAGACACATGTCCATGGTGGAGATTTTACACACATCCAAGATAATTACATGAGCTCGCTAAAATAATGTCCAATACATAGGCAAAAAGGGCAAACCCGCTCGCTCACGTGTAGGGCTGTGGTGGTCATGAAATTGTGTCAGCCGGTGATTGTCAAACAAATAACTGCCGGTCTCACTGTAATTGACCGTTAATTAACATACACAATTAGCATCTCATGGCTTCAATGCATAGCCTACAAGCCACTGATGCAGACCTTTGGAACATCTACACTTTAAAAAGACTAATACATCATTGTAATATAGCCTACACCATCACAATAAATCCATGATTTATTTTATACAGCTCTAAAGAAACATGATATGAACTCTGAGTTGTCCGTATGTTAGGCCCTGATCTGGCTATGCCATATGGCTGTGGACTACACTAATTCATTTAGCAGACAAGATTTGCTTAGAATTCCATGGCATTATTTCATATTATTTATAGTATGAAGAATACAATTGATCATAGCTGAATAAAATACAGTAGGCTTTAAGCGCAAATGTTCCAAGAGCAGGAAAACACCACTCATAAGTGACTTAATTTTTATGGTGAAAATTATTTTCCTCAAACTTGAAACCCACACGCTGTGTATGTATTCTAGTTAGGCTCTTAATTTTAAGAATTATTTGTGACCTGGCTCAAATCGGTCTTTGAAATGATGTTTCTTACATTGGATAAAAGTAGAGACTCAGAGCTACAAAATGGTATATCGTACACTGCATTTTTGAGGACTGATAAACTTGTAAACTCAGTTTTGAGAAAATGGCCTTTGAATATTTGGTACCTACTGGAGAGCTCTCCTTTCTATACACCCATTTAGCATTGTTCACGCCATCTTAAGCCAGACCCACCCATCTCTTTAAGGATTCACATGTGAGGTCATGTGCTAAACAATGAGTAGTGTAGTAAGACTAAAAGTGGTAAAAGTAGTAGCCTACAATAAGGAAAAATTCCAGGTGAACAGAAAGTGCCCAGATGAAAATATTTTATAAATATTAGATGATGCTTACCCAGACACACTTGTCTAAATTGATGGGTCATGTGAAAGTTGTTTTCCAAGATGGCAATCAAAGATGTCGTAGCAGTCAGACGTCCTCGTCGTGTCCCATGTATAGATCTTTTTAGATCTTTTTTCTTCGCTTCTAAACCTCAACTTCAGAATTCTCTCCTGCCACCCGCCTCACCCAATGTAGTGTGGATCTGCTTTTTCCTAAAGCATTTTTTAAAACTTTTGAACCGGAACCCCAACTGCAGCTAGCCAGCTAACTAGCTAGTAGTCAGCTAACCACTGCTAGCGGTAATCAGATAACCTTTAGCTCGGAAAACTCTCGCCAGTTTGCACAACGCGATTCAAACCAGAGCATACCGGACTTATTTTCTCTCCATATCACCGGATTCCTACCGCAAGCTCTGAACCTTTTCACCTGGATCATCACAGCTAGCTAGCTGCAATCCGAATGGCTACTCCTGGCTAATGTCTCTGTCCCGAAGCAAGCATCAATTAGCCTGGAGCTAGCCCATGCTAGGCCCATCTCCCGGCTAGCTGAAGAGGTCCATCAGCCACGCCTGGGCTGCAATACCTATTTTGCTAATTGGCCTGGACCCCTTTAACCTGTTGAGGATAGAGGGCGCTATTTACACTTTGGGGGAAAATCGTGCCCAATTTAAACGGCCTCGTACTCTATTCTTGCTCGTACAATATGCATATTATTATTACTATTGGATAGAAAACTCTCAAGTTTCTAAAACCGTTTGAATTATATCTGTGAGTAAAACAGAACAAATTTTGCAGCAAACTTCCTGTCAGAAAGTGAAAAATCTCAAATCGAGGCTCTGTTCCAGGCCCTCCCTATCATTTTGCTTGAGATTTATGACTATACATGCACTTCATACGCCTTCCACTAGATGTCAGTAGGCTGTGAGAGGTGAAATGGGGTCTCAATCTCTTTCTATGGTCAAAACAGACAGCTTGGAATGACATGACCCCAGAATTCGTTTGTTCAGGAAGCGCATAAAGGTCACCAGTATTGGCTTCTGAAAAGCAATCGTTATAGACGTCTTATATCTCCGGCTTTGATTTTATTTGATAAATGTGAAGATATCATCGTAAAGTATGTTTTTTCAATATAGTTTTATTAGATTTTTGAATTTTTTTCGGGAGTTTAGATGTGTTGCGTTCTTTGCGTTTGGTGACGAAGGAGAGCTTAGCGCCACTTAGCTAGTTTTGCTTGCTCATTCGAGAGGGAAAAATGCCATTCTAAAACCAAACAACGATTGTTCCCGACAAAGGACCCCTTGTACAACATTCTGATGGAAGCTCAACAAAAGTAGGACCCATTTATGATGCTATTTCATATATCTGTCGGAACATGTTTACTAATAGTTTGCGCCCAGATTTTGGGCACTCTCTCGCCATAACGTAAACTGCATGTCGTAATGAAGTTATTTTTAGAATTCTAACACGGCGATTGCATTAAGAACTAGTGTATCTATCATTTCCTATACAACATGTATTTTTTAGTAATGTTTATGAATAGTTATTTGGTCAGAATATGTGAGTGTCAGAAAAATATCCGGACGTTGTGGGAAAAAGATGCTACGTTAGCACAATGTATAACCACTGATTTCAGCTCTAAATATGCACATTTTCGAACAAAACATAAGTGTATGTATAACCTGATGTTATAGGACTGTCATCTGATGAAGCTTATCAAGGTTAGTCAAAAATTATATATCTTTTGCTGTTTGTTACGATCGCTAACTTTTGCTGCTGGTAAATGGCTTGTGTTTCTGGCTATTGTGGTAAGCTAATATAATGCTATATTGTGTTTTCGCTGTAAAACACTTAAGAAATCGGAAATATTGGCTGGATTCACAAGATGCTTGTCTTTCATTTGCTGTACACCATGTATTTTTCAGAAATGTTTTATGATGAGTATTTAGGTATTTCACGTTGGTGTCTGTAATTACTCTGGCTGCTTCGGTGCTATTTGTGACGTAGCTGTGATGGTAGCTGCAATGTAAAACTGATTTATAGCTCAAATATGCACATTTTTCGAACAAAACATAGATTTATTGTGTAACATGTTATAAGACTGTCATCTGATGAAGTTGTTTCTTGGTTGGTTTTGTGCATGCTACCTGTGCTGTGAAAAATGTCTGTGCTTTTTTGTATTTGGTGGTGAGCTAACATAAATATACGTGGTGTTTTCGCTGTAAAACATTTTAAAATTCGGACATGTTGACTGGATTCACAAGATGTTTATCTTTCATTTGCTGTATTGGACTTGTTAATGTGTGAAAGTTAAATATTTCTCAAAAATATTTTTTTAATTTCGCGCTCTGCCTTTTCAGTGGAATGTGGGAGGAGTTCCGCTAGCGGAACCCCGGGGCTAGACAGGTTAACTGCCGGTTCGGAGCCCCACCGATCCTTCACGACTGGACTACCGACGTAATCTGCCCGAGGGGGTTCTTCAACTGGCTACAACGTCGTGACGTCCCCTGAATGCCCATCTGCTAGCCTGCAGCCCGCTAGCTGTCTAGAGCATATCGGACTGTAAGCTGAAGAGATCCATCGGCCAATTTCTTGGGCCACTATAACTATTTTGCCAATTGGACTGGACCCCTTTACTACACGGAACCCTACTAATCCATCACGACTAGTCCGCTGACGCAACCGCACGAGGAGGCTCCGCACGAGGAGGCTATAACTAACTTCTTCTGTCGCGACGTCCCTCTAAGGCCCTTCTGCCAGCTTGCTAGCCCCGGCCCGCTAGCTGTCTGAATCGCCGTGTCTCTAGCCAGCCTAACTACTCACTGGACCCCTATGATCACTCGGCTACGCATGCCTCTCCCGAATGTCAATATGCCTTGTCCATTGCTGTTCTGGTTAGTGAGTATTGTCTTATTTCACTGTAAAGCCCTGCTCAATATGACTTAGCTAACCCTTTAGTTCCACCTCCCACACATGCCGTGACATCACCTGGTTTAAATTATGTTTCTAGAGACAATATCTCTCTCATCATCACTCAATGCCTAGGTTTACCTTCACTGTATTCACATTCTACCATACCTTTGTCTGTACATTATGCCTTGAATCTATTCTATCGCTCCCAGAAACCTGCTCCTTTTACTCTCTTTTCCGAACGTACTAGACGACCAGTTCTTATAGCCTTTAGCCGTACCCCTCCTCTGTTCTTCTGGTGATGTAGAGGTCAATCCAGTCCCTGCAGTGGCTAGCTCCACTCCTATTCCCCAGGTGCTCTCATTTGTTGACTTCTGTAACCATAAAAGCCTTGGTTTCATGCATGTTAACATTAGAAGCCTCCTCCCTGTTTGTTTTATTCACTGCCTTAGCACACTCTGCCAACCTGGATGTCCTAGCCGTGTCTGAATCCTGGCTTAGGAAGACCACCAAAAACCCTGAAATTTCCATCCCTAACTAAACATTTTCCGACAAGATAGAACTGCCAAAGGGGGCGGAGTTGCAATCTACTGCAGAAATAGACAGAACTCTGCAGGCTAACTATTCAGGTCTGTACCCAAACAATTCGAGCTTCTTCTAAAAGTCCACCTTTCCAGAAACAAGGCTCTCAATGTTTGCTATAGATCACCCTCTGCCCCCAGCTGTGCCCTGGACACCATATGTGAATTGATTGCCCCCCATCTATCTTCAGAGCTCGTGCTGCTAGGTGACCTAAACTGGGGCATGCTTAACACCCCGGGCATCATACAATCTAAGTGTGATGCCCTCAATCTCACACAAATTATCAATGAACCTACAAGGTACACCCCGAAATCCGTAAAAACGGACACCCTCATAGATATAGGTGATTCTACACCTGCATTGCTTGCTGTTTGGGGTTTTAGGCTGGGTTTCTGTACAGCACTTTGAGATATCAGCTGATGTACGAAGGGCTATATAAATATATTTGATTTGATTTGATTGATATCATCCTAACCAACTTGCCCTCCAAATACACCTCTGCTGTCTTCAATCAAGATCTCAGCGATCATTGCCTGCATCCGTAATGGGTCTGCGGTCAAACAACCACCCTTCATCACTGTCAAAAGCTCCCTAAAACACTTCAGCGAGCAAGCCTTTCTAATCGAACTGGCCCGGGTATCCTGGAAGGATTTTGACCTCAACCCGTCAGTAGAGGATGCCTGGTTATTCTTTAAAAGTGCCTTCCTTACCATCTTAAATAAGCATGTCCCATTCACAAAATGTAGAACCAGGAACAGATCTGGCCCTTGGTTCACTCCAGACCAGACCTGACTGCCCTTGACCAGCACCAGT
Organism: Salvelinus alpinus; assembly: GCF_045679555.1. NCBI lineage: Eukaryota > Metazoa > Chordata > Actinopteri > Salmoniformes > Salmonidae > Salvelinus > Salvelinus alpinus. The sequence continues at coordinate 8,773,312 of NC_092117.1, forward strand.
ACTGCGTTAGTATCGAATAGCCCACGTGATATGCAACTTTTCAGGGAAATTAGGAACCAATATACACAGGCAGTTAGGAAAGCTAGCTTTTTCAAACAGATATTTTCATGTTATCCAGAGTGTTGGTGACTAACTGTGCTCCAGGCAACAATTTAATTAAGCTCTTTTGCCAAAGCTTACTTACACCGGCCATATTCAACCGGTGTTGAGCGTTCGTAAATTCATCAGTTATTCTTTGCTCTTGTACACTCTGACGAGAGTGTTCTGAAACAGTTGTTGCAGTGACGTTCTATTGAAATGGATACTTCCATACTGGAGTCTTTTTAATAGCAATACATTTGTAAATCACAGTGTTAGGCAGGATTACCCTACACATACTGACCAGCTCAAATAGACAGAAGACTTTTACAGTGGGGCAAAAAAGTATTTAGTCAGCCACCAATTGTGCAAGTTCTCCCACTTAAAAAGATGAGGCCTGTAATTTTCATCATAGGTACACTTCAACTATGACAGACAAAATGAGGGAAAAAAATCCAGAAAATCACATGGTAGGAGTTTTAATGAATTTATTTGCAAATTATGGTGGAAAATAAGTATTTGGTCACCTACAAACAAGCAAGATTTCTGGCTCTCACAGACCTGTAACTTCTTCTTTAAGAGGCTCATCTGTCCTCCACTCGTTCCCTGTATTAATGGGACCTGTTTGAACTTGTTATCAGTATAAAAGACACCTGTCCACAACCTCAAACAGTCACACTCCAAACTCCACTATGGCCAAGACCAAAGAGCTGTCAAAGGACACCAGAAACAAAATTGTAGACCTGCACCAGGCTGGGAAGACTGAATCTGCAATAGGTAAGCAGCTTGGTTTGAAGAAATCAACTGTGGGAGCAATTATTAGGAAATGGAAGACATACAAAACCACTGATAATCTCCCTCGATCTGGGGCTCCACGCAAGATCTCACCCCGTGGGGTCAAAATGATCACAAGAACGGTGAGCAAAAATCCCAGAACCACACGGGGGGACCTAGTGAATGACCTGCAGAGAGCTGGGACCAAAGTAACAAAGCCTACCATCAGTAACACACTACGCCTCCAGGGACTCAAATCCTGCAGTGCCAGACGTGTCCCCCTGCTTAAGCCAGTACATGTCCAGGCCCGTCTGAAGTTTGCTAGAGAGCATTTGGATGATCCAGAAGAAGATTGGGAGAATGTCATATGGTCAGATGAATCCAAAATAGAAGTTTTTGGTAAAAACTCAACTCGTCGTGTTTGGAGGACAAAGAATGCTGAGTTGCATCCAAAGAACACCATACCTACTGTGAAGCATGGGGGTGGAAACATCATGCTTTGGGGCTGTTTTTCTGCAAAGGGACCAGGACGACTGATCCGTGTAAAGGAAAGAATGAATGGGGCCATGTATCGTGAGATTTTGAGTGAAAACCTCCTTCCATCAGCAAGGGCATTGAAGATGAAACGTGGCTGGGTCTTTCAGCATGACAATGACCCCAAACACAGCGCCCGGGCAACGAAGGAGTGGCTTCGTAAGAAGCATTTCAAGGTCCTGGAGTGGCCTAGCCAGTCTCCAGATCTCAACCCCATAGAAAATCTTTGGAGGGAGTTGAAAGTCCGTGTTGCCCAGCAACAGCCCCAAAACATCACTGCTCTAGAGGAGATCTGCATGGAGGAATGGGCCAAAATACCAGCAACAGTGTGTGAAAACCTTGTGAAGACTTACAGAAATTGTTCGACCTCTGTCATTGCCAACAAAGGGTATATAACAAAATATTGAGATAAACTTTTTTTATTGACCAAATACTTATTTTCCACCATAATTTGCAAATAAATTCATTAAAAATCCTACAATGTGATTTTCTGGGAAAAAAAATCTCATTTTGTCTGTCATAGTTGAAATGTATCTATGATGAAAATTACAGGCCTCTCTCATCTTTTTAAGTGGGGGAACTTGTACAATTGGTGGCTGACTAAATACTTTTTTGCCCCACTGTATATGGCAGACCAAACCAAACTCACCTCTCGGCATTTCCAGCCCACTCATTATCTCATTCAATCATGGCTAGCGGGAAGGTTGATGTCTTTTTCTGTGGCTTAACATCTCTAGGATATGTGGGACGATAGCGTCCCACTTGGCCAAAATCCAGAAAAAATGTAGCGCGCCAAATTCAAATATATTACTGTAAAAATCTATATTTCATGAAATCACACATGAAAGACACCAAATTTAAAGCTAAACATTTTGTGAATCCAGCCAACATGTCTGATTTCAAAAAGGATTTACGGGGAAAGCACACCAAACAATTATGTTAGCTCAGTACATAGCCACAGAAAAACAGCAAAAGATAGCTTTCACAAAAAACTGAAATAGAGATCAAATTAATCACTAACCTTTGAACATCTTCATCAGATTACACTCATATGACATCATGTTACACAATACATTTATGTTTTGTTCGATAATGTGCATATTTATATCCACAAATCTCGGTTTACATTGGCGCCATGTTCAGAAATGCCTCCAAAATATCCGGAGTAATTACAGAGAGCCACGTCAAATAACAGAAATACTCATCATAAACTTTGATGAAAGATACATGTTTTACATATAATTAAAGATACACTTCTTCTTAATGCAACTGCGGTGTCAGATTTTTAAAAAACTTTACGAAAAAGCACACCTGCAATAATCTGAGACGGAGCTCAGAACAATAGCGAAATTAGCCGCCATGTTGGAGTCAACAGAAATATGAAATTACATCATAAATATTCCCTTACCTTTGATTATCTTCATCGGAATGCAGTGCCAGGAATCCTAGTTCCACAATAAATCGTTGTTTTGTTCGATAATGTCCATTACTTATGTCCAATTAGCTAATTTTGCTACCATGTGTAGAACAGTGTCCAAACGCTCGCGCAGATGCAGGCAAACGTCGGACGAAAACTTCAAAAAGTTATATTACAAGTCGAATAAACTGGTCAAATTAAGTAGAGAATCAATCTTCAGGATGTTGTTATCATTTATATCCAATAACGTTCCAACCGGAGAATTATTTTCAGTCTCTATAAGTAATGGAACGCAAGACGACATGATGAGGAAAGCGTGTGACCAGGAACTGGCCATCTGCCAGACCACTGACTCATTCCCCTCCCATCCGGTCCCACAACACAGCATAAGCTTCATTCCACATTCTACTGACTGTTGACATCTAGTGGAAGGCGTATGAAGTGCAAACAGATCCATAAATTACAGGGATTTGAATAGGCGATGACTTTCACAACGCCCACTCTCAGAATTTTCACTTCCTGTTTTGATTTTTTCTCAGGTTTTTGCCTGCCATATGAGTTATGTTATACTCACAGACATCATTCAAACAGTTTTAGAAACTTCAGAGTGTTTTCTATCCAATAGTAATAATAATATGCATATATTAGCATCTGGGACAGAGTAGGAGGCAGTTCCCTATGGGCACGAAATTCATCCAAGAGTGAAAATGCTGCCCCCTATCATAAAGAAGTTAACCAACTCGGCTCGTAATTTAACAATTTCATTCGTATTTACAGATGGCATACAAGTTTGTTATTAAGGCACATGAAAGTTCACAAAAAATGTATGTTCAACATACCTGAAACGGGTCACATTTGGCCACTTTAGTTGTGATACAACCCTTATCAAACCATACAGGCCTATGGGCTAGGCTACATGAGGTGTGCGACTATGATTTGCTAAAATAAAGGCATGTGCTGTTTCTTGTCTTAAGCTGGGCATCATTCACAAGTGATAATATATCATTCACAAGTGATAGGCTAATGATGTCACTTATCAGACTATTTTTGATTTAATCTTGTCTTTACATATACTAAATATTATATGTGTGAAAATTGTGATGTTTAGAATGGACCATTATCTTGCACCTGTCTCGAACAGGGGCAGGGGGGGGAAATACATGTCATCTATGCACTTAAATAACGAATGGAGGAAGCTTTTCACGTGGTTCATTTTCATGCCAGCCAGGTAGGCTATACTCAGTTATAAAGCAAAGCAATGTGCTTAATATTCGGAAAGTTGAGAAATAAATATTGTAGGAATCTCAAATAGAAAATATATTTTGATTTGTTTAACACGTTTTTGGTTACTACATGATTCCATAAGTGTTATTTCATAGTTTAGATGTCTTCATTATTATTCTACAATGTAGAAAATAGTAAAAATAAAGAAAAACCCTGGAATGGTACTGTACGTCAGCACATCTGGATAAAAGTCACTTTATCAGTGAATTACTGATATAAGAATGGTTCTCCATTTACAACATACAGTATAGGCGTATATATCAGATACAGTGCATTCGGAAAGTATTCAAACACCTTCCCTTTTCCCACATTTTGTAACGTTTTTTTCTCTCATCAATATACACACAACACCCAATAATGACAAAGCCAAAACAGTTTTTTTTGCAAATGTATTAAAATAAAAAACTGAAATACCTTATTTACATAGGTATTCAGACCCTTTGCTATGAGTCTCGAAATTGAGCTTGGGTGCATCCTGTTTCCATTGATCATCCTTGAGATGTCTCTAAAACTTGATTGGAGTCCACCAGTGGTAAATTCAACTGCTTGGACATGATTTGGAAAGGCACACACCTGTCTATATTAGGTCCCACAGTTGACAGTGCATGTCAGAGTAAAAACCAAGCCATGAGGTTGATGGAATTATCCGTAGAGACAGGATTGTGTCGAGGCACACATCTGGGGAAGGGTACATAAACATTTATGAACCATTGAAGTTCCCCAAGAACACAGTGGCCATTCTTAAATGGAATAAGTTTGGAACTACAAAGACTTTTCCTAAAGCTGGCTGCCTGGCCACAATGAGCAATCGGGGGAGGAGGGTCTTGGTCAGGGAGGTGACCAAGAACCCGATGGTCACTCTGACAGAGCTCTAGAGTTCCTCTGTGGAGATGGGAGAACCTTGCAGAAGGACAACCATATCTCCAGCACATAACAGCTCACTTGGAGTTTGCCAAAAGGCACCTAAAGGACTCTCAGACCATTAGAAACAAGATTCGCTGGTCTGATGAAACAATGATTGAACTCTTTGGCCTGAATGCCAAGCGTCACGTCTGGAGGAAAACTGGCACCATCCCTACTGTGAAGCATGGTGGTGGCAGCATCATGCTGTGGGGATGTTTTTTAGCGGCAGGGACTGGGAGACTAGTCAGGATTGAGGCAAAGATGTACAGAGGGAAAGATGTGCAGAGCAAAGTAGAGAGATCCTTGATGAAAACCTGCTCCAGAGCGCTCAGGACCTTACACTGGGGCGAAGGTTCCCCCTTCCAACAGGACAACAACCCGAAGCACACACCCAAGACAACACAAGAGTGGCTTCAGGTCAAGTCTCTGAATGTCCTTGAGTGGCCCAGCCAGAGCCCAGACTTGAAGCCGATCAACATCTCTGGAGAGACCTGAAATTAGCTGTGCAGAGTTACTTCCCATCCAACCTGACAGAGCTTGAGAGGATCTGGAGAGAAGAATGTGGTGTCATACCCAAGAAGACTCAAGGCTGTAATTGCTGCCAAAGGTGTTTCAACAAAGTACTGAGTAAAGGGTCTGAATACTTATGTAAATGTGATATTGCAGTAGATTGTGGAAATGTGAAAGGAATGTAGGAGAATATAACTCAATAGATCTGGTAAAAGATAATACACTGAAAAAAACAACTGTTCTTTTGTATTTTTGGCAACAACTGCCCGAGTTGCACTAGGAACGCACAATCCCTCCATCAGTGCTCAGACTGTCCCCAATAGGCTGAGAAAGGCTGGACTAAGGGCGTGTAGGCCTGTTCTAAGGCAGGTCCACTACCAGACATCACCGGCAACAACGTCGCCTATGGGCAGAAACCCACCGTCGCTGGATCAGACAGGACTGGCAAAAAGTTATCTTCACTGACGGGTCGCGATTTTGTCTCACCAGGGGTGATGATCGGATTCACATTTATCAGCGAAGGATTGAACGTTATACCGAGGCCTGTACTCTGGAGCGGGATCGATTTGGAGGTGGAGGGTCCGTCAGGGTCTGGGGCGGTGTGTCACAGCAGCATCGGACTGAGCTTGTTGTCATTGCAAGCAATCTCAACGCTGTGCGTTACAGGGAAAACATCCTCCTCCCTCATGTGGTACCCTTCCTGCAGGCTCATCCTGACATGACCCTCCAGCATGACAATGCCACCAGCCATACTGCTCGTTCTGTGCGTGATTTGCTGCAAGACAGGAATGTCAGTTTTCTGCCATGGCCAGCGAAGAGCCCGGATCTCAATCTCAATCCCACGTCTGGGACCTGTTGGATCGGAGGGTGAGGACTAATGCCATTCTCCCCAGAAATGTCCGGGACCTTGCAGGAGCCTTAGTGGAAGAGTGGGATAACATCTCACAGCAAGAACTGGCAAATCTGGTGCAGTCCATGCGGAGGAGATGCACTGCAGTACTTAATGCAGCTCGTGGCCACACCAGATACTGACTGTTACTTTTGATTTTGACCCCCCGTTTGTTCAGGGAATCATTATTCCATTTCTGTTAGTCACATGTCTGTGGGACTTGTTCAGTTTATGTCTCAGTTGTTGAATCTTATGTTCGTACAAATATTTACACGTTACGTTTGCTGAAAATAAACCCAGTTGACAGTGAGAGGACATTTCTTTTTTTGCTGAGTTTATAAGGGCACAAGGCGAGACCCAAATGCAGACACAGGAAGCAGATGGTTGAGCCCCGATATTTATTACACCAAAAGGGGTAATCAAAAGGCAGGTCTGGGACAGGCGAGAGTTCATAAACCAGGTCAGAGTCCAAATGGTACCAGGGGATAGGCAGGCTTGAGGTCAGGACAGGCAGAGGTTCAGTGAACATGTCCGAGTCCAAACAGTACCAGGGGATAGGCAGGCTCGAGGTCAGAACAGGCAGAGTGGTCAGGCAGGTGGATTCGGTGTCAGGACAGACAAGGGTCAAAACCAGGAGGGCTAGGAAAAAACAGAGACTGGGAAAAATAGGAGCTAGGAGAAACACTTGTTAACTTGGCAAAACAAGACAAACTGGCACAGAGAGACAGGAAACACAGGGAGAAATACATCGGGGACTAATGGGGAAAACAGGAGACACCTGGAGGTGGGTGGAGACAATCACCAAGACCGGTGAAACAGATCAGGGTGTGACAACATAGCTACATTCCTGCCAATCGTAAACACAGGAGGTCACATACTGCGGTCGCACCCAATACTATGCTAACTGCTATGGTTACTATGCAAACAGTCTTAACCATTTGCTAACCTATCCCTTATGCTGCTATGGTTACTATTCTAACTGTTATTTTCCACACTTTATGGACTTTTAGCTGAGTGGCTATGCACTGCACCTGTCTAATGGCAATGTGCCAGGATAGAGCATCCATAATGCAGCAAGGATAAAGGTAATTTTCACATGGGTGTGGACCAAATGGCTTCTCCAGCAGCAGATGGGACAGAAGTTGGACATTGATGACGAGGTACAGTAACATAACAGCCCAGATCTCCCTTGGGAAATACGTTTTCTGACCTCAATGGGACTTCCTGGTTAAAGTCAAGTTTGTCAATATGAGGAGCTGTTTATGTATTTTTACAAAAAGGGGTTATTCCCCCAAGCTCTGTATTTCAGTGCAGTGATAATGTGAGAAGACGTGATTCATCACCCAACCATCAATAAATCATAATTTTAACTCAGTTACAGTACCACAAGGAGAGAGTGAATAATTTATTTCAAATGTCAGTCTCATTGATGTTGCCTGTCAGAGATAGCATTGTTAACAAATCTCTATGGTTTTTTTTTATATATTTTCTATTTTTTTCTTTATTATTATAATTTTTTTTTTATTTTATTTTATTTTTTTTATTATTTTTTACCGTTATTTTAACTGGTAAGCCACAGTAGCATTGTGATTAAAATATGTAGGTGTATCTATATTTGAATATTTTAGTCAGTAAGGAGACAACCTTAATTGCACCTGTAAATTACTCTGAACAAGATTAAGTGCCTTGCTCAAAGGCCCATCAACAGATTTCTCACCTAGTCGGCTCGGGGACTCAAAACAGCTGCAGTGATTTTTGCAATTCGTTCCAGTCATTGGCAGCAGAGAACTGGAAGGAAAGGCGGCCAAAGGAAGAGTTGGCTCTGGGGATGACCAGTGAAATAGACCTGCTGGAGCGTGTGCTACGGGTGGGTGCTGCTATGGTGACCGGTGAGCTGAGATAAGGCGGGGCTTTATCTAGCAAAGACTTATAGATGACCTGGAGCCAGTGGGTTTGACGACAAATATGACGCAAGGGCCAGCCAACGAGAGCATACAGGTCGCAGTGGTGGGTAGTATATGGGGCTTTGGTGACAAAACGGCACTGTGATAGACTACATCCAGTTTGCTGAGTAGAGTGTTGGAGGCTATTTTGTAAATTACATTGCCGAAGTCAAGGATCGGTAGGAGAGTCAGTTTTACGATGGTATGTTTAGTAATCAGAACGTTTGTTTCAAGTTTTAATCTCACTTGCACAAGTACAGTGAAATGCCTTTCTTGCAAGCTCCAAACACAACAATGCAGTAATACATTTCAATGTAGCACTAAAAATAACGTACGGTAGAACAAAACACACATGAAATAAGAAGAACACGAGAAAGTAAGAAGCTATATACAAGGTCAGTTCCAATACCACATTTACAATATGCAGAGATACTGGAGTGATGTTCGACGAGAATGTGTCCACACACTTTTGGTCATGTAGTGTATTTTGATGTGCAACCCAATCCAGTGATCTTAATGAATTTTGGGTTGACAATTAGACTATAGTTGCTATATTTTACCTCCAAATATGACTCCAGAATGTTTTGTACAACAGAGACGAATTACATACATCTTTATGTGCAATAACTAATATCATAGGCTAACTAATTTGGGAAATTCAAAACCCATTAACTAGATATAATATAATACTCACTGCTAGTAGCTAAGTATTCATCGAACAGTACATTTTAATGTCCTAATAAAAACTTGTAGCTGCTTTTGTTACCATCGATCACCACATTCTTTTGGAGAGATTGGAAACCCAAATTGGTCTACACGGACAAGTTATGGCCTGGTTTAGATCTTATCTGTCGGAAAGATATCAGTTTGTCTCTGTGAATGGTTTGTCCTCTGACAAATCAACTGTAAATTTCGGTGTTCCTCAAGGTTCCGTTTTAGGACCACTATTGTTTTCACTATATATTTTACCTCTTGGGGATGTCATTCAAAAACATAATGTTAACTTTCACTGCTATGCGGATGACACACAGCTGTACATTTCAATGAAACATGGTGAAGCCCCAAAATTGCCCTCGCTAGAAGCCTGTATTTCAGACATAAGGAAGTGGATGGCTGCAAACGTTCTACTTTTAAACTCGGAAAAAACAGAGATGCTTGTTGTAGGTCCCAAGAAACAAAGAGATCTTCTGTTGAATCTGACATGTAATCTTGATGGTTGTACAGTCGTCTCAAATAAAACTGTGAAGGACCTCGGCGTTACTCTGGACCCTGATCTCTCTTTTGACGAACATATCAAGACTGTTTCAAGGACAGATTTCTTTCTACATAACATTGCAAAAATCAGAAACTTTCTGTCCAAAAATGATGCAGAAAAATTCTTCCATGCTTTTGTTACTTCTAGGTTAGACTACTGCAATGCTCTACTTTCCGGCTACCCGGATAAAGTGCTAAATACGGCTGCTAGAATCCTGACTAGAACCAAAACATTTGATCATATTACACCATATTACTACACTGGCTTCCTGTTAAGGCCAGGGCTGATTTCAAGGTTTTACTGCTAACCTACAAAGCATTACATGGGCTTGCTCCTACCTATCTTTCCGATTTGGTCCTGCCGTACATACCTACACGTACGCTACGGTCACAAGACGCAGGCCTCCTAATTGGCCCTAGAATTTCTAAGCAAACAGCTGGAGGCAGGGCTTTCTCCTATAAAGCTCCATTTTTATGGAATGGTCTGCCTACCCATGTGAGAGACGCAGACTCGGTCTCAACCTTTAAATCTTTACTGAAGACCCATCTCTTCACTGGGTCATATGATTGAGTGTAGTCTGGCCCAGGAGTGTGAAGGTGAACGGAAAGGCTCTGGAGCAACGAACCGCCCTTGCTGTCTCTGCCTGGCAGGTTCCCCTCTCCACTGGGATTCTCTGCCTCTAACCCTATTACAGGGGCTGAGTCACTGGCTTACTGGTGCTCTTCCATGCCATCCCTAGGAGGGGTGCGTCACTTGAGTGGGTTGAGTCACTGACGTGATCTTCCTGTCTGGGTTCTCCACTGGGATTCTCTGCCTCTAACCCTATTACAGGGGCTGAGTCACTGGCGTACTGGTGCTCTTCCATGCCGTCCCTAGGAGGGGTGTGTCACTTGAGTGGGTTGAGTCACTGATGTGATCATCCTGTCTGTCTACTGTGATTATTATTATTTGACCATGCTGGTCATTTACATATTGGCCATGTTCTGTTTTAATCTCCACCCGGCACAGCCAGAAGAGGACTGGCCACCCCTCATAGCCTGGTTCCTCTCTAGGTTTCTTCCTAGGTTTTGGCCTTTCTAGGGAGTTTTTCCTAACCACCGTGCTTCTACACCTGCATTGCTTGCTGTTTGGGGTTTTAGGCTGGGTTTCTGTACAGCACTTTGAGATATCAGCTGATGTAAGGGCTATATAAATAGATTTGATTTGATTCTAGGCAGCCTTTATGTTTTTTACGACCGATGATATTGTCTGTCTAACTGATGACAGAGTTGGAGCAGGTGTCTTTGCTGATGTCGTGTTGGACTTTGAATGTGAGTTTGGGTGACCACAGCTCAGCCTATCAGAAAACCAGGCCGGGCGGTGCCCACTGATCAGCCAAATGCTCATGATAGATTAGTATAACAGAAACTGCACAAAAAAATTATCTTAACAGGCCAATGGGCCACACCACCTCTTAAAAGGTTCTATATATTTTTTTTACCAGCAAACCAACAAAAAAATTGTTCAGATCATCTGGGGTTAGCCAGAATTGCCGGATGGCCAATCCGCCCCTGTACCTACATAACTGTGATTTAAAAAAATATATATATTAAAAAAAAGACAAAAATAGCTTCTTAGCAAAGGGAATTACTCAAGCAAGAATTTTGCTAGGACTGTCTGAGTGGGGAGGGGAAAGCTGAAAATGTACTGTTATTGGCAGAGATTTGAACTCCCTTTCCAATTGGTCTATTAACAAATTGGTCACCATGGAAGGCCAAATCTCCATCCCCCAAAACAGACAGAAATTTCAGGTGGTGTGATCATTTTCACAGTAATATTCCAACCTCAGTGTTTAAATATACACAATATAAAGCACAGAAATCAAATTTTTGACTGCACTGGGCCTTAAAAATATGGGAAGGGATCAAGTGTTTGTTCACATAGCAAGATGAGCTGCACCTAGTATCCACAATAGAACATTACAATATACTCAGAGCCATATGCAGTAGTAGTTGTTGAAACAATGTGCAATATACAGTACTACCACTGAAATGACTTCAGTTAATGGTAATCTTCAAGGCTTTAAGGTCCCATTCTTAGTATGGCTCTCCAAAATGGTGACTGCCAGTGTCTATATTACTGTAGCAGTAACATTTTGTCAAATTTCTGACCTGTTGACTAATTCTCTGAATGGCATTTTTTGCAGACTTATTCAATAACATTTGACCCTTTCAAGGCAAAGCCGGTCGGAGATGTTGAGCAATGCTGCATGTTTAAGAGGATTGAGCATGGTCCACAAGTCAGATGGACATCCTCACAGTTACCGAGAAATCTCTCTGTGTCTGTCTCTGTATGTATAATTCCATGTGTGCCCTCACAACTAATGCTCCGACTGTATAGTGCCATGCTCCTAATGCTTTCGCACCTTCTTCTTGATTTGGACACAGAGGAACTTGAAGCTCTCAACCTGCTCCACTGCGGCCCAGTTGATGTGGGTGGGGCATAATCCTGTTTGTCACTTGAATTCCATAAACCTGCTTAGGCCGTTACGGAATTAAAATGAATATCTCGTGCTCTATCATTCTCAAACACCACTAGTAGACAGGCAATCCTATTCCCACACACACCAGTTATGCTGTTTTATTAGGTTTGTGGCATTTTACTTCCAAGCAGTCCATATATTTTGTGTTGTTTCCTGAAGCTATGGAATCCAGACACATTAAAAAAATAAACGTTTTCTGTCCTGTGTGTGTGTTTACGTGTCGTGTGTGTGTGTGGGCATGGGGAGCCCTGAGGATGACCTGACTCCGAGAGCAGCTATGTATGGTGTGCTGTTCCACATCCAGGCAGACAGCTCAGACTGGAAGGGAGCTCTGAATCTGCTGGAGCATGCTATCGAAGACCTGCCCCACACAAGACACAGGTTGTGAGTACTGGGTAGAGATGGCAAGGGGAATAGGGGAGAGAGAAAGGAAGAGGGGCAGGAGTAAAGTGTGATAGAATATAGATGGAAGAGAACAAGGGATAGACATGGTGAAAGGAAAGGAGGAGAGAGGGGGACGAGGATTTATACAACACTCCTATTACTGCCGTCATTTGTATGCATGCACATGCAAGAGTGCAGGTCAATATGCCTTGATGTGAATATGACGTTATAAATGAGTATGTGCGTAGATGTATGTTTAATGACATTTCATATTTTGGATATGGAAAATTCCTTCAATATGGATGCCTCAGCAAAAAAGGCCTGATCCGTATTGGGTGAATGAGCATAACTTTAAATATGTATGATTTGTCAAATCTCCTGCTTAATAAAAACAACTTTGTGGGCATTTCAGAGCGTCAAATCCTTATGAAAACATTAGGTGTTGGTAGTTTAGCCGATGGAGATGATGCCCTTACTAAAGCATCACACTATATGAAAACATTAACCTTTTCATGATCACGATCACATTTCTGTGGCGTTAGCCATGTGTGAGACTTTAATACCCTTTAAACACTACTGAGTCAGGATAAGCTGTTCTGTGCTGGCCTGGTTGCACATTCACATAGTTACTGGAAATGACAATGTGAAAACAAAATGTCTGAGCAAGGACAGTATGAGTCGGGTCTACATGATGATGTGAAAAGGGCATGAGAGTGTGAAACTGTGCATGTTCTCTCCTTGACTGTGCCTTAGGCTCCTGTTAAAGCACTGGGTGCTGGTGAGGGCCCGGCTAGGGGAGAGCGTTCTGCTAGACATGCCGAAGTTCAGGGATGAAGGGGAACTCAGTGCCAAATGTGGGAACAATGGAATGGCACTGTGTGCTGGGGAAATGCTAAAGCAGCTGGCCAGCTACCAGAACTCCATAACCTCCCTACTAGTAGGTGGTAACACACACACGACGCACACTCACATAAACACAAATGCACACACACCACACACACTTTCCACATTCACTCTTGTGCTAGACTACTTTAGAGATATACACATAACTTCAGTGGACTCTTCGAAGTGTGAAAGATTGCAGCAGTTACTTGCTAGGTTTGAATCCCAAGTGGAGCTATTGCGCTTAGGGTGTTGAAGAACTCTAGCAACATCTAGTGGAAAGTTAGTGCTATTGCAGCTGTGCTCTGTGTAACGCGCTTAAGATGTAGCTTTGTATGCGTGAGCCTTATGGGTTTATTGTGTGTAGATTGTGAAGAGTCACTGGCAGAAGGTGGATTACCTGTTGGAGACCTCTTTCTCCCCTCTCTCTCCAGATGAAATCTCGCGTCTTGTGACGGCCGGCCGCCCAACAACCTGCCCGCTTGACCCTATCCCCTCCTCTCTTCTCCAGACCATTTCCGGAGACCTTCTCCCTTACCTCACCTCGCTCATCAACTCATCCTTGACCGCTGGCTACGTCCCTTCCGTCTTCAAGAGAGCGAGAGTTGCACCCCTTCTGAAAAAACCTACACTCGATCCCTCCGATGTCAACAACTACAGACCAGTATCCCTTCTTTCTTTTCTCTCCAAAACTCTTGAACGTGCCGTCCTTGGCCAGCTCTCCTGCTATCTCTCTCAGAATGACCTTCTTGATCCAAATCAGTCAGGTTTCAAGACTAGTCATTCAACTGAGACTGCTCTTCTCTGTGTCACGGAGGCGCTCCGCACTGCTAAAGCTAACTCTCTCTCCTCTGCTCTCATCCTTCTAGACCTATCGGCTGCCTTTGATACTGTGAACCATCAGATCCTCCTCTCCACCCTCTCCGAGCTGGGCATCTCCGGCGCGGCCCACGCTTGGATTGCGTCCTACCTGACAGGTCGCTCCTACCAGGTGGCGTGGCGAGAATCTGTCTCCGCACCACGCGCTCTCACCACTGGTGTCCCCCAGGGCTCTGTTCTAGGCCCTCTCCTATTCTCGCTATACACCAAGTCACTTGGCTCTGTCATATCCTCACATGGTCTCTCCTATCATTGCTATGCAGACGACACACAATTAATCTTCTCCTTTCCCCCCTCTGATAACCAGGTGGTGAATCGCATCTCTGCATGTCTGTCAGACATATCAGTGTGGATGACGGATCACCACCTCAAGCTGAACCTCGGCAAGACGGAGCTGCTCTTCCTCCCGGGGAAGGACTGCCCGTTCCATGATCTCGCCATCACGGTTGACAACTCCATTGTGTCCTCCGCCCAGAGTGCTAAGAACCTTGGCGTGATCCTGGACAACACCCTGTCGTTCTCAACTAACATCAAGGCGGTGACCCGTTCCTGTAGGTTCATGCTCTACAACATTCGCAGAGTACGACCCTGCCTCACGCAGGAAGCGGCGCAGGTCCTAATCCAGGCACTTGTCATCTCCCGTCTGGATTACTGCAACTCGCTGTTGGCTGGGCTCCCTGCCTGTGCCATTAAACCCCTACAACTCATCCAGAACGCCGCAGCCCGTCTGGTGTTCAACTTTCCCAAGTTCTCTCACGTCACCCCGCTCCTCCGCTCTCTCCACTGGCTTCCAGTTGAAGCTCGCATCCGCTACAAGACCATGGTGCTTGCCTACGGAGCTGTGAGGGGAACGGCACCTCCGTACCTTCAGGCTCTGATCAGGCCCTACACCCAAACAAGGGCACTGCGTTCATCCACCTCTGGCCTGCTCGCCTCCCTACCTCTGAGGAAGTACAGTTCCCGCTCAGCCCAGTCAAAACTGTTCGCTGCTCTGGCACCCCAATGGTGGAACAAACTCCCTCACGACGCCAGGTCAGCGGAGTCAATCACCACCTTCCGGAGACACCTGAAACCCCACCTCTTTAAGGAATACCTAGGATAGGATAAAGTAATCCTTCTAACCCCCCCCCTTAAAAGAGTTAGATGCACTATTGTAAAGTGGTTGTTCCACTGGATATCATAAGGTGAATGCACCAATTTGTAAGTCGCTCTGGATAAGAGCGTCTGCTAAATGACTTAAATGTAAATGTAAAATGGAGTTTGGGGAGTGGCTATACTGTCAGAACCTCCCCTGGCTGACCCCCAGCACCAGTGGGCTATCGACATCCTCCTGCACATGAACACTGACCATAAAAAGAGCAATAGTATGTTTCTCGTCATTGCTATGCATTTTGTATCCTTGCTATGTAAAAGTATGTTTAGCTGCTCAGGAATAGTAAACAATTTCCCTTTTTTCTCTATTAATAGAGAAGACTGGTGCCCAAGAGATGCAAACTGAAAGAACCGTAGAGGAGAGGGAAATCCCAAGGAGGAACTGATTTCTCTTGCGATGAGTATGTTGAATGCTGTGTGTGTGTGTTGCTGACCTGGGATCAAATAGTATTTCAAATATCTTCAAGTACGTTCGCAGGGCTTGATTATGCTTGCTTGGATCCAATACAATATTCTCAAAGCTGCAGTCCTGCCACTTTGGCACTCCAAGTATGCCAGAGCAGATGACAAAGTAATAGAACATTTTAAAATAGTGTTGAACCTAGTTCTTTTGTAATGTTACAGTGCCTAAATAAAGTGTTCAGACCCTTTGACTTTTTCAACATTTTGTTGTTACAGCCTGAATTTAAATTTGATTTAAATTGAGATTTTTGGTCACTGGCCTACACACAATACCCTATAATGTCAAAGGTGAATTATATATACTTTTACAAATTAGTAAAAAATTAAAAGCTGAAAGGTCTTGAGTCAGTAACAGTTTAACATGATTTTTTTTAATGATAACCTTATTGCTGTACCACCCCCACACACACACATACACAGTGACGTGTATTCATGGATGCCAAAGGAAGCCAGGCTTCCTCTGTCCAGTGTCTGTTATTTTGCCCATCTTAATCTTTTATTTTTATTGGCCAGTCTGAGATATGGCTCTTTCTTTGAAACTCTGCCTAGAAGGCCAGCATCCCAGAGTTGCCTCTTCACTGTTGACGTTGAGACTGGTGTTTTGCGGTTACTATTTAACAAAGCTGCCAGTTGAGGACTTGTGAGGCGTCTGTTTCTCAAACTAGACACTCTAATGTACTTGCGCAATTGTGCACCGGGGCCTCCCACTCCTCTTTCTATTCTGGTTAGAGACAGATTGCACTGTTCTGTGAAGGGAGTAGTACATAGCGTTGTACAAGATCTTCAGTTTCTTGGCAATTTCTAGCATGGAATATCCATAATTTCTCAGAACAAGAATCGACTGACGGGTTTCATAAGAAATTACTTTGTTTCTGACCATTTTGAGCCTGTAATCGAACCCACAAATGCAGATGCTCCAGATACCCAACTAGTCTAAAGTCTAAAGAAGGCCAGTTTTATTGCTTTTTTAAAATCAGAACAACAGTTTTCAGCTGTGCTAACATAATTGCAAAAGGGTTTTCTAATGATCAATTAGCCTTTTAAAATTATAAACTTGGATTAGCTAACACAATGTGCCATTGGAACACAGGAGTGATGGTTGCTGATAAAGGGCCTCTGTACGCCTATGTAGATATTCCATAAAAAATCTGCCGTGTCCAGTTACAATAGTCATTTACAACATTAACAATGTCTACACTGTATTTCTGATCAATTTGAAGTTATTTTAATGGACAAAAACAAGGACATTTCTAATCGACCCCAAACTTTTGACCGGTAGTGTATTTTTCTTATCTTGCTTTGTTTGCTCTTTTCCATATTATGTCTATCTCTGATAAGCTACCCAGGAAAGGGCTGAAAATAGCCCATATTAATATATGTAGCATAAGAAATAAGGTTCATGTAATCAATACCTTGCTAACGTCAGATTTAAAATATGAATATATTAGCCATTTCTGAGGCTCACTTAGATAATTCAATTGATACAATGGTAGCAATACAAGGATATAACATCTATAGAAGAGACAGGAATGCTTATGGGGGAGGTGTTGCTGAATATATTCGGAGTCCTATCCCTGTAATGCTTAGAGAAGATCTTGTGTTATTGTAGTGTTTTGGTTGCAAGTTCACCTGGCACATCTAAAGCCTTTTCTTTTGGGGTGTGATAAGTCAGAATCTAAACAATATGTGTGAAATGCTTTATAGTCTATGTGATATCAACAGAGAGGTCTTATTTCGTCGGGACCTGAATATTGACTGGTTTTTATCAAGCTGTCTGCTCAAGATGAAGCTTCTCACTGTAACCGGTGCCTTTAATCTGGTTCAGGTTATTTCCTTGTCCCATCGCACTCTAGCAACTCCTTGTGGCGGGCCGGGCGACTGCACGCTGACTTCGGGCGCCTGCACGCTGACTTCGGTCGACAGTTGGACAGTGATTTCTCTGACACATTGGTGTGGCTGGCTTCCGGGTTAAGTGAGCAGTGTGGCTTGGCAGGGTTGTGTTTTGGAGGACGCATGGCTCTCGACCTTCGCCTCTCCCGAGTCTGTAGGGGAGTTGCAGCGATGGGACAAGACTGTCATTGGATATCGTGAAATATAAAAAGGGGTTAAAGTACAAAAAATATATAAAAAAGAGATCATACAAAATATTTTGCTGTGGATGATGTCAGAAATATTTGTTGGTCTGATGTGATTAATTAGGGGCATCTAGACACTGCACTTGATGAATTTGCTTCTTCCAATTATTGATGAACATGCACCTGTTAAACTGACTGTTAGAACTGTTAAGGCTCCATGGATTGATGAGGAATTGAAAAACTGTATGGTTGAAAGAGATGGGGCAAAACTAGTGGCTAATAAGTCTGGCTGCACATCTTCCTGTCTGACTTATTGCAAATTGAGAAATGATGTGATTAAACTCAACAAAAATAAGAAGAAACTGTATTATGAAGCCAAGATCAATGAAATAAAGAACAATGTTTAAAAAAAACTTGAGTACTTTAATAATGACAAACCTCCTGACATTGACAACTTAGATGGAAATCTGCTGAGGATGGTAATTGACTCTATAGCCACTCCTGTCATATCTTTAATCTGAGCCTAGAGGAAAGTTTCTGTCCTCAGACCTGGAGGGAAGCCAAAGTCATTCTGCTACCCAAGAGTGGTAAAGCGGCCTTTACTGGTTCCAACAGCAGACCTATCAGCTTGCTGCCAGCTCTTAGTAAACTGTTTGATCAAATACAATGCTATTTCTCTGTAAACAAATTAACCACAGACTTTCAGCATGCTTATAGAGAAGGGCACACTTCACTGACACAAATGACTGATGATTGGTTGAAATAAATTGACCTGTACTTAGATTTCAGTGCAGCCTTTTATATTATTGACAATAACCCATTGAGAAAATATATGTTGTTGTGGAAATTCAGTACTGAGAGAGACTTGGTCATTTTTTCCAAAAAATCTTTATTTAATATCGATTTAACTATTGCAATAATGAGACCGTCAGTCTTGTTCTGACGGTTAGGCTGAGAGCCTAGACTTTACAGACCATGCTCAGTTTTTATATAGCTGATATCAAGATTGCTTAGTCATTTCTAACCTTCCCATAAGCCACCTTGGTTATCTACACAGGATGGTGTTTTACTTTGTCTCATCTTCCTGGCATCTGGGTAACTATGAGTCATTGTTCTACTCCTCTCTATCCCAGTTACAACCACCCCACATCCAGTCACTGGAATGCCATCTGTAGGTTTTATCATCAGGTCAATTAATTGTCAGCTCCAGCTATCTCTAGGAAAACACATGTCCACAACACCCAGACTAGTTGCAGGGTGCTAGAGTGGAGACCATAAAACACAGCATTAGCAGGACAGATGTCTTACTGTTTGTTAAGTAAATAATTGTTACATATCCAACAAATAAGGTGAATACATCATTTTTCCTTCACAATGTGTTAGAGTTTTGTTTAGAGGAAAAAGGGGGAGGCTTGCTAGCCGAAGAACACCATCCCAACCGTGAAGCACGGGGGTGGCAGCATCATGTTGTGTGGGTGCTTTGCTATGGGAGAGACTGGTGCACTTCACAAAATAGATGGCATCAGGAGGAGGGAAAATTATGTGGATATATTGAAGCAACATCTCAAGACATCAGTCAGGAAGTTAAAGCTTGGTCGCAAATGGGTCTTCCAAATGGACAATGACCCCAAGCATACTTCCAAAGTTGTGGCAAAATGGCTTAAGGACAACAAAGTGGCCATCACAAAGCCCTGACCTCATACCTATAGAAAATTTGTGGGCAGAAGTGAAAAAGCGTGTGTGAGCAAGGATGCCTACAAACCTGACTCCGTTACACCAGCTCTGTCAGGAGGAATGGGCCAAAATTCACCCAACTTATTGTGGGAAGCTTGTGGAAGGCTACCCGAAACGTTTGACCCAAGTAAAAAAAATGTAAGGCAATGCTACCAAATACTAATTGAGTGCATGTAAACTTCTGACCCACTGGGAACGTGATGAAAGAAATAAAAGCTAAAATAAATAATTCTCTCTATTATTCTAACATGTCACATTCTTAAAATAAAGTGGTGATCCTAACTCACCTAATACAGGGAATTTTTACTAGGATTAAATGTCAGGAATTGTGAAAACTGAGTTTAAATATATTTGGCTAAGGTATATCCTGTTGAGGCCACGGGTGCCGCTAGCGGCACTCCTCCCACATTCCATTGAAAAGGCAGAGCGGCAAATTCAAAAAACAAAATTGAAATATTTAACTTTCACACATTAACAAGTCCAATACAGCATTTGAAAGATAAACATCTTGTCAATCCAGCCAACATGTCCGATTTTTTAAATGTTTTACAGAGAAAACACCACATATATTTATGTTAGGTCACCACCAAATAAAAAAAGACAGACAGACATTTTTCACAGCACAAGTAGGCTGCAGGTAGCATGCACAAGCCAACCTAACTAACCTAGAACCAACCTAAATAACCTAGAAAAAACTACCTCAGATGACAGTCCTATAACATGTTACACAATAAATCTATGTTTTGTTCAAAAAAATTGCATATTTTAGCTATAAATCAGTTTTACATTACTGCTACCATCATAGCTACAGTCAGAAATCGCACGGGAGTAGCCAGAGTAAATACAGACACCAACTACCTAATTACACATCATAAAACATTTCAGACAAATATATGGTGGATAGCTAATGAAAGACAAATATCTTGTGAATACAGACAATATTTCCGATTGTTGAAGTGTTTTACAGCGAAAACACCACATATATTTATGTTAGTTCACCACCAAATACAAAAGACAGAGACAGTTTTTCACAGCAACGGTAGCATGCAAGTAGCTAACCTAACTAACCTAGAACCAACCTAGAACCAACCTAAATAACCTAGAAAAAACTCCCTCAGATGACAGTCCTATAACATGTTACACAATAAATCTATGTTTTGTTCGAACAATGTGCATATTTTAGCTATAAATCAGTTTTACATTACTGCTACCATCATAGCCACCATCACAGCTACAGTCAGAAATCGCACGGCAGTAGCCAGAGAAAATACAGACACCAACGTCAACTACTAATTACACATCATAAAATATTTCAGAACAATATATGGTGGATAGCTAATGAAAGAATAAGATCTTGTGAACAGAGCCAATATTTCCGATTTTTGAAGTGTTTTACAGCGAAAACACAATATATCGTTATATTAGCTTACTACAATAGCTAGCACACAGCAGCATTGCTTCTAGTCAAACGGTAGCATAGCACAGTTCGACAGATATATATGAAAAAGCATCCCAAATTGGGTCCTTATCTTTGTGGATCTTCCATCAGAATGTTCTCCAAGGGGTCCTTTGTTCAGAACCGACTTTATTTGGATCCATAACGAACGATTTCCCTCAGAATTAGCAAGCACCATTAGCTAGCATTGCTAGCCTCTCGTTCTTGAACCAATTCTTGCGTCGCATCACGTCTAAAGTCCAGAATAAATTTCAATAATATAATTAAACTATATTGAAAAAACATACTTTAAGATGATATTGTGACATGTATCAAAGAAAATCGAAGCCAGAGATCATATTCACCTTTAAAAAGGTTCTTCAATGAGCCGAGTACAGGTCAGACTTCGCGCCCAGGAAATAAATAAAAGTGCGCACGTCTCAGTCTAAGACGTTGTGTTCAGTCCCTGGTCGAGATAATCAACTGATTTTTTCTCTCACTTCCGCATTACAACCAGGCGAAGGCGTATGACGTGTTTCTACAGTCATAAGTGACATGCCCTTTTATAGACAAGCTCCTGAAGAGAGAGTTCGCTTTTGGAAATCTCACTTCCGGTTAGGAAATGGTCTGTAAAAGGAGTTCTGTTTCACTTAGAGAAATAATTCAAACGTTTTTAGAAACTAGAGACTGTTTTCTATCCAATAGTAATAATAATATGCATATTGTACGAGCAAGAATTGAGTACGAGGCCGTTTAAAAATCATACGATTTTCTCCAAAAGTGAAAACAGCACCCCCTTGTCCTCAACAGGATATGTAAACTTCCGACTTCAACTGTATATCGGCTGAAAGCTTAAATTCTTGTTAATATAACTGCACTGTCCAATTTACAGTAGCTGTAAAAATTCCATGCTATTGTTTGAGGAGCGCTCCTAACAACAAAACACTTTTTTCACCGCGATAGGTTTGATTCGCCTCTGAAGGTGAAATGCGTACTTACATTCTGAAATCTTGCTCCGATTTATCATCCAAAGGGTCCCAGAGATAACATGAAGTGTCGTTTTGTTAGATAAGGGCCATATAGCATGCACGATCGATTTTGTAGTTCCACTCGTACAATTTGCAAAGAAAGGAATCTGTGAAAATCTAACCCCTAACCGTTGTTTCAACCAGTCAAATCACGTTCGTATGTATTCCTTAGAGATCCTAGAACGTAACCAGACTTCACTATATCATTAGGAGGGTAGTATATCCTATAGGACACCAAATTTGGTCAGAGAGCGACGCCTTCGTGGCACGCCGATGACGCGGGCTGTCTTCACTTTATTGACTGTAACTTTGTCAAATAAGCACCAATCGGGGTCAAACAAACCTAGCTAGATAGCCAATGAGATGGGCTTTACGGGAGTATGAAACCCAGTAAATGTTGCTGCTAACCTTGAGCGACAGCAAGCCTTTTCCTTTTGGACAAAAATTATAAATATATGGAGAGTTATGAAAACTGGGTGTTTTGCAAATGTTGAACTTATAATATGGCTACTAATACTGGAAAAGCTAAAACAAAGTCCACAGATTTTACCATATTCTTGCAGAAAAATGTAATGTGAATGTAAATGTCTCCTTCACGATTTGCCCAAATGTACCTGCGTGACTTCACACAAAATGTCATGTAGTTTGCTCATACTTCAAGTTATCCATCTGAAACTTTGCACATACACTGCTGCCATCTTGTGGACACCACCAACCAGAGTGATGGCTAGACTTGGTACCTTTCTGTTGCATTTCAAAGATGGTGGTATTTTCTTCTACCAGATCTATTGTGTTCTCCTACATTCAATTCACATTTCCACAAACTTCAAAGTGTTTCCTTTCAAATGGTACAATGAATTTTGGAAAAGCATTCCAGGTGAATCTGGTTGAGAGAATGCCATGAATGTGCAAAGCTGTCAAGGCAAAAGGTGGCTAATTTGAAAAATCTAAAATATATTTTTATTTGTTTAACACTTTTTTGGTTACTACATGATTCCAAATGTGTAATTTCATTGTTTTGATGTCTTCACTATTATTATACAATGTAGAAAATAGTAAAAATAAAGAAACCCTTTAATGAGTAGGTGTGTCCAAACATTTGACTGGTACTGTATATGTTTTGAACATGACAGTTTACAATCTAAGGTAACACCAAGAAATTTCATCCCCTCAACTTCTTCAAAAGTCACACCATTCATTACCAGATTCAGCTGAGGTCTAGAACTTAGGTAATGATTTGTACCAAACACAATACTCTTAGTTTGAGAGTTGTTCAGGACCAGTTTATTACTGGCCACCCATTTCAAAACAGACTGCAACTCTTTGTTAAGGGTTTCAGTGACTTCATTAGCTGTGGTTGCTGATGCGTATATGGTTGATTCATCAGCATACGTGGACTCACATGCTTTGTTAAATGCCAGTGGTAGGTCATTGGTAAAAATAGAAAGGTGTAGAGGCCCTAGAGATTTGCCCTGTGGTACACCACACTTTACATGTTTCACATTAGAAAAGCTTCCATTAAAGAAAACCCTCTGAATTCTATTAGATGAAGGCTGCGTGGTCCCAGGGTGTTTATACTTGCGTACTATTGTTTGTACAGATGAACGTGGTACCTTCAGGAGTTTGGAAATTGCTCCCAAGAATGAACCAGATTTGTGGAGGTCTACAATTTATTTTCTGAGGTCTTGGCTGATTTCTTTTGATTTTCCCATGATGTCAAGCAAAGAGGCACTGAGTTTGAAGGTAGGCCTTACATCATCAAATACACCTCCAAATGACTCAAATAATGTAATTTAGCCTATCAGAAGCTTCTGAAGCCATGACATCCTTTTCTGGATTTTTCCAATCTGTTTAAAGGCACAGTCAACTTAGTGTATGTAAACTTCTGACCCACTGGAATTGTGATACAGTGAATTATAAGTGACATAATCTGTCTGTAAACAATTGTTGGAGAAATGACTTGTGTCATGCACAAAGTAGATGTCCTAACCAACTTGCCAAAACTATAGTTTGTTAACAAGAAATTTGTGGAGTGGTTGAAAAACGAGTTTTAATGACTCCAACCTAAGTGTATGTAAAACTCCGACTTCAACTGTATGTATATTACTTAATACTTCAATATGATATGAATGATGTAGTGCTCATTACTTTAGACACAAATTCATGCACTTTAAAAGACACATTTGTATTTAGAATAGTTCGAATCAGGGGTGTGGCCATAATATTTATTTTTTGGATAGGCCTAGAAAAATTTGGATAGGCATTTTTTTTCTACTTGTTTATTACATTTATTTTGCAATGTGCACCGTATATTATTTCGTAATACAATAATTTTATACTAGTGCATAGTACTTGGAGTAACCTCGTTACATATACAAATAATTACCTATCCCACCGTATTAAAATAAGACAGCAACTTTAGACCAGTTGCCAACAACATAAAACTCATCTTCAGATGCACTTTAATCTCGAAGGGCATCATAAGGCGTGACGGCGAGGCTTTGAGTGGAATATGGCGATGATTTCCTCATAATCCAATGTATCTGTCAATTCACGCTCAAAAGATGGCGCTTGTCATTGATGTGCGAAGACTATTTTTTTTATCCTAGTTGTTGTTGAGAAAAGTCTCTCCACACTGCATGATGTCATTGGAAGTGTGACAATGATCCTTAACATAGTTTATATTAGGGAACATATCATCAGGGCAACTGTCAAGTACACTCATTATGGAGGATACGTCACTCTTTCCATGTTCATTTTGCAACTCATCTGCTGAATAATAACGGTGAATTCAGCATCCTCAATTGATATTGCATAATGATCGCATGTGGTCTTCAGCTGCTCTTTAAGGCCGCAGGTTTGGGATACTTTGGAAAAGGAGGCTGCCGCTTGCATGATCCCATATGTGTCTTCTTGAAATCTTGAGTTTAACTCCGTAATCTGTCTGTCTAGAATATTGTTTCAAAATTGCCTCAGGTCACTGTCACTCTTGAATCTGGATGTTTTCCCTAATGAAGTTGTGACTACACTGTCTGCCAATTTTACAGGCAGTTTTCGCTGCCTGATGCACTCACATCCCAATTACTAATATCATGCTTAATCATCATCTCTTCAGTTAGCTTGAGAACTTTATCAAAGTCTCCCCCTGAGTTATCTCTGAACGTAGAAAAGCTGCTTTTGAGGATTTCAGATAATGTAGAGCTTTGTAATCCCTTCATAGCAAAATCACTAGTGTCAAACAATTTACTAAACGTGACTAACAGGAATAAAAACGTATTGTTCTGGATTTGTTGTAAGAGGGCTTCGAATCTGGTTTGTCCACAAGCCTCTGAAAAATCTGCAAGAACCTCTAAAACGACATCTAGCAGTAACAGCACTTTTTTACTCACAGACCCTGATTTTGAACTCCACCGTACATCCGTGGATCTTTCTAGCTCGATACATGGTCTATCGGGATGCAACTCTTTCTGTACTTCTATGAATCGAGCATGTCTGTGGGATCCACCCATAAATGTGTGTAGCTGGTTTACTGTGTCAAAAAGAGTACTCGCATGTCCCGACACTTTTGCCGCGGTGCACATAACCAAATTCAAACGGTGGGAGTTGCAATGCACATATACCGCTTGCTTAAATGTTTGCTTTAGTATGACATGTTCCCTGACATGACTGAAGCAACATCGAAACAAAAACCCACACGCAGAGTGGGATCCAACTCCAGGGGCTGCAACACTTCAAGTATTTTCCCGAGAAGTTCCAAGTGCAGACAAATCAACGGTTTCCATCACCCCAACAGCTCTTTCTTTAGTCATTCCAGTGTAACAGGGTTATATTGGTGATTCCCCTTGCCACTTTATTGTTAAGCCAATGGGTCTTTGGTTTTAGTTTTGTCTTGCCTTCACCTACTCAACATGGCATCTTATTGGCTGGTTTGCGTAGCTTGCTTACGAGGGAGGATGTTTCAGTTAGAATCGTCCCAGTGAACAAGCACCAAACCAGCGGTAAGTTGTTGGTTGCAAAGCACTGTACTCAAAAGTGATTTTTATACTCCCAAGTGATGATTTAAATGTACAATTTATATCAACCGGTTTGTAAATGTTATTCGAACATCACACATAAGATGCAGTGTTTTTTGGAGAATATTGGTTGTGCATTTTGTTGTAAAGAATTCCCGCCAGTACTAGCTAGCAACTTACTGTGTCTGGTGGGGGGGGGTTCATATATTTTGTACAGTGCGTGAGTGCAGAGTTTGGATGGTGAGCCGTGCATTGCATGACGTGCAATTTTGTGCTGTTCCTACCAGGTACATTGTTAAAGATATTATATTGTAATTGTATTATTTTGGTAACTACATGGCCCAGTGAACAAGCACCAAACCAGCGAATAAATCTCCATGACTGGTGCTACACTTTGGAGTTCGTGTCGAGGATTGATTGTACACAACGCAAGAAGAGTACTGTTACAGTGGTGCCGTGACCGTTCTTCTGGATCGGATCATCCTTCGCTGGATTTCCATCTCAGAACTTCGCCGTGGTTGCCGTTGAAGAACCAGATAAGACGTTGCTGGTGCAGTATAGTGCGATATCGCATTTCGCCACAAGAGGGCGCCACCAACGTTTTATTATCGGAATTGATGATTTCTCTGGCTGAGACACTTCACAGATAAACGATAACTTTTGTGTTACTTGTTTATTTGCAATTCTATTGTATATCTGATATAAGTAGGGTGAGTTTTACCAGTGTACTAGATATAGGTTAGATTTTGACGTGAGGTTAAAGAAAGAAATATATATATGCATTTTTTTGCTATTTACATTTTTATTAGTGTGTTGATTTCCCATTGTTAAAATGGAAGGTGTTGGGAGAGGTAGGGGTTTCCTGTCATTTAATCTGTCTCCATCTGTTGGTAGGGGTTCAGGCAAAATTCCAGTTGCTTCTACACCTATGCCTAAACTGGAGGGTTTTGGGAGTTTTGATGATAGTTTGCCAATGGAAACGCCCAAGGATGTGTATGGAAGAGGTTTGCCAAATACAGGGAGTGGGGAGGTCTCCATGGATTTCATAGCAGACATAGTACAGCAGATTGGTCATTCCATTGGGGAGAACATTGCCTCCTGTTTGGAGTCAAAGGCAATTGTTGGACATGTTGGGGACAATGTTATGGGGAATGCATGCAGCTCTAGGGGTTTGGATGTGTCAGGCCTGAACCTGGTATTGAAGTCTGATATCAGGGAACCGGTGTACTTTCGGGGGGATGGCTCTGAAAAGTGCACAGTGCATGAGTGGGAGGATATGGTCATGGTTTACATGCGTAAGAGGGGCGTATCTGTGATGGACCAAGCTGTTGAGGTTATGGGTAGGCTTATGGGAAGGGCCCGTGATGTTGTTAAAGTGGGCATACGCAGCAATCCCTCTGTTGATTTATCTAAAGGCCCGAGTCCCATCTTTGACATACTGAAACAACATTTTAGTGACACTGCTTTTTCAAGCATGCCCCTCGCTGACTTTTATGCCACATTACCTCTGACTGATGAACAACCATTTGACTATTGGCTCAGACTCAACAGGGCTATGGAGGTTGCTGAAGATTGTCTAAAGAGACAGAAAAAAAGTGTTGAAGACCCATCTCGTGAGCTCACAGTCATGTTCATCAGACATTGCCCTAGCGCTGAACTGTCCCTTATCTTTAAGTGCAAGCCATTACAGCAGTGGACTGCTGCAGATGTTCATGAGAGGCTGGATGAATACAGGAGGGAGCAGAGGTACTCTCACTTATCTAAGGTGACCCCAGCCATCACAACAATGAAGCAGGAAGTTGGTGCTGTCATGCCGATCACCATGCCTGCTGTGAGGCCCATCATGGAAGTACCCAATACGTTGCCTTACCCAGCCCAGACTATTCAGGGCTCAGCTGAGCCGATGGAACGTATCCTTGCAATGCTGGAGCGTGTGCTGGAGCAGAGACCACAACAGTCTGACCATAGGTTCCAAAAAGGGAATAGGAGCAAAGTGAAGTCTAATGGGCCATGTAACGTGTGCGGGGATGCTGGACATGATACTTACTTTCACTGCAGGGCCAATCACCTCTGCTTTCTTTGTCATGTAGCTGGCCACGCACGCTCTCAGTGCCCCAAGGCCGCAGCTCTGAGCACAGCTGGTGGAGTCCCTACAGTAACCACTGCTCAGCTCCCGGAAAACTAGTAGGCCTGCATGTAGAAGGGGAGAGTGTTGGGCCTTTTGTAGAGTCCCCATCGGTGAGAGCTGTTGATTTGGAGTCTGTATATAAAAGTGTTTGTGACGAAATGGAGACTGAGAAGAGTATCATAATGCAGAACACACAGAGGCTTTCTGCACATGATGATTTATTTTATGCCAAGGTGTTAATAGGAGGAGAAGTGGAAGTGAGAGCTATGCTTGACAGTGGATCCATGGCTTGTACCTTGAGCTCTAGGGTCTTACCTGAACTGTTGCGTGCAGGAGTGTTGAAAAGTCCATCATTGAGTCCTACAGAGGTAGTCTTGGTTGGTTGTGGTGGGTTGAAGACGCGGCCTTTGGGAGTATGTGAGCTGGAGATGGAGGTGTACGGATGTAGAGTTGCCGTGCCTACACTGGTGGTTGAAGGCCAGAGTGATGACCTCATCTTGGGCAGCAATCTCCTAAAGCACTTGATTCGCCACCTGAAGACGGATGGAGATCTCTGGAAGAGGGTTTATACTCCTGTGTGTGACGGGGGTGAGGAGAGCAAGCTAATCAAAATGATGGCTAATGTGGAGAGATGGTGTTGAAGGGTGTCCATGATGAAGCTGGTCACCAGGGCCAACAGAGAACAGTCTACCTGACAAGACAGAGGTTCTTCTGGCATGGCCTGGAGAGGGAGGTAAAGGCATATGTGAAGTGCTGCAGGAGATGCGTCGTGAGCAAGACTCCTGATCCGGAAGCGAGAGCTCCTCTTGAGAGCATAATAACAACTGAGCCTCTTGAACTAGTGTGCATAGACTTCTGGTCTGCAGAAGATTCTTCAAACAAGTCCTTGGATGTGCTCGTTGTTACTGACCACTTTACCAAATTGGCTCATGCCTTCTTGTGTCCGAACCAGTCTGCTAAGTCAGTAGCTCATCAGTTGTGGAACAACTATTTCTGTGTCTACGGGATGCCTCGCCGTATACACTCAGACCAGGGAGCCAACTTCGAGAGCGCTTTAATAGCCGAACTGTTGAGTGTTGCAGGGGTTCAGAAGTCTCACACCACGCCGTACCATCCGATGGGGAACGGGTCCTGCGAAAGGATGAATAGGACGTTGGGAAACATGATCCGGGCCCTGCCAACGAGAGCAAAGCACAGATGGCCTCAGGCGCTGAAGTCCCTCACATTTGCGTACAATTGTACAATCCACGAGACCACAGGCTTTGCCCCTTTCCTGCTAATGTTTGGGAGGACGCCAAGACTGCCTGTTGACATAGTCTTTGGCTCTGTCATAGAGAACCCAGAAGTTGTCGACTATGACCAGTTTGTTCAGTCTTTGAGGAGAGATCTGAAAGAAGCCATGAATACAGCACAGGCATCTGCAGCGAAGCAGTTGAAGAGGCATGCTGACCTTTATGACAGAAGAGTCAGAGGAGCACCAGTGGAGGTTGGGGATCGAGTGTTGCTGGCTAACAAGGGGGAGCGGGGAAAGCGGAAGCTCGCTGACCGTTGGGAGGATACTGTTTACCTTGTCACTGGGTTGAATGCTGACAGCCACACTTTTAAGATTCAGAACAGCTCCACTGGACGGGAGAAGACGGTACATCGCAACCTGATAATGCCAGTCAACTTCCTTCCTCTTCCCCATGCTGCCGTTGATGAGGGAACAGACATGTCTGGATTAACAGAGTCTGAGGGCATGAATGACAGCCTTATGGTCTCAGCTGCCATGGACACTGCAGTGGATGATGATGCTGAGTACAGAACAAGAGTGTGGGTGTCAGAATTGCCTTCTGAAGGAACAGGTGACACAAGCCTGGAGGGTGATGTGCGATCCTTGGATGCTCAGGATGTTCCACCTTTGGATTCGGTGGGAGATATACTGCAGCTGGAAGGTCTGCCTCGATCAGAGAGTCTTCAAGAATCTGACCGAGACCGTAACAGTGTAGTGAGTGAGCTAATTGACCAGTCTACTTACGATATCCGTACTGACCTACCAAACTCGGACCATTCCTTACCTGATCAGTTACAGACGGACTGTGTTGACAGACCCACTATTGCAACAGTACAAAACACTGTTACCCCTTATGCAGTTGAAGGTAGTCGGGGTCGTATTAGGTCAAGGGCAGGAAGACTATTTAAACCAGTGTCAAGACTGATTGAGATTATGAATCAGCAGACAGTTAGCTCTTGAAGGTTAAATATGTGAATAGAGGGTCAATGGTATTGACATCTTTTATTTGTTTTGCTTTTACATCATTGTGACCATGATTAGAGGTTGCAAGCTGGTAATGTGACGGATATGATCAACTCTCTTATGGTAGTTTATTTTATTACTTGGATGTTTTAAAGTCACTGAGTGTACTTAACATGTAACAGGCATGTTTACCTATGAGGGCTAAGGGGATTGATCAACCGCTTTTCACTCTAATTCTCAAGGAGAATAGTCTAATGACTGGAATATTTAGTGACTGATTTAAAGCAGGGTCTGCATCCTTGATATACACAGCTTTACCTTTTAGTTTCTCTATTAGGTAGTATAAAAATATCTCAATTTTTTTTCTCTGGATTATTCTGTACATATGTTGAGTGTTTCTGTATCTGGTATGTTTGCACAGTGCTGTTTTGTATTTTTATTATTTTTCTTTGCAAGTGGAATTCAGTAGGGGGGAGTGTAACAGGGTTATATTGGTGATTCCCCTTGCCACTTTATTGTTAAGCCAATGGGTCTTTGGTTTTAGTTTTGTCTTGCCTTCACCTACTCAACATGGCATCTTATTGGCTGGTTTGCGTAGCTTGCTTACGAGGGAGGATGTTTCAGTTAGAATCGTCCCAGTGAACAAGCACCAAACCAGCGGTAAGTTGTTGGTTGCAAAGCACTGTACTCAAAAGTGATTTTTATACTCCCAAGTGATGATTTAAATGTACAATTTATATCAACCGGTTTCTAAATGTTATTCGAACATCACACATAAGATGCAGTGTTTTTTGGAGAATATTGGTTGTGCATTTTGTTGTAAAGAATTCCCGCCAGTACTAGCTAGCAACTTACTGTGTCTGGTGGGGGGGGTTCATATATTTTGTACAGTGCGTGAGTGCAGAGTTTGGATGGTGAGCCGTGCATTGCATGACGTGCAATTTTGTGCTGTTCCTACCAGGTACATTGTTAAAGATATTATATTGTAATTGTATTATTTTGGTAACTACATGGCCCAGTGAACAAGCACCAAACCAGCGAATAAATCTCCATGACTGGTGCTACACTTTGGAGTTCGTGTCGAGGATTGATTGTACACAACGCAAGAAGAGTACTGTTACACCAGCATGAATGTATCGAATGCACACAGCAATAAGTTCTCGTTTAGATTGATCTTTATATTCATCTGCTAGTATGGCAAAATACGTGGAAGGCGCAGAATGAACTTCATCTTTTATCCTGCACAGTAACAATGATGCTGCACACTCCAGCAACTCGTTCTGAATTTCGGGGCTCATAAGCGTGGCATTGCGAGGTAGCTCATTAAGCCTGTTTTGTATTTCTGAGTCATACTTTGAGATGAATTGAAGATTTCTAAAAAGTTACCTTTGTTGACTGCCTCTTCGGTTTCTATTTGCCCTCTGAGTGGAATATCCTGCTTTGCACACATTAGAACAATATCTATGACCACTTTAACATGTGCACGGTTTCCTTCTATAAAATCCATGTTTGCATCACCATGTATTTGGTTCAACACAGTCCCATGACTTCTAGGCCTATGGGTCGCCTTGTAGGATTAAAATTTTGCAAGAGCACTAGCATATAATTTGCTATTCTCGTGTTTGCAGCAAGCATTTCTTGTGAGTTTCCAGTTTTTAAATCCATCTCGTACAAATCTGAATTCAAAATTTGCCCCAGGAAAGTGCCTACAAAACGTACAATAAATTGCAATTTTTGCTTTACTATACTCAATCCACACGAACTGGTCATACCACCTTGAAGAAAAGCAGCGTGATTTTCCATTTATCATACTTGATGGGAACTTTGCTTTGGGTGACAGGCTGGTTCATCAACGGCAGACAAATCTGTCGGTGGACCTACTGCAGGTTCACCCCCGCCCGCAGCATCAAGAACGAGAGGAGACGGTGGGGTAGGCAAGCATGCCTGGCTCAACGTGGCATTGGCGGTTGTGATGGCGATTGCGTTTGTTTCTATCCTGGCGCCACCTGTTAATGTCTTATTCTGGAAGCTATCGGTAGATCCAAATAATTTTCTGGCACACACTCTTTTTTCCTCCAGACCTCTTTTTTGAAAAACCTAGCATTCAACATTTGGTTTGCCATTGCTAGAACAACTAAATTACCTTAGCTGGTGAGTCAATTCGCGTAACCTAGCATGGTAGAGCTTGCTAGCTTATGCACTACAAAGTAAATCCACATGACATTGCCATGTTGTTCAGGTAAACCACTGTATGATTTTTAAAAAATGTAACCAATAGTCGGAAGCCAACTTGATTGTCGCGGACTATTTATTTTGTTACATTATATTAAAATTACCCATAGAAAATAAATCTCACATGCATTTCTTTTAAAAATGTAATAAAATAAGTACAAATAAAAATGAATTGAGTAATGATAAACTTTTTGGGGGCTAGGCCTGAGATCAAACTGGGTAGGCCACGGACACACAAAATAATTATAATTAGCTGGCTAGCAATTTTGTTTCCATCTTAACAAAAGGGTATCTTGAGTTCCCATGACAGTTTGACAGTTGGAATACCAAGCGCCTCATTAACTTGTGTGCGGGTAGATAGGTTGAAGTAGATCTGCTCGAGCGCAGGTGGTGGTCCACCGTGGATGTTTAAACTCAACGAGTAGCCCTACTGAATATGCGCAAAATACTTTCAAAGCTGAAATCTAATTGACTTCCGTATCAATTATATTTGAACTACCATTTTATGGAAAAATAAATAACGAAATGTTAATCATCAATTGTAATCATCTGCTAGAGAGTAGCCACAATCGGCCCAAGCCGCAAGTAATACATTTGGGCCAGAGAACTCACACCGGAATCGACCCAAACTCAATGTCCGCATCCTAGCCATAAGTAATTCTGCCGAAGGTGGGCCAGACTCGGGCCACATGACGTCGGCCGAGTGCCCCGACTGTCAGACGGAATCGGCCCAGATGCACTGATGTCAATCTGCACTGATGTCAATGTCAATCTTCAATCGTTTGGCCGATTGTTTCATCGTTTGATTCAGGTCTAGTTTGATTGAGGCAAAAATAATAGCTAATGGAAGCTTTTGGCCAGCTCTCTCTCCAACGGTACATCAACTGGCGAAAGCTTGCCAAGTTCATTTACTTCTGTAACGGGACAAAACAAAGCCCACAAACATTTCCATACAAACAACTGCTGCTAGATAGCGATATGAGGTGGCTATTATTACTATCTTAGAGATAACAAGAGGCTAGAGATGACCTGGCTACTCACTAGCGTAGCTTATTCATTCACCTCAGTCCTGCGAGTAAACACTAGTTTAGTATTTATTTTCTGTTAAGTTAAACAGCAGTTAAGTAAAGAGTATTCTTTTCTGCTTCCTTTTACAACTCGGTGAAAGAGTGCAACATGTATACACTAAGTTCAACTCTCTCGTGCTGGTCCAGCCAGCCTTCCAGAAGCTATTCCTTCACACAGCCTGTCAGCCCGCTCTGTGGTGTCCACGCTGCATGGTCCTAAATCCAGTCGGGTAAACACTCCAAACAGCCTACCTGACCGCTCGGAGGCGTTCCCAGAGGCGTTCCCATGGTTGTTGTATCACATTACAATGATAAAACTGGGGGGGACAAAAATGCCATTTCAGAATGTGGGGGGACATTTCTCCCAGTGAAAGTTGCGCACCTGACACCTACCCTAATATTATATTAGTGTTAATTACTATTACAGGTCTCCAGACGAACATATTCCCATAGTGTCACTAACTTTTACAGTTAGTGGCACCAGCCCAAGATTTGGTCAGACCCAAATCATGAGTAATTTTAAGTCATTCATGGTGCTTTATGAAGAAGTATAATAGACTACTGAGGTATTCAATAAATAAATTGTCTCATCTAACACGTCCAAGCAGAAATGCATGATTCAAGATACAGTGGCTTGCGAAAGTATTCACTCACCTCCTTTGGCATTTTTCCTAGTCCTATTTCTATAATTAAATTAGATTTTTGGGGGGGTTTGTATCATTTGATTTACACAACATGCCTACCACTTAGAAAATGCATTTTTTTTTTATTGTGAAACAATCAAGAAATAAGACCAAAAAACTGAACTTGAGCTTGCATAACTATTCACCTCCGCAAAGTCAATATTTTGTAGAGCCACCTTTTGCAGCAATTACAGCTGCAAGTATCTTGGGGATTGTCTCTCTAAGCTTGGCACATCTAGCCACTGGGACTTTTGCCCATTCTTCAAGGCAAAACTGCTCCAGCTCCTTCAAGTTGAATGGGTTCCGCTTGTCTACAGCAATATTTAAGTCATATCACATATTCTCAATTGGATTGAGGTCTGGGCTTTGACTAGGCCATTCCAAGACATTTAAATGTTTCCCCTTAAACCACTTGAGTGTTGCTTTAGCAGTATGCTCAGGGTTATTGCCCTGCTGGAAGGTGAACCTCCATCACAGTCTCAAATATCTGGAAGACTGAAACAGGTTTCCTCAAGAATTTCCCTGTATTTAGCGCCATCCATCATTCCTTCTATTATGACCAGTTTCTCAGTCCCTGCCGATGGGTGATGAGAGGTGTTGGGTTTGAGCCAGACATACCATTTCCTTGATGGCCAAAAAGCTCAATTGTAGTCTCATCTGACCAGAGTACCTTCTTCCATATGATTGGGGAGTCTCCCACATACCGTTTGGCAAACACGTCTTCTTTAAGCAATGGCTTTTTTTCTGGACAGACTTCCGTAAAGCCTAGCTTTGTGAAGTGTACGGCTTAAAATGGTCCTATGGACAGATACTCCAATCTCCGCTGTGGAGCTTTGCAGCTTTTTCGGGGTTATCTTTGGTCTCTTTGTTGCCTCTCTGATTAATGCCCTTCTTGCCTGGTCTGTGAGTTTTGGTGGGTGGCCCTCTCTTGGCAGGTTTGTTGTGGTGCCATATTCTTTCCATTTTTTATAATGGATTTCATAGTGCCCCGTGGGATGTTCAAAGTCTCTGATAATTTTTTATACCCCAACCCTGATCTGTACCTTCTCCACAACTTTGTCCCTGACCTGTTTGGAGAGCTCCTTGGTCTTCATGATGCCGCTTTTTTGGTGGTGCCCCTTGCTTAGTGGTGTGGAAGACTCTGGGACCTTTCATAACAGGTGTATATATACTGAGATTATGTGACACTTAGGTTGCAAACAAGTGGACTTTATTTTACTAAATATGTGACTTCTGAAGGTAATTGGTTGCACCAGATCTTATTTAGGGGCCTCATAGCAAAGGGGGTGAATACATATGCCATACACCACTTTTCTTTTTTTAAACAAGTTCTTTTTTTCATTTCACTTCACCAATTTGGACTATTTTGTGCATGTCCAGTACATGAAATCCAAATAAAAATCTATTTAAGTTACAGGTTGTAATGCAACAAAATAGGAAAAACGCCAAGGGGTATGGATACTTTTGCAAGGCACTGTATTTTGATGTGTAACCTAATCCTGCGATTGTCATGAATTTTGGGTTGACAATTAGTCTATAGTTGCTATATTTTACTGTCGAAATAGGACTCCAGAATTTCCAGAAGTATTTTTTTCCCCCAATAGAGATGAATCATACGCACACTAACTAATATCACAGGCTAATTAATTTGGGGTTCAACACCTCAAGAAGTGGAAACTCAAAACACATTAACTAGATCGCTAACTCTAAATACAGTATAATACCCACTGCTAGCAGCCATGTGAACATTCAACAGCTAATTGAATGTCCTATGCCCTCGCAATTGCCGGATATTGCTGGATATTGATATAAATTAAAAGTATACCTCCAGAGAGCTGAGCCCCTCTGTTTTACAGAGACAAAGAGACAAAGCTTCCAAAGCGGTGTTTTTCCCACAATTGCATTTTCAAATGTTATACGGTCAGAACACATTTTTCTCAAGCACATGGGGGGAGAGGAGAGTGGCTCGCTCATCACAGCAGCAGGTCCTAGCGAGGTCATAGAGGCATGGCAGACACTTCCATTACAGGAATCATGAAGATAATGCACATTACTGTTTAACCAAATAATGGTTTTAGCCACCCAAAGAATAGGACGTTTTAAGTGAGTTGACAATGTTGAATGTGCTCTTTCTAAGTTTATAGTCAGCCTTTCCATTTTTTTTTTTTTTACAATCCATGATCTTGTCTGTCAAACTGATGACATTCGGAGCAGGTCTCTTTGTTGAGGTCGCATTTGAGTTTGAATGTGAGTTTGCGTGACCTCAGTTCAGCCTATGATAAACCCGGGCTGGTCCATATTGGTAAGGGGACCAGCCGTTGCCCACTGATCAGCCAAAGGCTCATTATGGATTACTATAACAGAAATTGTGCAAATGTTTTTTAATCATATCCGGTCCATGTCCATGGCACCTATTTCATTGTTTTATTGTTATATAAAAATATTATTTTTGTGTATGTCAATTTCCACCAACCCACCAACAAAAAAATGGTCCAGCCAATCTGTCATTTGCCAGAATTGTAAGATGGCCAATCCACCTCCACGAATTGCTAGGGAGCTTTTGAGGTTCAAAAGTCACTGCAAGGTAGAAATGACCCTGATGGTAGAAATGTGTTCAACATTTACTGAAGTAGCTAGCAAGGTTACTAGCTCGATAGCTACAGTATTTGCCTTGGTAACCAAACAAACAGACTTGTTAGCTTTACTAACCAAACCATCAGTACTCCTACAGTTATGAAAATCAAATTCAACAATGCTAAAAATGTTTTCAGTGCGACAATTGCTTCCAAAAGCAGCTCAAACATAGAATATGTAAGAATGAACTTCATAGATTGTCGTATATTAGAAAACTGGTTTGGAAAAATCTGCAATCTGATTGGCTTAAATTGGGCCCCAAGCCTTTGACAATTCCCTGTTATCTGCACTGTCTGAAGTAGTACGGGATGTCAAAGTATCAACATGCCAACTCCAAGCTTTGAACATAACAAAACACATGGCGAACAATTTCTCACTGCAGAACCGTAACCAGTAGTAACCACAAACTTCAATGAAGGTTATTTTAAAAGACGAATCTAACATTTCCACACCCCAATAACATTGTCGCCGAGGTGGACTTGCTAGCTAGCTACAATATGAGTCCCTGTATCTCAGCTGTTTTCTAATAAAACAACTCAGCTAGTGAAATAATTTGCAACATTAACCAGGTTTCCATCTAACCTTTGTATGCAAGTAAGTACATGTCAAATAAAAAAATGTCATGACAGGCCTGATGGAAATTTTTCGGTAAATGTTCCAAATGTCAACAAAACATAATACGCTAGCCAGTTTGCATTCGGGGCTCGAACCATCAAGTTTATAATATCTAATACTACCGTTGTCCCATTTCTTTCCTTATTTTAACTTTTTTAAATTGTGAGGAGCTGGTAATGGTGAAATCTGCAGTGTACTGCGAGAAGCTCCTGAGCCTGACTGGTATCCATGAGCAGGAACAAATGGAATATGTTTGCTCCAATCATTCCCATCAGCTCCTGTAAATACTGATTTGTATTGAATCTGTAGTGTTTACTCTTACTCTGTTACGTGTGTTTGCCCTGTTTAGATCTCCTGTACATTCATAATTTCATTTCATGGGATATTTCAGCTTAACAATGAGAGAAAAATCCTGTTTATGGATTAATGGCAAAACGGACAATGAGGTGAGTTTCAAATCTCCATAGCTGAAATGACCATGACCTGTACAATACCAAGTGTATTATCACTGTAATGATTTCGGTCCTGGAGAGCTTCTGGGTTGTGCAGGCTGTCAATCCAGCCCTACAGTAAATCACCTGATTAAACTCCTTAAGGTCCAAGGACCGATACACCAGCTTGACTAGTTTGATATTTGAATCAGGTGTGGTACTGCAGGGCATGGTCAAAAGCCTGCACACTCAGGCATTTAAGAGCCATGGTGTACAGTGTTCTACCCTCTGCTGTGACCAAAGCAGACTTCTAGATGTCACTGACTCAATGTGCTGTCTGTCTTTCCGAGGGGTGGTGGAGCATGTGCATGCAGCCAGCCCTGTCGAGCCCCATCCAACCAGTCAGTGCAGAAGCTCATGGCTGCCTGTGACACCCTGAGAGAGACCGCCAGTGAGTTCCTCTGGCTGGGCCACAGAGAGTAGGCTGCTGAGGTCAGACATCAACACAACATAATAGCATGATCTGATCCAATTTGGGATGAATAACGTTCACGTATGAATGAATTCATCCTATCTGCAGTTCCTCTGTTGGTCTGCTTCAAATCATTCACAGCATGTGTTCTACCTCGTAAGATACTGGCTAAACATTTTGAAAATAAGGAGGGGAAACGACACCACGATGGCTGGCTACTCCTTCATGAAGCAGGCCGGCGCCGCACAGGAACATGTGGTGCTGAACGCCCAAAAGCCTGTTCCCTTCACAAGAGAGCTAATACTGTATATCTTCCCAACATCAGCCTTCAAGTCACACCCTGACCATAGAGAGCTTTTTATTCTCTATGTTGGTTAGGTCGGGGTGTGACTATTCTTTAACTTAGATTTTTGGTTGAGATAGAGACGTGAATACAAGATATCAATTATTAATTTGTAGATAAACTGTAACTAAAGCCAGACTAAGTCAGTGGCCCAGATGGAACTGTCCAAGTAGAAGATACTTCTCCTTCAAATGTTGATATTTGTTTGCGTTGACAACCAAACACAATTTAAGATCAAGTTTGTGGACAAATACCCCCAAGACATGCTAACATCCCCTGTTATTGGTAATGGTGAGAGGTTAACATGTTTTGGGGGTATGATCTTTGACCCTCTGTAACTTTCTCACTCATCATTATTCACAACTCATTCAGGATTATCCATCCATCCAATCATGGTGGCATCCACATCAATGTAGAAATGTTTAGAAACATATTTTGTTCTTATTTATAATAAAAGTAATTCCAAAAATGACACAATACATTATTTACCATTCATTCAATCTGAAACGCAACCAAAACTGCAAATGCATCCAACAAGTTTGTAGAATCACAAGCTTGAAGTAGTCATTGCATGCTAGGAATATGGGACCAAAAACTAAACTTTTGAATACTTTATTTATAAGAATCTTTAACTTCTCTGCGCACGGATCCCTTTTACGGGATCATTTTCCTAAACAACCGCTGAATTGCAGGGTGCAAAATATTTATTTTTATTTTTATAATCATCCAATCACAAGTGAAATATACCAAAACACAGCTTAGCTTGTTGTTAATCCACCTATCGTGTCAGACTTTGAAAATATGCTTTACAGAGAAAGAAATCCAAGCTTTTGTGAGTGTATCAATCAATGCTAGAACAGCTAGCCCCAAATTAGCATGGTCACGAAAGTCAGAAAAGCAATAAAATTAATCGCTTACTTTTGATAATCTTCGGATGTTTGCACTCACGAGACTCCCAGTTACACAATATATGTTCTTTTTGTTCGATAAATATTACTTTTATAACAAAAAAACGCCATTTGGGTTGCGCGTTATGTTCAGAAAACTACAGCCTCGTTCCGGTGCTGAAAGGCAGAAGAAAATTCCCAGACGTATCAGATTAAAAAATATTACTAAAAATATGTATAATCATGCAATCACAAGTTAAATATGTCTTTCATTAGCTGTATTGGACTTTAATGTGTGAAAGTTAAATATTTTAAAAAAATATTTTTTTTGAATTTCGCGGCACTGGTTTTTCAGTGGGGGGGGGGGAGGGGTGCCGCTAGCGCCACGCTGATCCTAGACAGGTTAAATATACCAAAACACAGCTTAGTTTTTTGTTAATCTACCTATCGTGTCAGATTTTGATAATATGCTTTGCAACGAAAGCAATCTAAGCTTTTGTGAGTGTATCAATCAATGCTAGTACAGTTAGCCTTATATTAGCTTGGTTAGCTTGGTCACGAAAGTCAGAAAAGCAATAGAATGAATCGCTTACCTTTGATAATCTTCGGATGTTTGCACTCACGAGACTCCCAGTTACACAACAAATGTTCTTTTTGTTCGATAAATATTACTTTTATAACAAAAAAACGCCATTTGGGTTGCGCGTTATGTTCAGAAACCCAAAGCCTCGTTCCGTTCGACGAACATTCCAAAAAGTATCCGTAATGGTCGTAGAAACATGTCAAATGTTTTTTTATAATCAATCCTCAGGTTGTTTTTAACAAACATAATCGATAATATTTCAACCGGACCGTAACCTATTCAATAAGAGAGAAAAAGAAAATGGAGAACTCCCCTCTCGCGCGCAGGAACTATTCAGAGGACACCTGACTACTTTTGAAAAATCTAGCTCATTTTTCAAAATAAAAGCCTGAAACTATGTCTAAAGCCTGGTCACAGCCCGAGGAAGCCATTGGAAAAGGAATATGGTTGATACCCCTTTAAATGGAATAAAGACACACAAACACAGATTTAAAAAAATAAAAAATCACGTCCGGGTTCGATTTTCTCAGGTTTTCGCCTGCAGAATCAGTTTTGTTATACTCACAGACAATATTTTGACCGTTTTCTATCCTAATCTGTAAATTATATGCATATTCTGCGATCTGGACCTGAGAAATAGTCCGTTTACCTTGGGAACGTTATTTTTTTTTAAATAAAAGAAATATGACCCCTAGCGTCAAGAGGTTAAACCTCTTGGCGCACCGATCCCTTTAGCGGGATCATTTTCGTCAACATCCAGTGAATTGCAGAGCGCCAAATTGAAATTAAATGACTAAAAATTAGCCAGCTAAGAAAGATGGAGGATACATCACAGTGAGACCACATGGCATTCAGTGTGCGAAACAAAACAAGGCTTAATTTAATGTATTGAATTACATTTATGGGGAACCAGTAACGGGTGCTCAAGTGAATGTCTATATGGTGCTTATAAAATATCTGTTGAATTGAGGGTGCCCTCCACTCCATTCAGTAGGCTAGTGGTCTCCTGTGAGAGAAGCAGGTTCCTGTGTAGGTTGAGTAGTGCAGAGCGCTGGCACACACAAGTGTAACTGCAATCAGATCTTGGAATGTCAGCCATCATAGCTTTGCAGGAGCAGCTCTGGGAATAGAGATGAACAGAGATTAGCAAGAGCACACAATGTTGAGCTCTCTGATTTAAGGGAAGGGAGTAGGGACACTAACACACAAAAAGTTAGACTGTGACACACATCTTAGTGACCAAGACAGCCTCTAACTACACACACGTGCAGACACGCAGACATACACAGGCATGTACACACACAGATATAAAACAGTTCTATATGTATGCACACACACTCGACCCTCCGCCCACACATACAGTACATACCTGAAGCAGGGCCAGGTATTGACCGGTGGCACAGGGGTCAAACTGGACGTGACACTCCAGCATATGGAGACAGGCTTCTGAGAGGTTGGAGCTGGGGAGTTTTGTGTTGCAGAGATGGCCATGTACTGTCTGGGTTCAGTTCTGCTTGAATCTCGGCCATTCTCTCTGGCTAACTCCTCCTCAGGGCTTTAGACTCTGATCATTCCTCCTCCTTTTTATAGAATCAAGGTTAGTTTACAATCTGGTCATGAACACTGACAATACAAACTTGGAAATGGAGGGCTGTATAAAGGAAGAAGGGAAGGAGATGGAGGGTAAGGGGGAAATCTAAAAAAGGTAGGGGTCAAAATTATTAACACCCTTAAATTGTGTGTTCATTATTTGACAAACCAAGCTTTGGATAAAATATGTATTTGCAGTTACCATTTCAATTGTGTATCATCAGAAATAATGTGTACAAAATGTATCAACATGTATAACATTTGTGCCCAGGCCTACAGCCCAGGCCTACTGCTTCAGCACACACAAGACAGGTACTTGTCAACCACAGGAGGCTGCTGAGGGGACGACAGCTCATAATAATGGCCCAAACGGGGGCCAATGGAATGGCATCAAACACCTGGAAACCATGTGTTTGACGTATTTGATACCATCCCACCTATTCCACTCCAGTCATTACCACGAGCCCATTCTCCCCAATTAAGGTGCCACCAACCTCCTGTCAACATCGGCTTTTAGTCTATCTACCGTGTCAGACACATACAAGTACACAAGTCTACTCTGGCCCCATCTGTTACACTGGCTTATGGTCTAAGTTCATGACCGCAGGTCACATTAGGTTATTTTACATACTTTTTTCTGGTGCAGAAGTGGCCTGGGTGCAATACTTGATGATGCCACCGGAGGGCTAGTCACATCTTATGTCCTTTGTCGAATCAGCACAGTCAGACTCCTGCTAAACCATATAACATACTGTAAATGCCACCCATGTATATACTGTACTGTTATGACACAGTTTGCAGACAAATAAGTCCATTGTGTGTTCTTTTTTTAGGTCAACTCTCTGTGGAGCTTTCTATGAGAGAAGCATTAGGTGGTAACCAGTAGCAGGATTGCCTTAGATTATAGGCTTATTTGTGTATGTCTGTGGGATTGTGAGGGATGATGTTTTTCATTGATATTATATGGAATTAGTTTTTAAGACTAGGAAAATATGCCATTGAAATGGCGCAGCACTGAACTCAGCATTCAGACAAACTTTAAAGAAATACATTCCGGTGTAACATTTAATTAGTAATACGGGATTCTCCCTAACAACATGAAATGTTCAAAGCTAATGTAGACAAAGAGACAAGTGGAGAGATGAACACTGAATTGTAAGATACCTGTACGCGGACTCTTTCACATGTGCCAGCACCATGCTTCACCGTAGCGGTGCAGGTTTCCTCCAGACGTGACGCTTGGCATTCAGGCTCAAGAGTTCAATCTTGGTTTCATCAGACCAGAGAGTCTTGTTTTTCCATGGTCTGAGAGTCTTTAGGTGCCTTTTGGCAAACTCCAAGCGGGCTGTCATGTGCCTTTTACTGAGTAGTGGCTTCTGTCTGGCCACTGTACCATAAAAGCCTGATTGGTGGAGTACTGCAGAGATGGTTGTCCTTCTGGAATGTTCTCCCATCTCCACAGAGGAACTCTAGAGCTCTGTCAGAGGGACCATTGGGTTCTTGGTCTCCTCCCTGACCAAGGCCCTTCTCCCCTGATTGCTCAGTTTGGCTGGGCGGCCAGCTCTAGGAAGAGCTCGTTTGAGGTTCAAACGAGATATTTTAAAAGTTACCAATTACCACTCGGTTTGAGAAATGGCACTT
Organism: Salvelinus alpinus; assembly: GCF_045679555.1. NCBI lineage: Eukaryota > Metazoa > Chordata > Actinopteri > Salmoniformes > Salmonidae > Salvelinus > Salvelinus alpinus. Next base: position 8,817,006 of record NC_092117.1, read on the forward strand.
ATACGCAAGTGTGCATTTAACCTTCTCCATTTGATAAAAAAATGTTTTCTATACAATTCTTATTAGTGCCTATGTCAAATTTGAGTGTACTATTTTATTTGTTCAAAGTTAACACACAGATTTGAGGGTTTGTTAAGAATAGAGAGGAGAGGGAAAGATAGATATTGTGCGTCTCCGTTCTCCTTACAAGCCTTGCTCAACTTTTTCCCCCTCTGCAAACCACAAGCATAATTTATACACTGCGTGGTGTAAAGACACAGAAAGCCAGTAGGTGCATGGTGCTTTACGGTGGGAAAATAACTTTTGATTAACTAAATTCATCATGGTGTATATACACTGCTCAAAAAAATAAAGGGAACACTTAAACAACACAATGTAACTCCAAGTCAATCACACTTCTGTGAAATCAAACTGTCCACTTAGGAAGCAACACTGATTGACAATAAATTTCACATGCTGTTGTGCAAATGGAATAGACAAAAGGTGGAAATTATAGGCAATTAGCAAGACACCCCCAAAAAAGGAGTGATTCTGCAGGTGGTGACCACAGACAACTTCTCAGTTCCTATGCTTCCTGGCTGATGTTTTGGTCACTTTTGAATGCTGGCGGTGCTCTCACTCTAGTGGTAGCATGAGACGGAGTCTACAACCCACACAAGTGGCTCAGGTAGTGCAGTTCATCCAGGATGGCACATCAATGCGAGCTGTGGCAAAAAGGTTTGCTGTGTCTGTCAGCGTAGTGTCCAGAGCATGGAGGCGCTACCAGGAGACAGGCCAGTACATCAGGAGACGTGGAGGAGGCCGTAGGAGGGCAACAACCCAGCAGCAGGACCGCTACCTCCGCCTTTGTGCAAGGAGGTGCACTGCCAGAGCCCTGCAAAATGACCTCCAGCAGGCCACAAATGTGCATGTGTCTGCTCAAACGGTCAGAAACAGACTCCATGAGGGTGGTATGAGGGCCCGACGTCCACAGGTGGGGGTTGTGCTTACAGCCCAGCACCGTGCAGGACGTTTGGCATTTGCCAGAGAACACCAAGATTGGCAAATTCGCCACTGGCGCCCTGTGCTCTTCACAGATGAAAGCAGGTTCACACTGAGCACATGAGCACATGTGCCAGACGTGACAGAGTCTGGAGACGCCGTGGAGAACGTTCAGCTGCCTGCAACATCCTCCAGCATGACCGGTTTGGCGGTGGGTCAGTCTGGTGTGGGGTGGCATTTCTTTGTGGGGCCGCACAGGCCTCCATGTGCTCGCCAGAGGTAGCCTGACTGCCATTAAGTACCGAGATGAGATCCTCAGACCCTTTGTGAGACCATATGCTGACACATGCACATTTGTGGCCTGCTGGAGGTCATTTTGCAGGGCTCTGGCAGTGCACCTCCTTGCACAAAGGCGGAGGTAGCGGTCCTGCTGCTGGGTTGTTGCCCTCCTACGGCCTCCTCCACGTCTCCTGATGTACTGGCCTGTCTCCTGGTAGCGCCTCCATGCTCTGGACACTACGCTGACAGACACAGCAAACCTTTTTGCCACAGCTCGCATTGATGTGCCATCCTGGATGAACTGCACTACCTGAGCTACTTGTGTGGGTTGTAGACTCCGTCTCATGCTACCACTAGAGTGAGAGCACCGTCAGCATTCAAAAGTGACCAAAACATCAGCCAGGAAGCATAGGAACTGAGAAGTTGTTTGTGGTCACCACCTGCAGAATCACTCCTTTTTTGGGGGTGTCTTGCTAATTGCCTATAATTTCCACCTTTTGTCTATTCCATTTGCACAACAGCATGTGAAATTTATTGTCAATCAGTGTTGCTTCCTAAGTGGACAGTTTGATTTCATAGAAGTATGATTGACTTGGAGTTACATTGTGTTGTTTAAGTGTTCCCTTTATTTTTTTGAGCAGTGTATTATTGTGTGGGGGGGTGGTCATGACACATATACTGTATGTCTTTACTAATGCAGAGATGCCATGGCAACTTTGGTTGCATTTGAAGGTTTCTGTGGACAGACTCTGAACTAGGCCAATGTAATGCAAAAGTACATCATAGGTTTAATGACCCTACAGGAGATGCAGACAGATGTAGAGGGTTGTGTGCTTGGCGAGGAGAGGACCTATTCCCCTCATCCCATAGTAAATGTTTTCCTAGAATTGTGACAAACATAGCTTGAAATATTCATACAGTACCTACATTGATAAACTTTAAATTACATCAAAATGATGAATCTGTCAGGCTTTGGTTATCTTACCCCATCTTGCCTCCTTCAGGTTCTGTTTATAGATGTAACTAAGTCTATGATACGACTACAAACTAACATTTATTTTATTTAGTTATTTTTTTTATAACAAAAAATTAAAAATAGAGTCACATACATAAAATACATTACAAAACAAAATAAGAGCAGGTATAATTTTCAGCAGCAGATATAATGCTACCTGCACTTTAAAATTGTAACTTAGTAATAAATAGCATTAGATGTAATTTCGTAATACAGATACATTTTTCAGAGCTTTCCGAATCAACTAGTACCAAAAGATGTACATTAAATATGAAATAAGGGTACTCGCTGCATCTCAGGATGCCCGAACACTTTAAGAGCTTTTTTCAATCAAAGGACAGTAAGGGATACCACAATTTCAGGAATGTGGGTCTGCAATTCTGTAAGTCCATTATACATTTTTCTAATTGCTAAAAATCTACAACTTGTTTTAACCACAATTGAAAAGTGGGTGGGTTTTCATTTTTCCAACACACGAGAATACAATTCTTTGCAAAGTATGAAATAATTATCAGTATGCTTGTCTTGTCTTAGTCGAGCATTATATTCAGCATGTGTTTAAGGAGGTAAAGGCTTGGGAATTGTACCAATTCTACAACAACAAAAAATGTCTGAGTGGCTGTATGAGTAGAGCACCAGAAATCTTAGCCTATTGCAGTGCCAGAATTGGTGCAAAAAAGTTTGTTTCTCGGTCCTACATTTTGGGCAATTTGGTGAAGAATACGGGAACATATGGTTTAATTTAACAGGGGTAAGATAAAACTCGAAACAGAATTTGTAGTTAGTCTCCTTAATATTCGGAGTAGTAAGTGTGTAGTGGATCTTATTACAGATCTCCAACCATACCACAAATTACATACCTAATCATTTCCCCACATCCTTTGCAGGGGGATAAAGGCAGATTCACATTGTCTAGTGTACAATACATCTTATCAAATATTCCTTTGATAGATATAGATGTGGTTATTAACTCTTCAACTTTTGACAAATGAGATCTAAACTGTCCTACTTTAACAAACAGAGAACATTTCTGAGTTGAAGATACCTAAATAAATAATCTGTACCAGGGATGTTGTATTCATTATGGATTTCGATAAATTACTTCATTGTATTCAATCCACTATGGAACAGGTCAGCGAACCTCCTAAGACCCAAATGTGTTTAGTTTGTGCTGACCAACAGTAAAATTGGAAATTGGGCAGACACAGACCCCCCCCCTCCCATAGATTCATGTTTGACCAGAGTACTTAATTCTGAGCTTTTTGTTACACCATATAAACCTTGATACACAATTTTTCAAATAATAAAAAATATATAATATGGTAAGTAACAGGGCAACATTTGAAATTGATTATTAATTCTGGAGAGAACGTTTCCTAACATTTCTGATAAGACTTGATTGTCTTTTATTTACAGGCCTACATAGACATTTGAAATTCATCTCACAGCCTGTCTGGATATAAAACAAGTGTAACAAACGTCATACATGCATTCAACATTTTGAACCTCTGAAATTGTCTACAATTAAGTGAAGTATTAAAAATATCACAAATGTAGTTTGTTTTCAAGGATGACGTTTTCTAAACCATTGAGAAAATATTTTCATTTGGGATTTCCAATGCAAGCTTGTCTACCATTAATAAGGTTGAATAATTTGCATAACACCAGACGGTGGTCAAAGGTTAGACTTAAATGAGCAGAGACGTAAACAGGGAATTTGGAATCTGGTGTGTGTGTCTATGCGTGTTTCTGTCTGTGTGACGCATGTACACACGTCACCATAAGCAGGGATTAGTTGTGGATGAGTGTGGCCGGAGTATTAAGAAAAAAATGACATTTACTTTCCACACCTAGGACCAACATTACCATAATTTTGACATCTATAGTTTACCATTGTGTCAAGAAGATGTACTGCCTGAAGACACTTTTGGAAAGGGCTATTTGTTATTCTACGCAGTACTTTGCATGAAACATGCACACGATGAATTCGAGCATACAATAAACAGACTGCCTTTAGGAAAGCAATGCTTATTTTGTTTAAGTGTATGTCTGTTGTTTCTGCATTTTATTTTTTACAGGAGATATGTTTACTGAAAAGTAATAGTACACGGTCTGACGTTTGAGGGTTCAATGCTTTGCAAATCTGGTTTGCTAATCTCGGTTAATCCAGAAGTAAAATCTTTGCGCAATTTGGTGAGGGATAGTCTGTCCACGAAGGCTTACGTAGTCTGTCAATGAGAGATTACTTCTGTTGTGACCATTTGCAAACTAGTAAAGACGGTAAGAGTGGGTCATCGGAAAACTTTCGGAGTGTTGCTCTATTCTTTCAACATTGTCAATGAAATCTAAATGTCATTGGCTTTGGCAATAAACCTGAAAGTAAAGTCATTCGAATTTCAGTCAAAATGCTGTGTAATTTAAATTGCCTGACAACTGCTTCCTGTATTAATTCTGCATCCTGTTTGTGACAGTTGAAAGTGACCACAACAAGGAGACCAAAGGTAGAAGGGAACCAAGGGGAAGGGAGATCAAAGCAAAGCCATCAAAGTGGTGAGTTCAGTAAATTAATCTGTGCCTGCCAGATGCAATATAGTAATATTACTTTTACCTACCTCAGCACAGGCAATTATTTAAGAAATGTATTAAGTCCCCTTGCTTGCGACTTCTCAATCAAATAGATAATGTTTCTGTAACGATCCTGTGTCTGGCTTTAAAGTCATATTTATCCTCTCTCTCTCTCATTTTCTCTATTCAACTTTCCCCTCTTGTTTTGTGCAGAGGGGCAATTGAATTCAAGCTTCACAAAATATAAATCAATTGTTAAATCATTTATAGCCTGCCTTATGGGTAACACAGTTTACGTCTTATGGGTAACACGGTTGACGTGTTATGCTCGACACACTCAGTTTTCCACCGCCACAAAAAAATAGAAATAGCAAAAAGAGTAGAACCAGCTCACCTGCTTTTACACTATGTTAGATGTTCAGTATCTATTTAGAAAAAAATGACAGTATTTAAAAAGGAATAGTTTGTGGTTGTCTTTGTATTTGATCATGTTTTGTATTGCAGAAATCAATGCAATCAATGTGTTTATGGTATAAGCCAGAATGAAAGCAGTCCTAATTGAGAATTTATGTTTCACCACCACCCTGTGGTGAACACCAATATACAATGCATTCAGAAAGTATTCAGACCCCTTTTTTCACATTTTGTTACATTACAGCCTTATTCTAAAATGGATGAAATAGTTTTTTCCCCTCAAACTACATACACAATACCCCATAATGTAAAAGCAAAAACGTGTTAAGAAATTGTTGCAAATTTATATTCAACCCCCCCTGGAAATATCACATTTACATAAGTATTTGTCATTATGAGGTACTTTGTGTAGATTAAATATTTTTTTAATATAAGATATTTAAAAGTAATGCTGTAACATAACAAAATATGGAAGGGGTCTGAATACTTTCCGTCAATGTATGTTAAAAATAGTTTCCTAAAGCCCACATGATCAGACAGGGTAGAAAGAGGCTCAGGGAAATAAATATATATATTGTGGCAAAGAAGGGGGTCGAGTGATAAATGGCAGATATGTGAGAGCAGAACTAATAAACGGGCTCTGCCCGATCACTAAAATGGCCACCCCGATCAGAACTACAGATCACAAAATGACCGACTGCCAAAACTACAAGTCCCAGAAGCAAGGGGAACCCTCAGAAGGTGGAGCCGACACACAGATAAAGGGTCAAGAAAAACCAGGAAGAGAGAGAGAGGGGTGGAAGGATCTATGAACCGTAGAGAAAGAGACAATAGATATTGGCTGGATTTACCGTGTATGAGCTGGACTGTTTTGGACTTACCTGTTGGCGTTTGGACCTGGACATACCGAGAACCCGATTCGTGTACCGAACCCTGCTATCCTTGACCTTGCCTACGACCTGGGTGGACCAGGACGGAGAGACAAACACACAGGTACTGTCCTGTTCGAAATAACTCTCATTCTGGGGTAATTTGGTGACAGTTTCCCACTTAATTTGTGACAAATGCTCATAACCTTGAAGAGGTTTGCCACACGTGGTGGAGAATGTGGGCATATGGACTAACCATTCCGCTGGTTAGGTAAAAAAAAAAAAAAAAAAAAAGTTCAGTTAGCACTCCAAAGGGGAGTCAGGTTTTTTTTTTTTTGTGGCGTTGTTTGGTTAGGACAGTTTCTCAGGAAAACGAGTATGGAGGGAGCCATACAAGCCCTGTTACAGGCGGAGGCCACCCAACAAGAGGCAACTAGAGCTCAACAAATAGCTCATCAGGATGCAATGCGAATGTACCAGGACACGTTACAGGTCCAGCACCGCACCAACCAGCTGCTCAGAGAAGAGCAAGAGAGAAACACCCGGGAGTTAAGAGAAGGCCTAAAGGGGCTAGCGGACCAAATTGGGGCTCAATTACCAGCTGCAAATACCCAGAGGCGGGCCAATCATTTTCTTCAAAAAATGACAGCACAAGATGATGTGGAAGCATATCTTACCACCTTCGAAAGGACTGCAGAGAGGGAGAAGTGGCCGAAAGAAGAATGGGCAGGGCTTCTGGCACCATACCTGGCAGGGGACGCGCAAAAAGCGTATTTCGACCTGGAGTTGACAGATGCACAGGATTACGATAAACTAAAGGGAGAGATTCTGGCAAGACTGGGAGTGACCGATACCGTGAGGGCACACCGCTTTCACCAGTGGTCCTACCGATCTGGACAACCTCCCCGAACACAGATGTTCGACTTGATTCACCTGGCACGGAAATGGTTGCGACCGGAGACCCGTTCCTCCGCCGAGATTGTCGAGACCATCGTACTCAACCAGTTTCAGCGAGGTCTACCCCAAGAAGTACGACGATGGGTTGGCCAGAACGAGGTACTTTCCGCCGACCATCTCGTGGGCCTAGTTGAACGGTATTGTACGGCAGGAACAGCTGAGCAGGCACAGGAGGAAAGATTCCCATTCCCCAGGCCTGGGCGAACCAGCGGACAGGGTAAGACTGTCCCAACAGGTGGAGGGGGAAGAGAGCCGCGTGGGGGCATGAGGAAAGAATCAGAATCGGGCCGAGACACTAAGGGAGAAAACGGAAACCGGGACCGGGGGTCGAGGGGGTCTCCCGCCCGAACGCCTATTATCTGTTACAATTGTAATCGACCAGGACATATTGCAGCCTACTGCCCTATTAAAGAAGAGCCAATGCAATGTAACCTCGGTGAAAAAGAAGATGATATGTGGTATGCATGTCCTGTTGTAACCACTGTACTTGAAAGATCAAGAAACAAACATATGTGCAGGGTGACGGTTGAAGGGAAAGAGGTTGAAGCACTGCTGGATTCCGGCAGTATGCTAACCCTGGTCGTTGCAAACCTAGTGCCAACTCATAAACTGGATACAAGTCAGGATATCAGTGTTACATGCATTCATGGGGATACCCGTCTGTACCCCACAGCCTTAGTGAGCATACAAACAGAGGACGATCTGCTGAATTGTGAGGTCGGCGTGGTCCCAAAGATGCCATATGATGTAATATTGGGTAGACACTTTCCTAACTTTGCGAAGTTAGGCCAAAAGAATGGCATATTTAAGAAGCCAACAACCCTGACCAAGCAGGAAGAAGCATGGGGCCTTCAACCAAAGCCAAGAAAAGAGGTCTCCCAGGGGCCAACCTCACAGGTGCTAGTAGGGGAGGATGAGGATGAAGTGGCAAACCTCGTTGACAACGAACAGCCCGGTACTAGTGGGGCTGGGGTCGATCTGAATCCAGAGGATGACGATCTAGAACCAGCAGACCTGGCAGGGTCCTTGACTAATTTCGGGACGGCCCAAAACCAGGATCCAACCCTGCAGCAAGCCAGAGCAGACGTGCAGGTCGTCGATGGTACTCCCATAAATGATGGGATGAGGCCTAATAGTTTTCCCCACTTCATTATGAAAAAGGGTTTGGTGTACAGAGTCTCAAAAATAGGGGTTGATGTGGTTGAACAGTTGTTGGTCCCCACCTGGTACCGGAGGACAGTACTGGATCTAGCTCATGGGCACATTCTGGGTGGACACCTTGGTATCGATAAAACCCGAGACCGGATTGTAAGGAGGTTTTACTGGCCAGGAATTCAGGCTGAAGTGGCTCGGCATTGTGGAGAGTGCCCGGAGTGCCAGTTAACAGCTCCCCGACCAGCTGTTAGAAGCCCGTTAGTGCCACTCCCCATAATCGAAACGCCATTTGAGAGGATAGCGATGGATATAGTGGGACCACTACCCAAGTCTGCCAGAGGACACCAATACATTCTGGTCATTCTAGATTATGCCACTCGCTACCCAGAAGCCATTCCCCTTCGGATGATGACTTCCAAAAATATTGCCAAGGAATTAGTGCTCTTGTTCACCAGGGTAGGGGTTCCGAAGGAGATCCTTACTGACCAGGGGACCCCCTTTATGTCCCGCCTTATGGCGGACCTTTGTAAATTGTGGCAGGTGAAACAGTTGAGGACATCGGTTTACCATCCTCAGACGGACGGGCTGGTTGAGAGATTCAACAGGACCCTGAAGTCAATGCTCAGGAAGGTAATCGATAAGGATGGGAAAAACTGGGATTGCATGTTGCCGTATCTAATGTTTGCCATTAGAGAGGTTCCTCAAGCCTCGCTGGGGTTTTCTCCCTTTGAGCTGGTATATGGGAGGCACCCCCGGGGAATCTTAGACATCGCCCGGGAAACCTGGGAGCACCAATCCACCCCGTATACTAGTGTCATAGAGCACGTCACGGCAATGCAAGACAGGATAGCCACAGTCATGCCCATCGTCCGAGAGCACATGAGACAAGCACAAGAGCACCAGCGGCACACTTATAACCGGCAGGCTACCCTGAGGGAATTTCAACCGGGAGATAAGGTGTTAGTGCTGATCCCCACGGTAGAGTGCAAACTACTAGCCACATGGAAAGGACCATATGAAGTACTGGAGAGAATAGGAGAAGTGAATTATCGGATCCGACAGCCAGGTCGACGGCCACAGGAACAGATCTATCACATAAACCTGTTAAAAGCATGGAGAGAGAGAGAAACACTAATGGTCACATACCCGACACACACTCAGGGGGCAGCCGAAGTAAATATTTCACCTACTCTGTCCCCAGCACATGTACAGGAAGTAAAGACCCTGATCCAGAAAAACAGAGATGTGTTTTCAGAGGTACCCGGCCGAACTGAGGTTACGGCTCACGATATCGTTTCCCTACCAGGGAGAAAAGTGAGTATGAGGCCATATCGGGTACCCGAGGCTCGACAGGCCGCGATTAGAGCAGAGACAGAGAAAATGTTGACAGCTGGAGTGATCGAGGAGTCACATAGTGAGTGGTCTAGCCCAATTGTGATGGTCTCCAAGCCCGATGGGTCTTTGCGGTTCTGTAACGACTTTCGGAAGGTAAATGAAATCTCCAAGTTTGATGCCTACCCCATGCCCCGAGTAGACGAACTACTGGAGAAAGTTGGTAAAGCTCGGTACATTACGACCCTGGACCTGACAAAAGGGTACTGGCAAATTCCTCTGACCCCCAGGGCCAAAGAAAAGACAGCCTTTGCAACCCCTGACGGTTTGTTTCAATACACCGTCATGCCATTCGGCTTACACGGGGCCCCAGCCACCTTTCAACGGCTCATGAACAAGGTCCTAAAACCGCACCAGGCATACGCCGCAGCTTATTTAGATGACGTGGGAATCTACAGCCCTGATTGGGAATCCCACTTACCCCGGGTACAGGCGGTGTTAGACGCCCTTAGAAAGGCAGGGCTCACGGCGAACCCTGCCAAGTGTTATGTGGGGTTAGGGGAAACAGAGTATCTGGGATACACCGTGGGAAGAGGGTTAATCAAACCCCAACGTAAGAAGGTGGAGGCAATTAGAGAATGGCCGAAACCAGTAAATAAGAAGCAAGTTCGAGCGTTCCTAGGGCTGACCGGTTACTACCGGAAGTTCATCCCAAGTTATGCCACAGTGGCCGCCCCACTCACCGACATGACTAGAGCCAGAGGGCCAAACATGGTCAAATGGGATGAAAGGGCCACCAAAGCATTTAGGACATTACAGGAGGCTCTCTGCTGTAATCCAGTGCTGGTGGTACCAGACTTTGAGAAAGAGTTTGTGGTTCAGACGGATGCCTCAGAGGTCGGCTTGGGAGCAGTGCTATCCCAAGAGGTAGAAGGGGTGGAACACCCCATCCTGTTTTTAAGCAGGAAGCTGGAACCACGGGAAACCAACTACGCGGTCGTTGAGAAAGAGGCGCTGGCAGTAAAGTGGGCTCTAGAAAGCCTGAAATACTACCTGCTGGGGCGCCACTTCACCCTCATCAGTGACCATGCCCCACTCACCTGGATGCATAGGGCTAAAGAGAAGAACGCTCGGGTGATGCGGTGGTTTTTGAGTCTCCAACCGTTTCACTTTGACTTGAAACACAAAGCAGGGAAGGAAATGGGAAATGTGGATGGGTTATCCCGCATGCACGCATATTTTGCTGCGGTAGCCCGACCTAGGGGGTCGGATCTAGGGGGGGAGATATGTGGCAAAGAAGGGGGTCGAGTGATAAATGGCAGATATGTGGGAGCAGAACTAATAAACGGGCTCTGCCCGATCACTAAAATGGCCACCCCGATCAGAACTACAGATCACAAAATGACCGACTGCCAAAACTACAAGTCCCAGAAGCAAGGGGAACCCTCAGAAGGTGGAGCCGACACACAGATAAAGGGTCAAGAAAAACCAGGAAGAGAGAGAGAGGGGTGGAAGGATCTATGAACCGTAGAGAAAGAGACAATAGATATTGGCTGGATTTACCGTGTATGAGCTGGACTGTTTTGGACTTACCTGTTGGCGTTTGGACCTGGACATACCGAGAACCCGATTCGTGTACCGAACCCTGCTATCCTTGACCTTGCCTACGACCTGGGTGGACCAGGACGGAGAGACAAACACACAGGTACTGTCCTGTTCGAAATAACTCTCATTCTGGGGTAATTTGGTGACAGTTTCCCACTTAATTTGTGACAAATGCTCATAACCTTGAAGAGGTTTGCCACAATATATATATATTGGAGTTTTCAGTAAATTAACAGTGATTTATTAAACAGAGTGGTGATTTAAAAATTAAATTACAGAGACTGCATGGGGGCTTTAATACACCTCACTTAAGCTATAGACCCTTACAGTGGGACAACTTCCGGTGAAACTGGAGGGCGCGCAATTCAAATAAATAATCATAAAAATTATGGATATTAAACATTTAGGTACATACAAGTGTCTTATATCGGTTGAAATTAGAAATTCTTGTTAATCTAACTGCACTGTCCAATTTACAGTAGACATTACAGCAAAAGCATGCCATGCGATTGTTTGAGGACGGCGCCCCACATCAAAATATTTTTCCACCGGCACAGGTTTCATAAATTCACAAATAGCGATTAAATATTAACTTTTTGAAAATCTTCCTCTGATTTGTCATCCAAAGGGCCCCAGCTACAACATGTAGTGTCGTTTTGATAGATAAAATCCTTTATATTCCAAAAAGTCTGTTTAGTTGGTGCCATCGATTTGAGTAATCCACTCGTTCAACGTGCCAAGATAGGACTCCGAAAATCTACCCATAAACTGTTTCAACAAGATAAAATATGTTTCTATTTAATCCTCAGATACACTAAAATGTAATTAATCTGTAATATTTCATACGGAAAGAAGTATGTTCAATAGGAAAACGATATTAGCAGGTGCGTGTCCTCTTCATTGCGCGCGCATACACAAATTTCCAAGTCTGTGTCCCTGTAGTAAAACTCATTATTCTTACTCGTTTTGGAAGACACAAGCCTGAAACATTGATCAAAGACTACTGACACCCATTGGAAGCCATAGGAATTGCATACTGGGAGCTAGATTAAATAATTTCCCTATACGTTCCATTGTAAGAGCATGGATTTTCTCCTACCATATATATTGTGTTATATTCTCCTACATTATTTTAACATTTCTACAAATGTCAAAGTGTCTTCTTTCCAATGGTACCAATTATATGCATATCCTGGCTTCAGGGCCTGAGCAACAGGCAGTTTACTTTGGGCACATCAGTCAGGTGGAAATTGCAAAAAAGACCCTAGCCTGAAGAAGTGGGGCATGCTTGTTATCTGAGAAATGGATTTCAAATTGGTCGGTATTTTATGGAAAAAGCTGACACCTAAAAGAAAATCAAACTAATTAATTAACTAACTAATTTTTTCCAACATCCTCTGAAGAAGGTTCTTGAAACTCATACCAAACAAACAGACCAAGAAAAAAGAAGGTCAGTATTGGATACAGTGCCATAAAGTTTGTGGGCACCGAGCTTGGATGGTGGGATGTTGGCAAGAAAGCCCCCCATTCCATGGAAGATGAAAGCACTGCAGTTTGTCAGCAGCTGCTCCACCTCCGAGACTGACACACATATTTCATTGTTAGTGAAGCAGAGTGCAGCAGGCCATGCAAATACATCACGTGAAAAACATCAGCCATGAGATTGGTATGCATATGTGACCCTACCGGAGCACTTGTGTCAGTACTGCTAATGAGTGTGTTGAGTGAAGGTGACTCTTGACCTGGGGGTGTGTTCACTCCACATGAAGCCCTCCCACAGTGGGGGTGAACTGCTGGCTGTATGCCTCCAGAGTCCTCTTCATCCTCTCTGTCTGCCTTCTGACACACACACAGAATGAACATAACATTTACAGGTTTTGGATCGAGTGAAAAAAATGTATTCTCATTGTATGAGAATTGCAAATCTAAGCTGTACCTAAAAAAATTGCACTGCAAAAGAATTGTAGTGTGAAGTGCGATTGGGGACCTGAGAGCAGAGAGAAAGACATGTCGAGGCAAACAGAAAATTGACAAATTAAATCACTGCAAAATGTTCTTGCTGAGACTGAGAAGGACTATTAGCTCTAAACACAGATATCCATAGCCGCGGGAAGATATATATATATATATATACAGTGGGGAGAACAAGTATTTGATACACTGCCGATTTTGAAGGTTTTCCTACTTACAAAGCATGTAGAGGTCTGTAATTTTTATCATAGGTACACTTCAACTGTGAGAGACGGAATCTAAAACAAAAATCCAGAAAATCACATTGTATGATTTTTAAGTAATTCATTTGCATTTTATTGCATGACATAAGTATTTGATCACCTACCAACCAGTAAGAATTCCTGCTCTCACAGACCTGTTAGTTTTTCTTTAAGAAGCCCTCCTGTTCTCCACTCATTACCTGTATTAACTGCACCTGTTTGAACTCGTTACCTGTATAAAAAGACACCTGTCCACACACTCAATCAAACAGACTCCAACCTCTCCACAATGGCCAAGACCAGAGAGCTGTGTAAGGACATCAAGGATAAAATTGTAGACCTGCACAAGGCTGGGATGGGCTACAGGACAATAGGCAAGCAGCTTGGTGAGAAGGCAACAACTGTTGGCGCAATTATTAGAAAATAGAAGAAAATAGAAGAAGTTCAAGATGATGGTCAATCACCCTCGGTCTGGGGCTCCATGCAAGATCTCACCTCGTGGGGCATCAATGATCATGAGGAAGGTGAGGGATCAGCCCAGAACTACACGGCAGGACCTGGTCAATGACCTGAAGAGAGCTGGGACCACAGTCTCAAAGAAAACCATTAGTAACACACTACGCCGTCATGGATTAAAATCCTGCAGCGCACACAAGGTCCCCCTGCTCAAGCAGGCGCATGTCCAGGCCCGTCTGAAGTTTGCCAATGACCATCTGGATGATCCAGAGGAGGAATGGGAGAAGGTCATGTGGTCTGATGATTCAAAAATAGAGCTTTTTGGTCTAAACTCCACTCGCCGTGTTTGGAGGAAGAAGAAGGATGAGTACAACCCCAAGAACACCATCCCAACCGTGAAGCATGGAGGTGGAAACATCATTCTTTGGGGATGCTTTTCTGCAAAGGGGACAGGACGACTGCACCGTATTGAGGGGAGGATGGATGGGGCCATGTATTGCGAGATCTTAGCCAACAACCTCCTTCCCTCAGTAAGAGCATTGATGATGGGTCGTGGCTGGGTCTTCCAGCATGACAACGACCCGAAACACACAGCCAGGGCAACTAAGGAGTGGCTCCGTAAGAAGTATCTCAAGGTCCTGGAGTGGCCTAGCCAGTCTCCAGACTTGAACCCAATAAAAAATCTTTGGAGGGAGCTGAAAGTCCGTATTGCCCAGCGACAGCCCCGAAACCTGAAGGATCTGGAGAAGGTCTGTATGGAGGAGTGGGCCAAAATCCCTGCTGCAGTGTGTGCAAACCTGGTCAAGAACTACAGGAAACGTATGATCTCTGTAATTGCAAACAAAGGATTCAGTACCAAATATTAAGTTCTGCTTTTCTGATGTATCAAATACTTATGTCTTGCAATAAAATGCTAATTAATTACTTAAAAATCATACAATGTGATTTTCGGGATTTTTGTTTTAGATTCCGTCTCTCACAGTTGAAGTGTACCTATGATAAAAATTACAGACCTCTACATGCTTTGTAAGTAGGAAAACCTGCAAAATCGGCAGTGTATCAAATACTTGTTCTCCCCACTGTATATTTTTTTTTGTTTGGTGGGGGTGGGGGGGTGCTGTATCAATCCGCTAATACAGGACTAGTAAAGGCCCAGTGCACTACTTTTGTGAGAAGTGTATACTTTTAATATATACTTTTTAATTAAGATTTTTTTAGGGTGCCGAAGCACCCCTGCTTCCCACGGCTATGCAGATACTCCATTACTACACCCACGCTTAGGGACACCAACATAAATGTCAGGTTAAAAGCTCTGATCATTACAACCACTTCTATTGGCACATTTTCACGCTTATTAAACCCTCTAGAGTCTATGTCTGGGAGGGGGGGGGGGGGGGGGGGTTCTACTACACTAGCATATGGAATTGTTTTAAGATTGTCACACCAAGGTTCATTTAGCTATTTGATTTTAAACTTTAGGACCACTTTAGGTATATATATAAAAAAAAGATTTACAAATAATTTTATGAAACATTGAATGTGGCCTTACTATATGTGGCTATAAGTCTATAGAAACACATTGAATAACATTCATACATTAAATAAACAGATAATAAAAACATTCTCAAAAGGAAGTTTGTTTTGAAATGTCTGTCCTATATCTTAGAGATAAAAGAAAGATCAGGACTCTATTTTTTGGACACGTTTAACCTTAGGCATTAGACTACTTCTATATATACTTACATACATTCATTTTTTTTACTGGTACAGGGCTACCTCAGGCAAGTCTTGTGGCTTGTGGGCGTCCAGAGCAAAACCATCATGTACGTGTCCTGAGAGACTCACCTTTCCATAGAGGGGTCATAATAGTTTGTAGGCTAGCGTTTTCCAAACTCGGTCCTGGGGACCCCAAGGGGTGCACGTTTTGGATTTTGCCCTAGCAGTACACAGCTGATTCTAACCTGATTCAGTTTATTAACCAGCTAATTATTAGAATCAGGTGTGCTAGATTAGGGTTGGAGCGAAAACCTACAGGACTGTAGCTCTTCAGCGACATGGTTGGAGAACCCTGCGACAGACAGAAGTTGGCAGATCGGCAGTACCGACTTCAGACGAGTCCCATAACGCTTGAGGGGATCTGTAGAGCAAAACCACTAACACCATGTATGTGTTTGTGAGTCTCACCTTTCCATAGAGGGGTCATAGTTTAGGCCAAACCATTCAGACGCTACAGATCTTTGTGAAATCTTTTCGTCTCATTGTCTGACAAACACCTCTGTAGCTCTAGCTACAGATAACAGATGAGTTTTTTTTATTTTTATTAAAGAAGGTTTTAAACCAAAGATGAAATCAATAAATGGGAGTAGAAACCAGTGTTATCTTAAATCAGTTACTTTTAGGGGCATATTCTACACTAAATTGGAGGCGCCTTTTCATGGGCTTGTATTCTTGGATGTTTCAGTCAGGAGTGGCTTGCCCATAGGTGTCTACTTCAACAAAACTCAGCATAGCTCAGCTCACAAAGGTATCAGTAGAGATCAGGGCCTATATTCATAAAGTGTCTCAGAGTAGGAGTGCGGCTCTAGGATCATTCCCCCCCTGTCCATATAATCGTATGAATTATTATATAAAAGGGAAATCTGATCCAAGACACTTTATGAATATTGGCCCAGGGTGTCAGAACAACACAGTTTATCATCTGGGGCCTTATTCTAAATTTGCAAAATCAGAAACACACACAGTAATAATGACAAATAAAATATGACACCACTGCAGTACTAACACAACATACCTCCAGACTTAGTAAGCCATTAGTCTGTGTCCGCATCCCAAAATACCATCCAATTCCCTATGTAGTGCACTACTTTGACTATGGCCGCTGGTTAAAAGTAGTGCACTACATGTAGGGAATAGACTACCATTTGGGACACATCCTATGTGTCAGAGACTTGTTGTTTACCATCTACTATTCCACTGGAATGTCCAAAACTTAAGTCAGATGACTGATTAACATGATGTAGGCCTATTTCATTTTTGATGTAGGTTTAATGTAACAATTGTTCACATGTAAAAAAATATGAATGTTCTGAATCTGTCCCCTGTAGATTAAATAGTTATTATAGGCACTGAGAGCAAGCTGTCAATGAATGTTAATCACCCATTGAACTGTTCCAGCAGATCACAGAGTCTGGAGCTGACAGTGCACCACCTGTGGCCTAACACTGTGTCACACTTTGGCAGATCCATTGACCAACACCTCCACAATGGATTTGGACTAGGGGCCTTGTCTATAAACATTGCTTACACCAGTTGTCACACAAACATCTGTACAAGGTTGAAGTGTTGTACTGTAGTGCATGTAAGAGTAAATTGACACATTGAACATATGTTATGAAAAGATTGAAAAGCGACACTATTTTCTTCTAATTTGCATTATGTGAAATTAATACCGGTGTCTGAAAATAGCACAGAGGTAAAAAATGTGATCGTTTTTTGGGGTTGATTCATGTTCATGTTGCAGGCCTTTGGTATTTTGGAGGCAAAACGACGACTCCACCCTTTACTCAGTGGCTACTGTTTTTTTCCACCAAATCTTCCTTAAATAAAATGATCACACACACCAAACAAGCCTTTCAAACACTTCACAGGCATGGCTCGCGGCCTTGCAAGATTTTTTTTTTTACTCCCTCCAAAAAAAGAAGTTGTGAGTGGGTGACACTGGGTGTATTTTATCTGATTGACAGTAGAAGTCAGGCTGACTTCAGCCCTACGTATTGCCCTGGGCCTCACAATACCACATACTGGCTGGGCTTTGGCACTTCTAACCCAACACAGTGGTGGGAATTACAGCTGTTACTTATGAATGCTCCATCAGTCTTCCAAGCCTTTGTAGACAAGATTTTCAGGGACCTGCACGGGCAGGGTGTAGTGGTGTATGTTGACGACATTCTGATATACTTCGCTACACGCGCCGAGCATGTGTCCCTGGTGCGCAAGGTGCTTGGTCGACTGTTGGAGCATGATCTGTACGCCAAGGCTGAAAAATGCCTGTTCTTCCAACAGTCCATCTCCTTCCTAGGGTACCACATTTCCACCTCAGGGTTGGAGATGGAGAGTGACCGCATCTTCGCCGTGCGTAATTCGCCGACTCCCACCATGGTAAAGGAGGTGCAGCGGCTTCTAGGGTTTGCCAATTACTACCGGAGGTTTATCCGGTGTTTTGGTCAGGTAGCGGCTCCCATTACCTCACTGCTGAAGGGGGGACCGGTACGTATGCAGTGGTCGGCTGAGGCGGCTCCCGTGCTGGCCCATCCAGATCCCTATTTGGCATTCATAGTGGAGGTGGACGCGTCCGAGGCTGGGATAGGAGCCGTGACGCCACTGAAGCTCCGCCCCTGTGCCTTGTTCTCGAGGAAGATCAGCCCGGCGGAGCAAAACTATGACGTGGGGGACCGGGAGCTGTTGGCTGTCATCAAGGATTTGAAGGCGTGGAGACATTGGCTTGAGGGGGCTAAACACCCTTTTCTCATCTGGACTGACTACCGCAATCTGGAGTACATCTGGGCGGCGAGGAGACTGAACCCTCGCCAGGCAAGGTGGGCCATGTTTTTCACCTGTTTTGTTTTCACCCTTTCTTACAGACCAGGTTCCCAGAACGTGAAGGCAGACGCACTGTCCCGGCCCATGGATCCCACCCCCATACTCCCGGCCTCCTGCCTGATGGCGCCGGTAGTGTGGGAGCTGGATGCAGACATTGAACAGGCGCTACGTGCAGAGCCCACTCCCCTCCAGTGTCCCGCTGGGCGTCTATACGTTCCGCCAGCTGTCCGTGACCAGCTGATCTATTGGGCCCACACGTCACCCTCCTCTGGTCATCCAGGCATCGGTCGGACGGTGCGCTGTCTGAGTGGGAAGTACTGGTGGCCCACTTTGGCTAAGGACGTGAGGGTTTATGTTTCCTCCTGCTCGGTGTGCGCCCAGTGTAAGGTTCCTAGGCACCTGCCCAGAGGTAAGTTACACCCCTTACCCGTTCCACAACGGCCTTGGCCGCACCTGTCTGTGGATTTCCTTACTGATCTACCTCCCTCACAGGGTAACATGACGATCCTGGTCATTGTGGACCGTTTTTCTAAGTCCTGCCGTCTCCTCCCGCTGCCCGGTCTCCCTACGGCCCTACAGACTGCGGAGGCCTTGATTACACATGTCTTCCGGCACTACGGGGTACCTGAGGACATAGTGTCTGAGTTCACTTCGAGGGTCTGGAGGGCGTTCATGGAACGTCTGGGGGTCTCGATCAGCCTTACCTCGGGTTTTCACCCGAGAGTAACGGGCAGGTGGAGAGAGTTAACCAGGATGTGGGTAGGTTTCTGAGGTCTTATTGCCAGGACCGGCCGGGGGAGTGGGCAGCATTCGTGCCCTGGGCAGAGATGGCCCAGAACTCGCTCCACCACTCCTCCACTAACCTCTCCCTCTTCCAGTGCGTACTGGGGTATCAGCCGGTTCTGGCTCCTTGGCATCAGAGTCAGACCGAGGCTCCTGCTGTGGATGACTGGTTCCTTGCGCGCAGAGGAAACATGCGACTCCGCCCATGTTCACCTTCAGCGCGACGTGCTGTGCCAGAAAGCCGGCGCAGACCATCACCGCAGTGATGCCCCGGTGTTCGCACCTGGGGACCGGGTCTGGCTCTCGACCCAAAACCGGGCGAGGGGCCTTCAGTACCTTGTGGACTGGGAGGGGTATGGTCCGGAGAAGAGATGCTGGGTAACGGTGGAGGACGTGTCGGACCCTTCAATGCTGCGGGAGTTCCACCGTCTCCTTCCGGATCGCCCTGCACCTCGCTCTCCGGGTCGTCCCCGAGGCCGGTGTCGGCGCGCGGCTGGAGCCGCGCATCAAGGGGGGGTACTGTCATGACTTCTGCCGAAGTCGGTTCCTCTCCTTGTTCGGGCGGTGTTCGGCAGTCGACGTCACCAGTCTTCTAGCCATCGCCGATCCATTTTTCATTTGTTTTGTCTTGTTTTCCCACATACCTGGTTTTTATTCCCTCATTACGTGTTGTGTATTTAACTCTCTGTTCCTACCATGTCTTTGTGGGGTATTGTTTATTGTAATTGCTTGTGCACATTGTTGTCTGGTGCGCGACGGGTTTTGTACCCAATTCTTTTTTATTCTGGATAATAAACTCCGGTTATTACCCAGTTCTGCTCTCCTGACTTCGCTGCCACCAGTTATGCACCACTTACACACTCCCCAAGGCCCCTAGGAAAGAATGTTTGGGCCCCTATTTATGAAGCTCTGCCATTCTTTGGAATTATACTTTTATCAAAGCCAATAATATAATCAAACACTATGAAAACATAAGGATGTACAGTACATAATATTTAGGACCACATGGTTTGATTGTAGAGGACTAGATATACAGTAGGCCACAGGACAGCACCTGGGGCTGTATGCAGTGTAGTGAGGTCTAAAGGCAGGTATTTACGCTTTATACCCACTTTTATAAGTGGGCATTGCGTATACTCCTTAATCCCCACTGATGCGTATCAAAGCAGTGTACTGGAGGTATATGCTGTATCAATTATGTAGTAATATAGAGAAATCATGCACAAAGTAGCCTATACAATCACAAAGCACGTGAACTACATGCCAGCCACAAACACGTTACGTCACCACGACCAACCCTGACATGATTGGTTGGTAATTATTGATAATGTCCTGAAATTACCTTCCCACAACGTTGTGGCAACATAATCTGAAGGTAATATCATAGGTAATATCTCCTCAACACATCGCAGCAACAATAACTATATAACGTTACATGTTGGCCACGAATCCCTTACTCCTGTGGGGGCGTAGATGTGCTCAGGAGTGCAGACGGCAGGTGCGAATTCCCTCTCCAGAGCCTGTTGGATGTTCATATCTACGTCCCAAAATCTGGGGCCAACGATATAGGAGGGCGGAATGATGGGCTGGAGGGCACTTACAGGACTTTCAACCGACAGGGAACCACAGGGTAAGGTAAAGTGGGTCTTCTGGCATCTTGGTATTCAGGCGGTGATCATCATCCTCTCAACCGACGTGGAACCACAGGGTAAAGGAAAGTGGGTATAATCAGGATTCGGCAACGTGTTGAGGTGGTAAGTGTCACGCCTACTACCCCTCTCCAGCACTCGACGTCACCGGTCTACTAACCACCGGACCTTGCACCATCATTACGTACACCTGCTCCCCATCATTACGCACACTTGGACCTCATCATCACCTTGATTACTCTCCCTTTATTTAGCCCTCAGTAGCCTCAGTCATCAGCCAGTATTGGCACAGATAGATGAGACGGATATTTCACTGGATGTATAAATGTGAGACATCAGGTTGGCATTTCTGGTAGTGAGAGGAAGCCCAGTGGACGGCAGTGGGAGGAGATTGAGCTAGATGGATTTTGGCCGACATTCTTCAAATTTTCTCATAAAGGAAACATTTGATAGCCATACAGTTTTCTGTTTCCAATACTAGAATCAATAACAAACAGAGTGCACTAAGTTTGGTAGACTTGACTTACCTAATTGTTTATAGAGATTACTTTGTTTAGGACGATTGCACTAGATAGTGGCCGTTTTCCTAATGAATGTTATGCATATTCACTAAGGCACAAATGGTCTTCATCCTCTTCTTGGCGGTAGCTAGCTTGTTCCAAGTAGATATCTAGCTGACTTGCCAATTCACAAAAATATAAAAATACGCACTTGGCATTAATAGCCAGAAATACTGTAGATTTCTTTGCAAGTTTTCCCACTACTCCTCCTGTGAGTAAATTTTTTTCACGATTAGAAACATACGTCATCGATTAAATACCTTGTTTATTGTAAAATGGAAGGGAGGAAAATCATTTTCCAGTTTCCAACAGACGTTGAAAGGTATGTAATAAATAATGAAACAATGCATTTGGAGTAATTGTTGCATGGTGAGGCACATGTCGTTGGCTGTGTAATCAGTGTGCTATATCCATGACCACCCATCGAATCAATCACCAAAGCAATGATCACTGATCAATAAAACATGCTAGCTACCAGTAATGAAACAAATCTATAGCTGTGTTTAACACAACTAGCATGAGGCAGCAGGCAGCTAGCTCATGTTAGTTTACCAATGTGCCCGGCCATATTACATCCAAGGCCATCCCAGGGTATGCTGCACAATCAATAGAAGCCCTCATTTGTGACGCTGGGTCATTGCAAAGTCATTTATTGAGTTGTAGAACACCACCTCTTAAATTATAGTAGAAGTCTGTAAAACATTGTATAGGCAACTACTTAATCTGATCATAGGGCAACAGAACATAAGTAAAAATACCACAAAATATAGTCTACTATAATTATATGAATCTTCAGGAAATAGACAAAACTCAAAAGGTTGTACATTTATGAAATGCATGTTAACGTGGTGAAACATATAGAACATATCGAAACCATGGAAGTAGAGCATTTGATCACAACCTGGAAGAACACATTGTGCAGGTGTAGCAGTGTGATGTTGTTCCCCTAGATTATGCACCAAGTTGCACACAAGGACCAATTCAAATAGGCCAGGTCAAGAGGGGATGTTAATAATTTGATAATAATAATTTAGTGTGTTTTAAAAAATGTAATTACAGCTGCATAGCTAATGTAATGTTTTGGTGTACAAACACTTTCATATCAATATTGTACATTCACGTGATTGTAAAAGTTTTGTATATTTTGGTTTGGCCCATCGCGGGTTATCTGTATTTCTGTACCCCCTTATTGTTCTCTTTTGCTTGACCTTCGGCTAGCAAGGTATGTTGTCCTTGGCTCCGAAATTGTTCAACATAAAACTGTGGTAATGTTACACAATGTGCTGTTACGCAACCATACGTTTGTTACAATGTGGACAATATAAAGATTTATGTTAACAGGTTTCACCGAGCTTGCTAACTAGGGTATCTATTGTAACTTGTGAGTACTTGGGACAGTGTTTGAGTGAGTGTCCATGTGCTTGCGCAGGTGCCTGAGAGCTGTGACTGCACCAAGGGTTAACATAATGTGTGTTGTCTCTTCGTGTGCAGGTATGTCTTTTATTTTGTCCGAATTATGTTCTATATCATTTTACTTGTATTGTATGGTGTGCACGCAGCACCTGTTATTTCTTTTTGGCACTCTCTTTTGCCTGACCTTCGGCTAGCGAGGTGCCTGAGAGCCGTGACAGCGCCAAGGGCTGAAATATTGTGTGTTGTCTCTTCGTGTGCAGGGCAAATAAAAATAATCCAACCAGCAGACCTACAGTTGTGGCAGGGTCCTAATTAAAAGTACACAGCGCAGAACGAACCATGCTACACATGCATCCCCTCAACAGGATAATGGTACAGAAAAGAAAGACATACACCATGTGTAGCATTAGAGCAGAGCTTCAAAAGATCTATCAGGTTTAAGAGGGCAGCAACTGAAAATGTTTCATAGGACAAAGTGTGGGTCTTTATTGTAATGTTTCATAGGACAGGGTAAAGTGTGGGTCCTTATTCTAATGTTTCATAGGACAGGATAAAGTCTGGGTCTTTATTATATAATATGTTCTCCGTTATTGGGGGTGTTGCTGATCAGGCAATGATTGTTAAGGTGGTGTCTCACAGAGAGGAGTGTCAGTTTTGATTGAAGAGAAGGAGTGTGACGCAGACCCCGGAAGTCTGCAGACTACAGGGATGCACTACTATTTATAGCAGGACACGATCAGTGAGAATGTAAGGTCCTCATTTGGGTACTGGTCACAGGAGTAGAAGGAAAGGCTGCCTTTCTTATGACTTCTGGAGTCTACGTCACACTCCCCTTACACATACATAGAGAAAAACAACAGGGCTGCTGTTTAAATTAACTTTAGAGTGCTATTTTAGAAAATCAGGGTAAATAACAGGGATAGAGGACATAACCATAAACTATTATCTACACACTACAATATAGTATCACAGATGTTATAGCAACCAATACACTACTATATTAACTATAAAACAGGAGACCTTAGGCATAGACCAACATCCAGCTGAATTCAATAAAATGTGAGATTAAAAACCTCTCTGGGATAGGTAGATAAAATCCTTCTTTATATCCCAATAAGTATCCATCGATTTGAGTAATCCACTCGTTCAACATGCAGAGAAAGGAATCCAAAAAAGCTACCACTAAACTTTGTTAAAACAAGTCAAAATACGTCAAAATTCGTTTCGATTTAATCCTCAGATACCCTAAAATGTAATTAAACTATAATATTTCATACGGAAGGAAGTATGTTCAATAGAAAAGCAAAATAAACAAGTCCACGTCCTCTTTGTCGCGCGCACACAGACTGATTTCCAACTCTGACTCCCAGTACCCCAAAACTCTAAATTCTTCCTCGTTTGGAAGAAACAAGCCTGAAACCTTGAACAAAGACTGTTGACATCTAGTGGAAGCCATGGGAATTGTAATCTGGGAGCTGGAATTGAATATGACCCATAACTTTCATAGCTTTGTAAGAGCATGGGCTCTCAAAAACAAAATTTGTGTTATTATCTCATACATTATGTCACGTCCTGACCATAGTTCTTATGTGTTTTGCTTGTTTTAGTGTTGGTCAGGACGTGAGCTGGGTGGGCATTCTATGTTGTGTGTCTAGTTTGTCTGTTTCTGTGTTCGGCCTAATATGGTTCTCAATCAGAGGCAGCTGTCAATCGTTGTCCCTGATTGAGAATCATATATAGGTGGCTTGTTTTGTGTTGGGATTTTGTGGGTGGTTGTTTCCTGTCTTTGTGTTTTGTCTGCACCAGAAAGGACTGTATCGGTTTGCCACATTTGTCATTTTGTTTTGTAAGTGTTCACGTTTATTTTGTCGTATTAAACATGTTGAGCACTGGCTACACTGCGTGTTGGTCCGATCCCTGCTACACTCTCTCTTCTCGTGAAGAGAGGGAAGGCTGCAATTTCACATTATTTTAACATTTCTACAAACTTTAAAGTGTTTTCTATCTAATGGTTCCAATTATATGCATATCCTGGCTTCTAGGCCTTAGTAACATGCAGTTTACATTGGGCACACCAGTCAGACGGGAGGTGGAGAAAAATAAACACTAGCCTGAAGAAGGTAATTACCTTACACACTTTTGTAATTACTCAGGAGGAAGATGTGGCTGAGAAACATCAGGCATAGGGACATCAGTCTGCAGAAGTCCTTTGACGACCTGAAGAAAGGGGGGTTACGCTGTGTGTGAGGAGCACTCTGAAGAGTGTTTTATTCTGATTATTTCAGTCATATGATATTTTTACCACTAAAGTATCTTTCAACAGGGTTCACGGAAGACACTGTCCTCTGAGGCAGTACCTACCAGAATAAAATGCATGAATCTGCAACAGATGCACTTTGTAGTAGAAAAATAAGCAAGCCAACCACAAAGTTCGTAACAAATGAAGATGCATCGTCATTGTTTTATATCAACAGGTTTAAAGTCTTGAATTGGCTATTTTTGAACGAGGGGACAGGGAAGCAGATGTAGGAGTTTTAGGTGAGAGAACAAGAGAGTGAAGGAGAGGAGCACTTTGAAGAGTGCTCCTCTAAAACAACAGGCAAAGTAGGCTTGCCGCAAGACTAAAAGCCACCAAAACCAAGTATGTTGTCATCTTATAGATTGGAATAACAAAAATGAAGGACATAATTGACAAAAACCTTAGTAGTCTCTGGGCAGAAACTGGCATTGTGTAAGGACTAAGAGTCCTCTTACTTAGATGGAAGGCCATGTCGAGCATGTCTACCCCCTCATAGAAAAAAATATAAAGAAATGCACCATTTGTAGAATGTGAGCGAAGCTTAGAAACATAAATGGTGAAGATAACAAACCAAAAACCATAGCACAGCGAAAACTGAAGTGTTTCACCAGGTAGTACTTTTCTATTCGTGCCTGGACTTCCTCCCGTCTCACTATCCTGGTGAAGAGAAGAAAACAGAGAAATGGTGAGTCATCCATTCCCTTTAGCCCTTGGATCATCATATAGATTCAGCCACGTGCCAATATTTTCTTGAGTGGATGATTTGGGGGCCTGAATGTAATTACAAATAATTTGTAGACTGAAAATTGACTGGAAGAAGCCCAAACAAATATAATGTTTGAATAAAATAATCATTCAAACCTTGCTTACATTTGTATACGATCAAGTGTCTATTATGCATGGGAATACATGAATAGATTCTTAAATAAAAATCACTTGGAGCTGATTTCCTGGTGTTTTTCCAGCCTTTTATGTACAACAATAAAAAATATATATTTTAAATTGCCTCAGAAAACTTTGGGGGCCAAATAAAACCACCCATGTGCCAAATTCGGACTGTGAGTTGGGGGAACAGTGCTTTGTCCTCACTGTCACTCAGAAACAAATTCAAATGTCCGCCCTGTATTGGTTCTGTTCAAAACAAAACGGTTGTAAAATAATTTTGGTTCCAACATCTGGTTCTAGCCCCTTTGAGGTGTAACAATGCAGTACTGTATAGAGTACATTAATTCATACATTGAGTATACATTTCTAGCTCTTCGAATAAACAAATAACTTACGTCCTGTTCTCTCTGATGTGTTGTCCTGAATGATTAACTAAACTAGCTAGTTACTCTGCTATTTTTCGGACACTTGCAGAATCTGATTTATTGCGCTACAGTAACAGTTAGCTAGCTAACGTT
The DNA here is from genome assembly GCF_045679555.1 of Salvelinus alpinus. Lineage (NCBI taxonomy): Eukaryota > Metazoa > Chordata > Actinopteri > Salmoniformes > Salmonidae > Salvelinus > Salvelinus alpinus. The sequence goes on from NC_092117.1 coordinate 8,843,553, forward strand.
AGCGGAGAAATATATAATAGTGTATATATCGAGCTAGATACTATTTCTCCTTGCCCATGTGAATTTTAACATGTATTAAGAGAAGAGTAAGGGGTTAGCTATTAATAACTTCACTCAATTATATTTTACTGTTAACTAGTCGTCAGCTAGTTTCTTGCATGTGCGGAGCCCAGCTAATTTAACGTTATTGATTTAGCTAACGTTAACTTACAGTTACGGTTCCTCAGCATGTTATAACGGAAAACAGTTAACGCCCACTACAAAACTTTTTCATATCTAATTTATTTTACATGTATAACATTGAACTATATATTTGTAACTTACTTTTCTATCTTGGTGACGTTATAAAAGTCTCAACAACGAATAGTTACTTAACGTTAGCTACATCAAATCAAGTGTTGAAGTCCCTCTTCTCCAAATCTCCAGTCCAACGTCTCCATCTCATTTTGAACTTAATTTGAATATGATGACGATGTATTTTATTAGCATCACTACGCCATCTGACTGACATCTGACAGACCAATAAACGCGAATTTGAAAAACCCATCTTGACATTTACTCGGCTCACTTGCCTCCTATGGGAAACGACAGGATGTGGTCTATCTTAGGAGAATATCTTTGGTATTGGTTGTCTCGTTCAGTACGCTTCTCCTGTTTTGTTGATCTGCCTTTTATAATTGTACTTACGTTCTGCACCTGCTTCCTGACTCCCAGCGAATACATTACAGAATACTGCCTCACAAATCATGTAAGCAGCAGAAGAGAAAAATATCTCCCAGACGGTCGGTGAACAGGGATACCTATTCTGCCAACACCATGATCAGCTGGCGCAACTGGGTGTGGCTATGGATGAGGTCCTCCGCGTCCTCCACCGCCTCGATGCACCTCCAACTAGCAGAGGGCCTCCTACCACGAGTCCTCTCAGCGAGCCAGCCCTCTAGCCTTCTCAGCAGTTCGCCCAGGGAGGCGATGCCCGACTGTCCCTCCAGGACAAGTATGACGGGACTCCATCCAAATGCCATGGCTTCCTACTCCAGTACTCCCTCTATTTACCCCACCACCGAGAGGTCCAAGGTTGCCACGGTCATTTCCCTGCTGACCGGGTGGACGTTGGAATGGGCTACAGCCGTCTGGGAGAGAGGAGAGTTTCCTACAAGAGGTTCATAGCTCTGTTCAGGGCGGTCTTCAACCATCCACCGGAGGGCAGAAAGGGAGGTGAGCGACTATTTCAATTACGGCAGGGTGCCCAGACCACTGCTGTGTACTCCCTCACCTTCCGGACTGTGGTAGCTTCTAGCGGATGGAATAAACCAGTGCCCTATTCCGTAGAGGACTGCGCAAGGATGTCCAGACAGAGTTGGTGTGCTGGGACGACAACCTTTCCATGGATGCGCTCATCGCGGTGGCCAACCGTCTGGACAAACTTCTTCGGGAACGCCGGCACCTTTTGCTCTCATCTCCTTCTTTTGCCTTTCTGTGGAAGAGCCTGAACCCATGGAGGTAGGGGCCACCCACATCTCCGCGACAGCTGGGGCTGTGTTCCTATTGTGGCCAAAAGGGGCACCAGCTTCAGCAGTGTCCGGTGCGTCCCAACCCGGGGTCCACTGGGGCAGAGGGGCGTACCGTGATCATCCGTCTTCCAGAATTCCATTTCACTGGCTGGCTGTTCCTCAGGTGTTGCCTCTACAGGCCTAGTGGACTCCTGTGCCGCTAGAAATGTCATTGACCAGGCCCTTGCCTCCTCTCTAAACATCACCTCGTACCCACTCTCTTCTCCTTTTCTGGTCCATGTCAGAGGGAACCCGCGTCAGCTACCTGCCCTCCTGAGCGCATCTATGTCCCCACGGGGGAAAGAGATTGGCTATTGACCTGGGTGCACATATCCCACACCACTGGACACCCAGGTATCACCCGCACCAATCAATCCATCTCCAGCTAAGTACTGGTGGCCCAATTCTCACGTCACCTGCTATGTCAACTCCTGCTCCGCCTGTGCCCAAACCAAATCTCCCCGGCATGCTCCAGCAGGGAAACTCCTTCCCCTTCCCTTGGTGCCATCTGTCCATCATTTTCCTTACTGATATCACTCTGTCTGATGGTTTCACAACTATTATGGTTGACGTGGACAGATTCTCGAAATCCTCCCCTTTTATCCCTCTCTGGTCTCCCTCCCGCTCTCCAGGTCGCTTAGCCACTGTTCCAGCAGGTCTTCTGGAGCTACGGCCTTCCGGAGGACGTAGTCCGTTATTTATGTCCAATTAGCTACTTTTGTTAGCGTGTTTGGTAAACAATTCCAGAGTCACGAAGCGCGTTCCCTAAAAGCTGACGAAATGTCCAAAAGTTCAATAACAGTCAGTAGAAACATGCCAAACGATGTATTGAATCAATCTTTAGAATGTTGTTAACATAAATCTTGAATAACGTTCCAACCGGAGAATTACATTGACTTCAGATGAGCGATGGAACAGAGCTTCCTCTCATGAACGCGCATGTGAATGGCAGACCTGACTAATTCCTGTCTCACCCCCCCCCCCCTTCACAGTAGAGGCATCAGACAAAGTTCTACAGACTGTTGACATCTAGTGGAAACTGTAGGAAGTGCAAACTCATTCATATCTCAAGGGGATTTCAATGGGAACTGTGTTGAAAACCTACCAACATCAGATTTCTCACTTCCTGTTTGGATTTCTCCTCAGGTTTTTGCCTGCCATATGAGTTCTGTTATACTCACAGACATAATTCAAACAGTTTTAGAAACTTCAGAGTGTTTTCTATCCAATACTAATAATAATATGCATATATTAGCAACTATGACTGAGGAGCAGGCCGTTTACTCTGGGCACCTCTGTGCACCTTTCATCCAAGCTACTCAATACTGCCCCTGCAGCCACAAGAAGTTAACAAGATCAGATGGAGACAGGTGTCCCAGCAGGGTCAGACAGCCAGGGAAGACCAGTCTACGGAGCTCAGGTGAATGTTGCAGTATATTATAACAATCAGTGAATAGATACAAAGTTCCATCTTGAGTTGATGGGTAGGCTACAGTCTGGGATCTGGGAATAATGGTCATTTCAATTATTGAACCATTGATTATATTATATTTAAATGTACACCAAGGTAATTCCTTGTCATGCCTCATCTAGGCTGTATCATGATCATGTATCATGATGATGAATGCCCAGTAATTTTCATAGAATCTCAGACATAAATTACTGCAGTTTAAGACCCTCCATAGAATGTACTATATGCCAGTGAAACTGAATATCATGCACTCAGAAATGTAATTCCTCTACTGAAGGTGTAAAACACAAAAGGGGACATATTTCAATATGTTATGCTCTTGTGAAGGCTGGCTGATTTCTGGCAAAGAGTATGCTATCTCAGCATGTCTACAGATTTTCCCTTCTCCCTGTTTTTGTTTGCTTGGAAATGTTATCAGAAGATACTGTGTAACCTAGCATTTATAGCAGATAAGAAATGCATTGCCATTAATTGGAAGGTTTGTTATCCTCCCACAATGTCACAATGGATAGCAGGAATGTCAAATGATGTATCACTAGATTTGATGTACTACAAGATTAAAGGTATACTGTGCAACATTCATAAGGTCTGGATGCCTTATATGGAATACTGTACAACAAAATGAGTCTGTATTGAAAACATGCCCACGTCAGGGGAGATACAGTGGGGAGAACAAGTTCTGGGCTGATCCCTCACCTTCCTCATGATCGTTGATGCCCCACGAGGTGAGATCTTGCATGGAGCCCCAGACCGAGGGTGATTGACCGTCATCTTGAACTTCTTCCATTTTCTAATAATTGCGCCAACAGTTGTTGCCTTCTCACCAAGCTGCTTGCCTATTGTCCTGTAGCCCATCCCAGCCTTGTGCAAGTCTACAATTTTATCCCTGATGTCCTTACACAGCTCTCTGGTCTTGGCCATTGTGGAGAGGTTGGAGTCTGTTTGATTGAGTGTGTGGACAGGTGTCTTTTATACAGGTAACGAGTTCAAACAGGTGCAGTTAATACAGGTAATGAGTGAGAACAGGAGGGCTTCTTAAAGAAAAACTAACAGGTCTGTGAGAGCCGGAATTCTTACTTGTTGGTAGGTGATCAAATACTTATGTCATGCAATAAAATGCAAATTAATTACTTAAAAATCATACAATGTGATTTTCTGGATTTTTGTTTTAGATTCCGTCTCTCACAGTTGAAGTGTACCTATGATAAAAAATTACAGACCTCTACATGCTTTGTAAGTAGGAAAACCTGCATTATTGGCAGTGTATCAATACTTGTTCTCCCCACTGTACCTATTTAGGGAATCACTAGCTGCTGGGCTGCTCAGTCCTGGCCCTAGGTGTCTGCCATACTGTTGGTTGTCACTCTGGCCTTGGCCTAACACACCTGAAACGAATAATGAATGTTTCAGTAAGATCCTAAAGTGGAGTAGGGTGTGTTGGGTTGGGGCTCTGAAGGGCGGTGGACCCCTAGGGGCATTACGGGATGATCCCCAGCCATATTGTGTGCGAGTAAATAGAGCTCTACAGTACTATTAGGCCGTAATTATTGGGACAGTGGAACATTTTTTCTTCTTTTGGCTCTGTACTCCAAAAGTTTTGATGTGAAATCAAATAATGACTTTGAAGTTAAAGGAGCAGACTGTCAGCGTTCATTTGAGGATATTTTCATCCATATTAGGTGAACCGTTAAGAAATTAAAGCACTTTTTGTACATAGTATCCCATTTTTATGGGACCAGAAGTATTGGGATGATTTCACATGTATGTGTATTAAAGTAGTAAAAAGTTAAGTCTTTGGTCCCACATTCATAGCTCGCGATGACTACACCAAGCTTGTGACTCTACAAATTTGCTGGATGCATTTGCTCTTTCTTTTGTTTGTGTTTCAGTCTATTTGTGCCCAATAGAAATGAATGATAAATAATGTATTGTCATTTGAGTCAATATTATATTTGTAAATAAGAATGTAACTTCTTTCTAAACACTTCTACATTAATGTGTATGTTACCATGATTAGAGATAATCCTGAATGAATCTTGAATAATTAGAAGTGAGAAAGTTAGACGCACAAATATCATACCCAATGCTAACCTCTCATGCTAACCTCTCACCATTAAACTAATAGGGAAGCACATGATATTTGTGCGTTTGTAATTTTCTCACTCATCATTATTCACAATTGATTCAGGATTATCCATAATCATGGTAGCATCCATATTCACGTAGACGTGTTTAGAAACATATTCGAGTCTTATTTACAATAAAAATGACCTCAAAAGGGTCATATTATATTGGGTAGAAATTAGCTTTAGATACCCAAAAAGTACCCCGAGACCCCCACTAGGTTACCCCCCTTTCTAAAACTAAAGTTGCGCCCCTGTGTTCAAGTGTTATGACCGATTGAAAATTGAAAGATTTCTCCATTCAAAGTGAATGAAGCCAGGGTCAATTTTGTCAAAGATGTTTATAACTAACCCGCTCATCTGTGGTTTGTATGTTAAGTCTGAGAGAAAATGACCGCCACAATGATTTTAATATGAATGTTTTACATTGACATTTTAATCACTTAACAGACTTACAGGAGCAATTAAGGTTACGTGCCTTGTTTGAAGGCACATCTACCCATTTTTCACCTAGTTGGCTTGGGGATTCGAACCAGCGACCTTTTGGTTAGGCTATCTGCCAACCTAATGGTTTTGGTTGCACAAACATAGGCTCACATGATTTGCATTTTTATGTATACATATGAGACATATGTTAGTTAAAGCTACAATATGTAACTTTTTGGGTGACCCGACTAAAGTCATATAGAAATGTGAGTTATAGATATGTCATTCTCATTGAAAGCATGTTTATGATGCGTTAAATTTGTTCTATGTGCGCTATACAATATTTGTGGTTATGGAAAATGTATTTAATTACAGTTTAGATTGCACAATGATTCTCTACACAATGGCTCCTTGTTTTGTCACAAACTGAAATTAGGTAAATTATTAGAATTTTTGCAACCAGGAAATGGTGGAGCAATTTCTGCATATTGCACCTTTAACTGTTGAATGCTAACCGCTAACTAACTTAGCACTATGTACTAGCTAGCTATCCTGCTACGTCGCCTAAGCTATTTCTAGCTTCTGTTATTAGCTAGCTAACTATTAGCTAGCTAGCTAATTACATTGATATACATATGCCTCTTCTACAATAAATTTGACTGTTCGCCTGTATAAAACGAGAATTTAATGTACTGTTGTAGCCTATGTAATACAAGGGTGTTATTTTAGTTATCACCAATTACATGAATAGCTGAGACCTATATAATTTATGAGGTATGTAATTAAAGAAAATAGTTAAAGTATTTGTGATAAAGATAGATATTGTTACAGTAGGTAGACTAATTCTCAACTGCCTTTTTAAAATGATCAATTATCTTGTTTAGCAGGAATCATCTAGCTTGGGTTGATAGAAGGATAGAGAGTGAATGAGTAGGTACAGTAGCTATCTAGCCTGCTGACTAAGAAATGCATAGTCTATGTTTTTCTGTCTACAATTTGTCTCTCTGTCTATCTGCCAGATTGTTGAGAGTCAATGTATTTGCTAGGCAACATTTTAAAAGTGAAGGTCTTCTCTAGTATCTATCAATGAACTAAATAGTTCATCATGATTTGTCTGTCTTTACAGTTCCTGAAACATGTCAATGACCTGATGCATAGCTTCTAAAGCAGTCCATGGACACCCACTCAGTTACAAGTGACCTATTCAGCCACCTCCCAGGGAAGAGAGGAAGCAAAACCACCCCTCCTTAAACCCAAAGTCAGTAACCAGGTTTTTATCCAACCTTTTTATGAGAGTAAATTACATGTCGTATAATTTTTTTTTATGACATAGCTGATAGAAACAAAAAATGTCAGTAAACATTCCTTTTTTGTTTTGTACTTTTTTTTAAACAATACAAAACAAACACATACAGATGCACGTAAACATCAACGACATCACACCTGCCCAGACTCACCCGCTCACACCCCCATCTCCAGCACCCGCATCACTCTCCACCACATGGCCTCAAACTGCAACATTTTGTTTCTCTCCGTCGCCCACACACTTTCAAGAATAAAGTATTTGACCATTCCATTGTGTTAACATTGGTTAATCTCCAGTTTAAGTATACGTTTTTTGAAGAAAAGTATCGTCCAACCCATCGGGTACGTCACTGCGACCTCATTGTCGGTAAAATTTCCAAATGTTGACAAAACCAAAAATGTTAGACAAGGTGGAATCTTTTTGTGCGAGAAATGACGGTGGAAACGCTTTTAATGCGCAAATATTGATATAATAACCACCATAGCAAAGTAAACTTGGAGTCACGCTATGACATGTGTGGTCCTCCCACTACGACTGGGGAAAGCATGCAGTTTATTAGACTACAGATTAAATAAGTTAAGATGAATTTCACAGGGTGGTGAAAGTGCAAGGTGATGAGCTTGAGGGTCTTACTCTGGTGACATGATCATATACGCTTGGCTGCCGTTTGACAAACACAAATGATCTTGCTCTTTTTGTCCATTATAATCTCATCATGTAGGCTATACCTGCACTGTATCTGTGAGCTGTTGGCTAGAGTGCATGTCCCAATACCAGAGTGGGCACATTCACTATACTATATGCAAAACAAATTGTGAGAAAACCATTAGTAAAGTTGAAAATGTGATGGAAACCCAATACATGGGAATTTAACTGCAAAAGTTATTTTTTGTGTGCACTACGTCATCACTCACAGCTTTTTAGTCGCAACAAGTCAATTTAATGGAAACATCTCTGGTGGGAAAACGTACATATTGTTGTTATGCAGATTTTTAGATATTCGCATGAAAATCTGTCGCAATTGGATGGAAACCTAGCTACTGAGAGTACATTTGGTGTGCTTTTTTCCCTCTGGGATACATCGATTTTCAATCTGTATTAATTCCTACTAACAAGTCTCTCACCGAGACTGGATTTCCTAAGCGACATGCTTTTCAGCTGCCCATGATTGCCTGACATTAGCGTAAGTAGATCCAATTGAAATAGTGCCACTTCTAATGATATGTGATGTTTCACTCTTAAACCCGCCACCATGTTAACTTCTGAACTGAGCTAATACATTGAGCAAGCAAATCATTTAATTTAATAACTGCAATAACTCAGGTTAGGGATTCAGTTGAGGTCAGCCTATCTAACTTGCAAAACCCTCAGTTTAATCCGTACCCCCTCTAACCCCCAGCTAACCTCCCTTCCTCCAACTTGGACAGGTCCATCCCTAATCACTGGTAATCGGGCAGGTCGTAGGGACAGCTTCATCTCATTAAATGAGGATCACTCTGGCAGTGAAGAGGAACGTTCTCATCAAGGAGAGATCTCTCATGCCTGAGCATGACATCCTGTTTCCACCCAGGTAAGCATCACCTCTAGCAGCCCTGTCACTATTACAACTGCTTGAGGAGTGTTACTGGTGTTACTGCTGACTGTCTGTATGTGTCGGTCTGTCAGTTATCCCTACAGTGAGGACTACACTAAACCAACCCAGTAAATGAACAATCGCTGTCCTTCCTGGTACAACTGCATCATCATGTCTCACACTGCCCAAGACATCATCCACAGAGTGAATGCACTGGCAACTATTCTATTCACACTTTTTGACTAGTGGATTCATTAATTAATTAACTATGGTAATTAACTGTTTCACATGAGTGAGTGAATACTGAGTCCACACTTGTCTAATACACTTTTTGCATCCCTTTCCCAACAGCATTTCTGATTCAAATCAAACTTTATTTGTCACATGCGCCGAATACAACAAGTGTAGACTTTACCGAAACAGTGCAGTTCAAAAATAAGAAAATATTTACCAAGTAGACTAAAATATAAAGTAGCACAATAGAATAACAATAATGAGGCTATATACAGGGGGCAACGGTATCGAGTCAGTTTGCGGGGGTATAGGCTAGTTGAGGTAATCTGTACGTGTAGGTGGGGGGCGAAGTGACTATGCAAAGGTAACAAACAGCGAGTAGCAGCTTAGTACAAAAGGGGCGGAGGGGTCAATGTAAATTGTCCGGTGGCGATTTTATGAATTGTTCAGCATTCTTATGGCTTTGGGGGTAGAAGCTGTTGAGGAGCCTTTTGGTCTTAGACTTGGCACTCCGGTATCGCTTGCCGTGCGGTAGCAGAGAAAACAGTCTAACTTGGGTGACTGGAGTCTCTGACAATTTTATGGGCTTTCCTCTGACACTGCGTATTATATAGGTCCTGGATGGCAGGAAGCTTGGCCCCTGTGATGTACTGGACTGTTCGCACTACCCTCTGTAGCGCTTTACAGTCAAATGCCGAGCAGTTGCCATACCAGGTGGTGATGCAACCGGGCAGGATGCTCTCGATGGTGCAGCTGTAGATCCTTTTGAGGATCTGGGGACCCATGCCAAATCTTCAGTCTCCTGAGGGGAGAAAGGTTTTATTGTGTCCTCTTCACGACTCTCTTGGTATGTTTGGACGATGATCGTTCGTTGGTGATGTGGACACCAAGGAACTTGAAACTCTCGACCCGCTCCACTACAGCCCCGTCGATGTTAATGGGGGCCTGTTCGGCCTGCCTTTTCCTGTGGTCCACGATCAGCTCCTTTGACTTGCTCACATTGAGGGAGAAGTTGTTGTCCTGGCACCACACCGCCAGGTCTCTGACCTCCTCCCTATATGCTGTCTCATCATTGTCAGTGATCAGGCCTACCACTGTTGTGTCGTCAGCAAACTTAATGATGGTGTTGGAGTCGTGTTTGGCCACGCAGTCGTGGGTGAACAGGGAATACAGGAGGGGACTAAGTACACACCCCTGAGGGGCCCCAGTGTTAAGGATCAGCGTGGCAGACATGTTGTTGCCAACTCTTACCACCTGGGGGAGGCCTGTCAAAAAGTCAAGGATCCAGTTGCAGAGGGAGATGTTTAGACCCAGAGTCCTGAGCTTCGTGGGCACTATGGGGTTGAACGCTGAGCTGTAGTCAATGAACAGCATTCTCACATAGTTGTTCCTTTTGTCCAGGTGAGAAAGCGCAGTGTGATTGAGACTGCGTCATCTGTAGATCTGTTGGGGCGGTATGCAAATTGAGGTGGGTCTAGGGTGTCCGGGAGGATGCTGTTGATGTGTGTCATGACCAGCCTTTCAAAGCACTTCATGGCTACCGACCTGAGTGCCACGGGGCGGTAATCATTTAGGCAGGTTACCTTCGCTTCCTTGGGCACAGGGACATGGTGGTCTGCTTGAAACATGTAGGTATTACAGACTCGGTCAGGGAGAGGTTGAAAATATCAGTGAAGACACTTGGCAGTTGGTTCGCGCATGCTTTGAGTACACGTCCTGGTAATCCGTCTGGCCCAGCGGATTTGTGAATGTTGACCTGTTTAAAGGTTTTGTTCACATGGGCTACCGAAAGCGTTATCACACAGTCATCCAGAATAGATGGTGCTCTTGTGCATGCTTCAGTTTTGCTTGCCTCGAAGCGAGCATAAAAGGCAATTAGCTCGTCTGGTAGGTTCGCGTCACTGGGCAGCTCACGTCTGGGTTTCCCTTTGTAGTCCGTAATAGTTTTTAAGCCCTGCCACATCCGACGAGCGTCAGAGCCGGTGTAGTAGGATTCAGTCTTAATCCTGTATTGACGCTTTGCTTGTTTGATGGTTCGTCTGAGGGCATTGCAAGATTTCTTGTAAGCATCCGGATAAGTCTCCTGCTCCTTGAAAGCGGCAGCTTTAGCTCGATGCGGATGTTGCCTGTAATCCATGGCTTCTGGTTGGGATATGTACGTACAGTCACTGTGGGGACGACGTCATCGATACACTTATTGATGAAGCCGATGACTGAGGTGGTGTGTTCCTCAATGCCATTGGATGAATCCCGGAACATATTACAGTCTGTGCTAGCAAGACAGTCCTGTAGTGTAGCATCCAGGTCATCTAACCACTTCCATATTGAGCGAGTCACTGGTACTTCCTGCTTTAGTTTTTGCATGTAAGCAGGAATCAAGAGGATAACATTATGGTCAGATTTGCCAAATGGAGGGCGGGGGAGAGCTTTGTATGCATCTCTGTGCTTGGAGTAAAGGTGGTCTAGTATTTTCTTTTCCCTGGTTGCACATGTGACATGCTGGTAAAAATTTGGTAAAAGTGACTTAAGTTTACCTGCATTATTTTAATGTCCTTTTGGTAGGAGAGTCTTCATTGTAGGTCATCAATTTTATTTTCAAATGATTGCACATTAGCAAGAAGAATGGAAGGCAATGGGAGTTTACTCGCTCGCCTCCGGATTCTCAGAAGGGTGCCCGATCTGCGCCCTCTTTTCCGGAGACTTTTCTTCATGCAAAAGGAGTGGATCTGGGCCTGTTCCAGTGAAAGCAGGATATCCTTCTCGTCGGACTCGTTAAAGGAAAAAGTTTCTTCCAGTCCGTGGTGAGTAATCGCTTTTCTCATGTCCAGAAGCTCTTTTCGGTCATTAGAGACAGTAGCAGCAACATTATGTTCAGAATAAGTTAAAAAAGAAGTAACGCAAAAGAAATAACAAAATAGCACAATCGGTTGTGAGAATGTTAAACGTCAGCCATGTTCTTCGGCGCCATCTTAATAAAGAATTTCTATGTTACGTTGCAGACTCACCATCTCAGCCTGATAAGTGGGGCCAGGCAGGTGATGAGGAAATGTAAAATAAGAGAAAATATACAGTTGAAGTCGGAAGTTTACATACACCTTAGGCAAATACATTTAACCTTAGTTTTTTTCACAATTCCTGACATTTAATCATAGTAAAAATTCCCTGTCTTAGGTCAGTTAGGATCACCACTTTATTTTAAGAATGTGAAATGTCAGAATAGTAGTAGAGAGAATGATTTCATCACATTCCCAGTGGGTCAGAAGTTTACATACACTCAATTAGTATTTGGTAGCATTGCCTTTAAATTGTTTAACTTGGGTCAAACATTTTGGGTAGCCGTCCACAAGCTTCCCACAATAAGTTGGGTGAATTTTGGCCCCTTCCTCATGACAGAGCTGGTGTAACTGAGTCAGGTTTGTAGGCCTCCTTGCTCTCACAAACTTTTTCAGTTATGCCCACACATTTTCTATAGGATTGAGGTCAGGGTTTTGTGATGGCCACTCCAATACCTTGACTTTGTTGTCCTTAAGCCATTTTGCCATAACTTTGGAAGTGTGCTTGGGGTCATTGTCCATTTGGAAGACCCATTTGCGACCAAGCTTTAACTTCCTGACTGATGTCTGGAAATGTTGCTTCAATATATCCACATCATTTTCCTACCTCATGGTGACGTGCACCAGTCCCTCCTGCAGCAAAGCACCCCCAGAACATGATGCTGCCACCCCGTGCTTCACGGTTGGGATGATGTTCTTCGGCTTGCAAGCGTCCCCCTTTTTCCTCCAAACATAACGATCGTCATCATGGCCAAACAATTCTACTTTTGTTTTATCAGACCTCACACTGATGGTCACATTTCGTGGAGACCCCAGTTTGTGCTACTCTCTCACCCCCCCTTTCCATTGGAGGCCGCTGCACCAATTTCCTCACAGGTTCTGTACTTTGAACTCTCAGCATAAGTTACCTTGTTTGTAATCTTATATCTATTTACCTCCGCTTCCTGTTTCTGTGCTATACATCCCCCGAACGCAGCACTATGTTCCCCGCCGCAGTTACAGCACCTTGTCTGGACCTCCACGCCACACTTGCCCTATTCATGTGGTCCCCCACACTTCGCACAACTTCTCTGCCCCTTACAGAAACTAGCTACATGTCCCATACACTGACACTTAAAATACAGAAGCGGCGCAGGCACAAACTCCTGAACATAAAAGCTGATGAATCCTAGATGTACACTTCTCGGAAGATTCCCTTCAAACTCTAACAGCACCGTATTGCTTTCTACTCCACCCTCCCTTTTCTTACTGCTCATTCACCTCGACTCAACCACTTTCCCTCTGGTCACCTCCCTCTCAAACTCCTCCATTGAAACCTCCATCGGTACTCCCAAAATTACCCCTTTCACTTTCGCCCTACTGCCAGGGACATGGCATTTCACCCTACCTCCATTTAGCACCTCCATTTTCAATATTTTGTCCCTCTGAAGTATATTATCCACAAATATCAATAATTTTTCCTATGCACCTTGCATCTTTTACATGTCCTATATCTGACTTGATGGCCTTTGACAACGTTATCGGATTTAACATGTTACTGGTTGGCTCAGAGAAAAGCACAATTACTTTATTCTCCTGTACCTCATCTCCCTGCCTGTTTGCTCTTTTAGATTCCCCCTTCCATCTATGTCCCCATCTATGGAAAATTCAACCTGATCCTTATTGAACCTTTTACTATTTTGTCCCCCGTAGTCGTGTAGGTAGATGAATCACTGATCCTACTACCTTCATCCATCTCAGACATACTCCCATCTGCTCTACATGCCTACCTCAGTCTATGCAGATCTGCCAACCAAACACACCAGCGATGTTCATATTTAAATGTGTTGCGTACCTTTAAGAGAGCAGGGAATTATGGGTGAGCAGTGGAAAACTGTGGAATGTAGGAGTATGATGTAACTCTAAAGTGTTCTCTTATTTAAAGTTGGAATATGCAGAAATCGCTCCACCATTTCCTGGTTTCTAAAATGCTAATGGTTCGTCTAATTTCATTTGATGTGACAAAACAAGTAATGTATAGTGCAGAGCAGGGCTCTCCAAACCTGTTCCTGGAGAGCTACCCTCCTGTAGGTTTTTCCTTTTAACTCCAATTGTAACTAACCTGATTCAGCTCATCAACGAGTGTAACGCCCGTCGGAAGGATGAGACCAAGATGCAGCGTGGTACGTGTTCATGCTTCTTAAATACGAACACCCAACAAAAGAACAACGAACGTCACGTTCTGAAGGCTACACAGAGCTAACAAAAACAACATCCCACAACCTAAGGTGACTAAACAGACTGCCTAAGTATGATTTCCAATCAGAGACAACGATAGACAGCTGTCCCTGATTGAGAACCATACCCGGCCAAAACATAGAAACACAAAATCATAGAAATAAAGAACATAGAATGCCCACCCAAATCACACCCTGACCAAACCAAATAGAGACATAAAAAAGGCTCTCTAAGGTCAGGGTGTGACAATAAAACATATCTACCGCCTCTAGACTTGCTTCTAATGAGAATTACATATCTATTACACACAGTTCTATGTGAATTTGGTTGGGTCACCCAAAAAGTTACATATTGCAGCTTTAGGAACTGGAACACCACACCATCACACAAAGGGTAGGCTAAATAGGATTTGATATGGTTGATGCTGCAGAGTGGACCAGGAGGTCACGGCAACTGGGGAATGCTGGGAGCGAGGAGTGAGTAAGCAGAGGGCGTACGGGTAGAGAATCGGGCAGAAAGTGGTAGAATATGGACTGGGGGAGAGAGCGAGAGAGGGCCAGAAATTGCATTGGAGAACATTCTGCAATGGCTGTTTCCGAAACCAAGCGTAGATAAGGATATGATTGAGGGTAGGAGAGAATGTGGTGTCGACGTGAGAAGGTGTGTGGAGTGACATATACATTATCGGTTTTATTTGTTTTTAAGGATATACAGTGCCTTGCAAAAGTATTCATCCCCCTTGGCGTTTTTCTATTTTTTGCATTACAACCTGTAACGACTCTCGTGGGTTGAAGAAGGAGACCAAGGTGCAGCGTGGTAGGCATTCATAATTTTTTATAAAACTGAACACCGCAACAAAATAACAAAGTAGAAAATGAACAGTTCTGTCAGGCAACAAAACAGCTAAACAGAAAATAACTCCCCACAAAACCCAAACGGAAAATTACAACCTATATATGATCCCCAATCAGAGACAACGATAGACAGCTGCCTCTGATTGGGAACCATACTCAGCCAAAAACAAAGAAATAGAAAACAGATTCTCCCACTCGAGTCACACCCTGACCTAACCAAACATAGAGAATAAATAAGGATCTCTAAGGTCAGGGCGTGACAGTACCCCCCCCCCTCCCCCTAAAGGTGCGGACTCCGGCCGCAAACCTGAACCTATAGGGGAGGGTCCGGGTGGGCATCTACTCTCGGTGGGGGCTCCGGTGCGGGACGCAGACCCCGCCCCGCTTTAGGCTCCCCCCACTTCGGTGGCACCTCCGGTGCAGGGATCGTTGCTGGGACCTCCGGACCGTAGATCATCGCCGGAGGCTCTGGACTGCAGACCGCCGCCGGGGGCTCTGCACTGCAGATCGCCGCCGGAGGCTCTGGACTGGGAACCCCCGCTGGAGGCTCTCGACTGCAGCTCATCGCTGGAGACTCTGGACTGCGGATCGTCGCTGGAGACTCCGGACTGTGGACCGTCGCTGGAGGCTCCGGACTGGGGACCGTCGCTGGAGGCTCCTTGCCATGGATCGTCACTACAGGCTCCGGGCCATGGATCATCACTGGAGGCTTCGTGCCATGGATTACCACTACAGGCTCCGGGCCATGGATCATCACTGGAGGCTTCGTGCCATGGATCATCACTGGAGGCTCCGGGCCATGGATCATCACTGAAGGCTTCGTGCCATGGATTATCACTGGAGGCTTCGGCCCGTCACTGGAGGCTTCGTGCAATGGATTATCATTGGAGGCTATGTGCCATGGATCATCACTACAGGCTCCGGGCCATGAATCATCACTGGAGGCTTCGTGCCATGGATCATCACTGGAGGCTTCGTGCCATGGATCATCACTGGAGGCTTCGTGCCATGGATCATCACTGGATGCTTTGGACCATGGATCATCACTAGAGGCTTCGTACGTGGAGCCGGAACAGGTCTCACCGGACTAAGGAGACGTACTGGAAGCCTGGTGCAGGGAGCTCCCTG
Organism: Salvelinus alpinus; assembly: GCF_045679555.1. Lineage (NCBI taxonomy): Eukaryota > Metazoa > Chordata > Actinopteri > Salmoniformes > Salmonidae > Salvelinus > Salvelinus alpinus. The sequence goes on from NC_092117.1 coordinate 8,859,488, forward strand.
ACCTAACCAAACATAGATAATAAATAAGGATATCTAAGGTCAGGGCGTGACACAACCGGTAAATTAAATTGATTTTTATTTGGATTTCATGCAATGGACATACACAATAGTCAAAACTGATGAAAGGGAAATAAAAATAAATACTAAATTATTTTTTTTACATTTAAAACGAAAAAGTAATGAATGTCTATTTATTCACCCCCTTTGCTATGAAGCCCCTAAATAAAATCTGGTGCAACCAATTACCTTCAGAAATCATATAATTAGTTAAATAAAGTCCACCTATGTGCAATCTAAGTGTCACATGATCTGTCACATGATCTCAGTATATATATATCTGCAACACCACTAAGCAAGCGGCACCATGAAGACCAAAGAGCTCTCCCAACAGGTCAGAGACAAAGTTGTGGAAAAGTACAGATCAGGGTTGGGTTATAAAAAAATATCCAAAACTTTGAACATCCCACAGAACACCATTAAATGTGTTAATAAAAAATGGAAAGAATATGGCACCACAACAAACCTGCCAAGAGAGGGCCGCCCACTAAAACCCACGGACCAGGCAAGGAGGGCATTAATCAGAGGCAACAAAGAGACCAAAGATAACCCTGAAGGAGCTGCAAAGCTCCACAGCGGAGATTGGAGTATCTGTCTATAAGACAACTTTAAGCCGTACACTCCACAGAGCTGGGCTTTACGAAAAAAAAGGGATTGCCTAAAGAAAACAATAAGCAAACACATTTGGTGTTCGCCAAAAGGCATGTGGGAGACTCCACAAACATATGGAAGAAGGTACTCTGGTCAGAGGAGACTAAAATGTAGCTTTTTGGCCATCAAGGAAAACGTTATGTCTTTCGCAAACACAGCACCCCGAGAACATCATCCCCACAGTGAAGCACGGTGGTGGCAGCATCATGCTGTGGGCATGTTTTCATCGGCAGGGACTTGGAAACTGGTCAGAATTGAAGGAATGATGGATGGCGCTGAATATGGGGAAATTCTTGCGGGAAACCTGTTTCTTCCAAATGGACAATGACCCCAAGCATACTTCCAAAGTTGTGGAAAAATGGCTTAAGGACAACAAAGTCAAGGTATTGGAGTGGCCATCACAAAGCCCTGACCTCAATCCTATAGAAAATATGTGGGCAGAACTGAAAAAGCGTGTGCGAGCAAGGAGGTCTACAAACCTTATTCAGTTACACCAGCTCTGTCAGGAGGTATGGGTCAACATTCACCCAACTTGGGGTGAAGCAAATGGGGGTAAGCAAATGTTTGACCCAAGTTTACAATTTAAAGGCAATGCTACCAAATACTAATTGAGTGTATGTAAACTTCTGACCCACTGGGTATGTGATGAAAGAAATAAAAGCTGAAATAAATCATTCTCTCTAATATTATTCTGACATTTCACATTCTTAAAATAAAGTGGTGATCCTAACTGACCTAAGACAGGGATTTTTTACTAGGATTAAATGTCAGGAACTGTGAAAAACTGAGTTTAAATGTATTTGGCTAAGGTGCATGTAAACTTTCGACTTCAACTGTAAATGTCTTGGAATGGCCTAGTCAAAGACCAGACCTCAATAATTACTTAAAGATTGCTGTACACCAGCAGAACCCATCCAACTTGAAGGAGCTGGAGCAGTTTTGCCTTGAAGAATGGGCAAAAATCCCAGTGGCTGGATGTGCCAAGCTTAAAGAGACACACCCCAAGAGACTTGCAGCTGTAATTGTTGGAAAAGGTGGCTCTACAAAGTATTGACTTTGGGGGGTGAATAGTTATGCGTGCTCACGTTTTCAGTTTTTTTGTCTTATTTCTTGTTTGTTTCACCCAAAAAATATTTTGCATCTTCAAAGTGGTAGGCATGTTGTGTAAATCAAATGATACAAACCCACCAAAAATCTATTTTAATTCCAGGTTGTAAGGCATGAAAATAGGAAAAATGCCAAGGGGGTGAATACTTTCGCAATCCACTGTATACATATGGTTCAAAGGATCCAGTGAGTGGTAGGGTGGGGGCAGGAGAGTATATCCTAGATTTCAATGTTGAGAGTATGTAAGCGGTTAACTGACTATGTGTCAGTGTTTGCGGTTAACTGACTATGCGTCAGTTGTATGCGGCCTAGTTGATGGCCATGATTATAGGTTTGAGATGGGTGGAGGAGGTGAAACCACTCAGAGTGGTGATCTTTTTTTTTTTTTTTTTTTTTTTTTTTTACTTCCGGCGCCGAAAAGAGATGGCCGCCTCGCTTCGCGTTCCTTGGAAAATATGCAGTATTTTGTTTTTTTATGTGTTATTTCTTACATCGGTACCCCAGGTAATCTTAGGTTTCATTACATACAGTCGGGAGGAACTACTGAATATACGATTAACGTCAACTCATCATCGTTCCTACCAGGAATATGACTTTCCCGAAACGGATCCAGTGTTTTGCCTTCCACCCAATACAATGGATCTGATCCCAGCCGGCGACCCTGTGCGACGCCGAAAAAGGGGCAAACGAGGCGGTCTCGTGGTCAGGCTTCGGAGACGGGCACATCGCGCTCCACTCCCTAGCATACTACTCGCCAATGTCCAGTCTCTTGACAATAAGGTTGACGAAATCCGAGCACGGGTAGCATTCCAGAGAGACATCAGGGATTGCAACGTGCTCTGCTTCACGGAAACATGGCTAACTCAAGAGACGCTAACGGAGTCGGTGCAGCCAGCTGGTTTCTTCATGCATCGCGCCGACAGAAACAAACATCTTTCCGGTAAGAAGAGGGGCGGGGGGGTATGCCTTATGATTAACGAGACGTGGTGTGATCATCATAACAACACACAGGAACTCAAGTCATTCTGTTCACCTGATCTAGAACTCCTCACAATCAAATGTCGACCGCATTATCTACCAAGGGAATTCTCTTCAATCATAATCACAGCCGTATATATTCCCCCCCAAGCAGACACATCGATGGCCCTGAACGAACTTTATCTGACTCTTTGTAAACTGGAAACCACACACCCTGAGGCTGCATTCATCGTAGCTGGGGATTTTAACAAGGCTAATCTAAAAACAAAACTCCCTAAATTCTATCAGCATATCGATTGTGCTACCAGGGCTGGAAAAACCCTAGATCATTGTTATACTAATTTCCGCGACGCATATAAGGCCCTCCCCCGCCCCCCTTTCGGAAAAGCTGACCACGACTCCATTTTGTTGATTCCAGCCTACAAACAGAAACTCAAACAACAAGCTCCCGCGCTCAGGTCTGTTCAACGCTGGTCCGACCAATCTGAATCCACGCTTCAAGACTGCTTCGATCACGCGGATTGGAATATGTTCCGCATTGCGTCCAACAACAATATTGACGAATATGCTGATTCGGTGAGCGAGTTCATTAGGAAGTGCATTGACGATGTCGTACCCACAGCAACGATTAAAACATTCCCAAACCAGAAACCGTGGATTGACGGCAGCATTCGCGTGAAACTGAAAGCGCGAACCACTGCTTTTAACCAGGGCAAGGTGACCGGAAGCATGACCGAATACAAACAGTGTAGCTATTCTCTCCGCAAGGCAATCAAACAGGCTAAGTCCCAGTACAGAGACAAAATCGAGTCGCAATTCAACAGCTCAGACACAAGAGGTATGTGGCAGGGTCTACAGTCAATCACGGATTACAAAAAGAAAACCAGCCCCGTCGCGGACCAGGATGTCTTGCTCCCAGACAGGCTAAACAACTTTTTTGCCCGCTTTGAGGACAATACAGTGCCACTGACACGGCCCCCTACCAAAACCTGCGGGCTCTCCTTCACTGCAGCCGAGGTGAGTAAAACATTTAAACGTGTTAACCCTCGCAAGGCTGCAGGCCCAGACGGCATTCCCAGCCGCGTCCTCAGAGCATGCGCAGACCAGCTGGCTGGTGTGTTTACGGACATATTCAATCAATCCTTATCCCAGTCTGCTGTTCCCACATGCTTCAAGAGGGCCACCATTGTTCCTGTTCCCAAGAAAGCTAAGGTAACTGAGCTAAACGACTACCGCCCCGTAGCACTCACTTCCGTCATCATGAAGTGCTTTGAGAGACTAGTCAAGGACCATATCACCTCCACCCTACCGGACACCCTAGACCCACTCCAATTTGCTTACCGACCCAATAGGTCCACAGACGACGCAATCGCAACCACACTGCACACTGCCCTAACCCATCTGGACAAGAGGAATACCCATGTGAGAATGCTGTTCATCGATTACAGCTCAGCATTTAACACCATAGTACCCTCCAAACTCGTCATCAAGCTCGAGACCCTGGGTCTCGACCCCGCCCTGTGCAACTGGGTCCTGGACTTCCTGACGGGCCGCCCCCAGGTGGTGAGGGTAGGTAACAACATCTCCACCCCGCTGATCCTCAACACTGGGGCCCCACAAGGGTGCGTTCTGAGCCCTCTCCTGTACTCCCTGTTCACCCACGACTGCGTGGCCATGCACGCCTCCAACTCAATCATCAAGTTTGCGGATGACACTACAGTGGTAGGCTTGATTACCAACAACGACGAGACGGCCTACAGGGAGGAGGTGAGGGCCCTCGGAGTGTGGTGTCAGGAAAATAACCTCACACTCAACGTCAACAAAACAAAGGAGATGATTGTGGACTTCAGGAAACAGCAGAGGGAGCACCCCCCTATCCACATCGACGGGTCAGTAGTGGAGAAGGTGGAAAGTTTTAAGTTCCTCGGTGTACACATCACGGACAAACTGAATTGGTCCACCCACACAGACAGCGTTGTGAAGAAGGCGCAGCAGCGCCTCTTCAACCTCAGGAGGCTGAAGAAATTCGGCTTGTCACCAAAAGCACTCACAAACTTCTACAGATGCACAATCGAGAGCATCCTGTCGGGCTGTATCACCGCCTGGTATGGCAACTGCTCCGCCCACAACCGTAAGGCTCTCCAGAGGGTAGTGAGGTCTGCAGAACGCATCACCGGGGGCAAACTACCTGCCCTCCAGGACACCTACACCACCCGATGTCACAGGAAGGCCATAAAGATCATCAAGGACAACAACCACCCAAGCCACTGCCTGTTCACCCCGCTATCATCCAGAAGGCGAGGTCAGTACAGGTGCATCAAAGCAGGGACCGAGAGACTGAAAAACAGCTTCTATCTCAAGGCCATCAGACTGTTAAACAGCCACCACTAACATTTAGCGGCCGCTGCCAACATACTGACTCAACTCCAGCCACTTTAAAAATGGGAATTGATGGAAATTATGTAAAAATGTACCACTAGCCACTTTAAACAATGCCACTTAATATAATGTTTACATACCCTACATTACCCATCTCATATGTATATACTGTACTCTATATCATCTACTGCATCTTGCCATCTTTATGTAATACATGTACCACTAGCCACTTTAAACTATGCCACTTTATGTTTACATACCCTACAGTACTCATCTCATATGTATATACCGTACTCTATACCATCTACTGCATCTTGCCATGCCGTTCTGTACCACCACTCATTCATATATCTTTATGTACATATTCTTTATCCCTTTACACTTGTGTGTGTGTATAAGGTAGTAGTTGTGGAATTGTTAGGTTAGATTACTTGTTGGTTATTACTGCATTGTCGGAACTAGAAGCACAAGCATTTCGCTACACTCGCATTAACATCTGCTAACCATGTGTATGTGACTAATAAAATTTGATTTGATTTGATTTGATTTGATTTGATTTGATTTGCTCTGATTTGGCTGCAGTGTTGAGTAGTGTGAAGACAGGCAGGTCAGATAGGGGAGACTTGTTTGTGGAGATGACGGTGTTGTTAATGGGATGGGAGTGGTGGTAAGCTTTTGCTGGGTTACCGCCAACGTTGATGTGGAGGGTAATGAGAAGGCTGATGTGTGGTGAGAAGAAATTGGTAGATATTCAGGTCCCGCTGGGCCACAGGGAAGTCAGGTCCTTGATCCGGGCAAAAGGGCTTGATCTTTGGCAAAGGGAGTGGGATACTAGTAATAAGGGGAGTCAATTTTGTCACGTGCACCAGTCAGTTAAAGGGAATGGAAACACTAGGATTTAGAACACCAGCTAACGGTAACTGTAAATTACCATATTAGCATTGTTGCTTCACTGGCAGGAGAGAAAATGTTGGAACTCCCAAAAATGGCTGAATTTACAGAGTGGCTCCGAGTCTGAGAAGTAGTTAATTTACAGAGAATTAAATAATGTTAGTTAGGGAGTCAACAAATCTATTGAAGCCGTTCATGTTTGAGCCGATCGTTGCCCCAGATCAAAGAGTTCGTTCTCATAGCAGTAACAACACAGCCATGCCACCTGAAACACCTCAGCTAGAGGTGTCGGTGTTGCCAAACACAAACTGGTGTTCGTGGGGATGCTGTCAGATTATAATATTTTTTTTAACCTTTATAGGCAAGTCAGTTAAGAACAAATTCTTATTTACAATGGGGTCCTACCACGGCCAAACCCGGACGATGCTGGGCCAATTGTGCGCTGCACTATTTGACTCCCAAACACGGCTGATTGTGATACAGCCTGGAATCGAACCAGGGTCTGTAGTGATGCCTATAGCACTGAGATGCAGTGCCTTAGACGGCTGCGCCACTCAAATTCCTGCTAGCTCGAGCTGGCATGTTCTTCCTCTTCAGGACATGGAGCCACTTTTTCAAAAGTTATGGGTCCTTGGGCAACCAATGGTAGTTAACCGAGGGATTTTTTTGGAGCCAGTTCATACTGCCTGGCGCGATACAGGTCATGTTTGAATTACTACTTGCTGTTGCCATCTTCGTTGTCCGCACCTAACCTCACTCTCTGCGTGAAAACTCAATACCACAGACAATTTGCTGATTCCTGCCAGTGACGCACTGCTGTCAGTTGTTACTATGGCAATTTGAAATGGCGCTGATCATAGCGCAAATAAACTTTGTCGACGATCAAAATACTAAATATAGAGATTTTTATGTTAAATGCGCATGTTTAGTATTAGTGGACTGAATACATCTCTTTGCTTAGATTTCCTTCCTAAAGTGTTTCAATTCCCCTTTAAGAAAGAGGTGGGGAGTATGGGATGTAGGAGAGAGAAAGTTGCGTGGAGTAGACTACGGTTTGGGTACACAGGTTTGAATCCACGTTGTGGATGATAGGGAGACATGAAACAGTTCTGTGATGAGTGTTTAGTGGAGGAAACGGTGGAGCATGTGTTGATATTTTATGAACTGTATGACGTAGATATGGAGAGATTGTGTGAAAAGGTTAGAGGCTGGACGAGGTTGGGGTTTGGTGGTGTAGTGGGGGGAGGGAAGTGGTGTCTAGGGCTCTATTTCACTTTCTTAGATGAACAGGACTAATGCAGATCATTTTATGTAGGTCGGCCGTGACTGGCCTCACACTCCAGTACAGTAGGTGGCGGTGTATGCATCTTAATTTTCTCAATAGGGGGGCGCTATTTTCACTTTGTAAAAAATCGTTCCCAAATTAAACTGCCTCGTACTAAATTCTTGCTCGTACAATATGCATATTTTTATTACTATTGGATAGAAAACACTCTAGTTTCTAAAACCGTTTGAATTATATCTGTGAGTAAAACAGAACTCATTTTGCAGCAAACTTCCTATTAGGAAGTGAAAAACCTGAAATCGAGGCTCTGTTCCAGGGCCTTCCTATTAATTTGCCTGAAATCTATGGATCTACATGCACTGCATACGCCTTCCACTAGATGTCAACAGGCAGTGAGAGGTGAAATGGGGTGTCTAGCTAGATCTGAGGTCGAATAAGAGCTCTTGGAATGACGTGACCACTATTTCCTTTGTTCAGCAAGGCGCGGGAAGGAACCCTGGATTGCCTTCTGAAAAGCTTTCGGTATAGACGTTAGATATCTCCGGCTCTGATTTAATTTGATATATGTGTTTAAAACATCATAAAGTAGTTATTTTAAACCGAGTTATATCAGTTTATTGAACGTTTATTGCGATTTTCGGCATTTTCTTTTCTTTGCGTTATGTGAAGTTGGGCACGTTTGCGCCACATGGCTAGCTTTGGTTGCTAATTCGACAGGAGAAGAGGACATTCTACAACCAAACAACGATTATTCTGGACAAAGGACAACTTGTACAACATTCTGATGGAAGCTCATCAAAAGTAGGAACCATTTATGATGTTATTTCGTATTTCTGTTGAAAATGTTTAGTCATATATTTCGCCCTGATTTTGGGCGCTGTCTCGCTATAACGTAAGCTGTATGTTGTAGTAAAGTTATTTTAAAAAATCTAACACAGCGGTTGCATTAAGAACTAGTGTATCTTTCATTTGCTGTACAACATGTATTTTTTAGTAAAGTTTATGATGAGTTATTTGATTAGATTAGGTGACTCTCCAAGATTTCTCCGGACAATTTTGTGCATTTTGACTACGTATTCACATTGTAAAACCACGATTTGTACCGCTAAATATGCACATTTTCGAACAAAACATATATGTATTGTGTAATATGATGTTATAGGACTGTCATCTGATGAAGTTTGTCAAGGTTAGTGAATAAATTTATATATTTTGCTGGTTTTTTCGCTATCGCTACCTTTGCGGTGAATGAATGCGGTTGTGTGGTTGGCTATTGTAGTAAGCTAATATAATGCTATATTGTGTTTTCGCTGTAAAACACTTTAAAAAATCGGAAATATTGGCTGGATTCACAAGATGTTTGTCTTTCATTTTCTGTACACCATGTATTTTTCATAAATGTTTTATGATGAGTATTTAGGTATTTCACGTTGCTCTCTGTAGTTATTCTAGCTGCTTTGGTGATATTTGTGATTGTAGCTGCAATGTAAAACTATGATTTATACCTGAAATATGCACATTTTTCGAACAAAACATATGCTATACAATAAATCTGTTATAAGACTGTCATCTGATGAAGTTGTTTCTTGGTTAGTGACTAATTATATCTTTATTTTGTCGAATTTGTGATAGCTACCTATGCGGTAAAAAAAATGGTGAAAATATGCGGTTGAGTCTTTTGCTATCGTGGTTAGCTAATAGAAATACATATTGTGTTTTTCGCTGTAAAACATTTTAAAAATCGGAAATGATGGCTGGATTCACAAGATGTGTATCTTTCATTTGGTGTCTTGGACTTGTGATTTCATGATATTTATATGCTAGTATTTACTTGTGGCGCTATGCTAGGCTATGCTAGTCAGCTTTTTTACTGATGAGGATGCTCCCGGATCCGGGATTGTGACCAAGTAGAAGTTAAAAGTTGGATGCGATCCGCCAACCCAATCCCAAAGAAGTAGAAGAAGAGTGGACCAGGAGTAGACAGAAGGCAACAGGTAGGCTTGGTGGATTCATTTTGATAGTTCTAAAAGGGCCAGTCCAATATGGCATAACCAAATACCTGCAATTCTGAGTTGCAATAACGAATAGGAAACCTTAAATACATAACGTTGTCACGCCGTACTGAAAACGTAAGCAAATTATGTTGTATCAACCAAAATGGGTCTTTTCACTTTGATGTTGTACATTTGTAACTATCTTACGAAACCAGTACGAAACCGTATATTGTTAGTTTATCGTGACAATGTAACTTTGTTTGGTTGGGAGCCTAGTTTCAGCGAAATACCATCTGTCATGCTCACAGAAGAGGGACATCGGTAGAAGGTAGGAAAGACGTTTGAACTTATGTTATCAAACAGTAAATCATAACTAAGGCAACAATGGGTATTGTGAAGGATGGTTTTGTTCTCTTTTTAACAAAAATATATGCCTTATAAAAATAGGACATGTTAATCACAAAACATAGCGTGACTGCAGAAAAGCTGTTGTTAATCTAGGGTGTCGACTGTGCTAACCAGAAGGTTGAGACAAGATGGAAAAATGCTGAATAACAAGAAAACAGGAACTGAGCAGTGTAGCCACCGACAAACTCAGCTCAAACTTCACAACAAACACTTCCGGATATCTGGATCCTGTGTGCTGTGAGGCTGGGACCAGCCTGGGCACCACCGATAGGCTAGCAAGTTTAAACCACGCTAAGCCTCTACTGTGACAGGCCAACACTAAAGTTGGAACTACATCTGTCACAGTATAAAATATGATGTCTGTACTATTTCAGTCAGTTCTCTGCTTTACCCTGCGTGGTGATACAGTGAACCCGTATATACGAAAATTGCATTTACCATTAATCGCTTATGTTAAATAAAAATACTTAAAGTATATTCGGTGACTCTGAATCATATTTTATCCTGATACCAGATTCGATTGACGCAACCTTTTACAGTATGCAAACCAGGTATTGAAAAAGTTTGGTTTCTTGTCTTTGTTGAATTTTTGTGATGAGCATTTTATTCATCATGTGCTGTTTGAAGGCTTTACCAAAAAACCTTCCCAATTAAATTTTGACTGCAAAGTAAGCCTACCTAGCAGAATGATATGAAGATTTTTGTCAATTGGGAGGGCATTTGTTTTACAGTCTCTGCCATTACATTTACACTGTAGACCTACATTGTACAGTAGCCTACAGAAACACAGCTAGCCAAATGATCTCTTGCTAGGTGTTCAATTGAATTAAAGGGCAGCTACACATTCCCCTCAAATGTGGATTTTTCCCAGACCTCAAAAATGGTCTCTGGGGATGTGGTTTAAGTATTGTTGTGGATGAAGAACAACCAAATTGTGTTGTTTTTCTTCAAATTGTTGTAAAAAATCGAAAAAGAACTACAAGAAAACTCATAAAAACTATAGAAAAACAGATTTTTTTTCACACAGGGCGCCTTTCTTTCGCCGGCGTCTGTTTGGGGAAAATTGTCTAATTTAGAGTACACCCACTTCTCCAGACACCACTGGCTGTATGTATGCAACAAACACTCAAACTGGACAGTTTTATCTCAATCTCTTCATTCAAAGACTCAGTCATGGACACTTACTGACAGTTGTGGCTGCTTTGCGTGATGTATTGTCTCTACCTTCTTACCCTTTATACTGTTGTCTGTGCCCAAAAATGTTTGTACCCTGTTTTGTGCTGCTACCGTGTTGCTATCATGCTATGTTGTCGTCTTAGGTCTCTCTTGTCGTGATGTGTGTTTTGTCCTATATTTTTATTACATTTTATTTTTAATCCCAGTCCTATCTAAACCAAAAACCATGGATTGCAGACAATATCTGCCCTGGGCTAAAGGCTAGAGCTACCTACTGCTTACAAGGAACGGGACATTGACACACAAGAAAGCTCGCTACGACCTCTGACGAGACATTAAACATGCAAAAGGACAATATAGGAGGAAGGTGGAATCCTATTACAATGGCTCCAGCGTTCGTCGTATGTGGCAGGGCTCGCAGATGATAACGGATTATAAACAGAAACCCAGCCATGAGTTACCCTTCAATGCAGAACTCGTGAACGAGCTAAATGCCTTTTATCCTCGCTTCGATGAATATAACACTGTGCCTTGGGTGAAAACCCCTGTTTTTCTGGATGACTGTGTGATCTCACTTTCCATGGCTGACGTGAGCATAACGTTTAAACAGGTTAACAATCAGATTGAATACCACAGCGTGTTCTCAAAGCACAGACCAGCTGGCAAGTGTCTTCAATGTCTGTTTCAAGCTGACCACCATTGTCCCTGTTCCCAAGAACTCCAAGGTTGCCTAATGACAATCATTCTGTAGCACTTCCATCTGTTATTATAAATTGCTTGGAAAGGCAGGTCATGATACATACCAACACCATCATCCTAGACACCCTATACACACTCCAATTTGCATACCGCCCCAACAGATCCACAGATGACGCAATCTCAATTGCACTTCACACTGCCTTCTCCCACCTGGACAAGAGGGGAGATACAGTGCATTCGGAAAATATTCAAATACAACTTCAACTCAAACACAGCTGTTCCATTGTTCATACTAGACCCTATTCCAAGAGTTTGCCAAGAGGCACCTACAGGACTCTGACCATGAGAAACAAGAAGAACGGGAGAAACTCCCCAAATACAGGTGTGCCAAGCTTGTAGCATCATACCCAAGAAGACTTGAGGCTATAATTGCTGCCAAATGTGTTCAACAATGTACTAAGGGTCTGAATACTTGTGTAAATGTGAAATTTAAGGTTTTATAACTTACATTTTTTTGCTGAAAAAAACCCAGTTTTTGCTTCGTCATTATGGGGTATTGTGTGTAGATTGATGAGAAAAAACAACAAATTTAATCAATTTTAGAATAAGGCTGTAATTTAACAAAGTGGAAAAAGTTAAGTGGTCTGAATATTCTCCCGAATTCACTAACTATGTGAGAATGCTGTTCAACATCATAGTCCCCTCCAAGCTCATCACCAAGCTAGGGGCCCGGGGACTGAACCCCTCCCTCTGCAACTGGATCCTGGACTTCCTGACGGGCTGGCCCCAGGTGGTGATGGTAAGCAACAACACCTCCGCCACACCAACCCTCAACACCGGGGCCTCTCAGGGGTCTGTGCTTAGTCCCCTCACCCACAACTGCATGGCCACGCACAACTCCAACACCATAAAGTTTGCTGATGACACAACGGTGGTAGGCCTGATCACCGATGGCGATGAGTCAGCCTACAGGAAGGAGTAGACTTAGCAGTGTGGTGCCAGGACAACAAGGAGTTGATTATGGACTATAGGAGAAAGGGGAGAGCACGCCCCCATCCACATCGACTGGGATGTTGGAGAACTGATAGAGAGCTTAATTAAAGTTCCTTGGCCTCCACATTACTAAGGACTTAACATGGTCCACACCCACACAGTCGTGAAGAGGGCACGGCAGCGCCTCATCCCCCTCAGGAGGCTGAAAATTTGGTATTGGCTCTCGGATCCTCAAAAGGTTCTACAGTTGCACCATCGAGAGCATCTTGACTGGCTGCATCACCATTTGGTATGTCAAATTCTCCTCCCTTGACCGCAAAGCGCCCCAGAGGGTGGTGAGGACAGCCCAGTACATCACTGGGGCCGAGCTCCCTGACATCCAGAACCTCTATATCAGGCGGTGTCAGAGGAAGGCCCGAAAAATTGCCAGACTCCAGCCACCCAAGCCATAGACTGTTCATTCTGCAAACGGTACAGGAGCATCGGCTCTCGGACCAACAGGCAAACTATCTGTACTGACTCTATCTTGCACTGACCCTACACACACACCATATAAACACTCACTCACACACACTAAATTGACACTCACACACCAAACCCACACACATTCACATACACTACATACGCTAACACACACACAACTCTAACACACATGCATACCAGTCGAATCTCCCGAGGGGAGGGTGGCTCATAATAATGACTGGAATGATAAACATATGGTTTCCATGTGGTTGACACCATTCCATTGACTCCATTCCAGTCATTACTATGAGCCGTCCTCCCGTCAGCAGCCTCCACTGATAAATACTCATTACGCACACTCACACACCTTGACACTCATAATTTGCTGCTGCTGCTACTCTGTTCTTTATTTTACTCTTATCTATCCTGATGCCTAGTCACTTTACCCTGCCTTCATGTACATATCTACTTCAATACCTCGTACCTCTGCACATTGTATTTTATTCCTCTTGTTACAATTTTTTAAATTATTGTTATTTTTAAACTCTGCATTGTAAGCTAGCATTACACGATAAAGTCCACACCAGTTGTAATCGGCGCATGTGACAAATACAATTTTATTTGATGCCGGCGTGACTGTGACCCAAACTGATTCTGACAAGCAGGGCTGACTGATGTTGCCTCTCAAACATCCAGGGTGCTCCTGGCTGTCTCAAAATTCAAGGCCTGGGTGTCTGTATGCTAACCATGGACACCCAGATGACTATGATTTATGTGACCCCGCATTTGACTCAGTTCAGACTTGGCATAGCGTGCAGATAGGCGGGTCTGTTGAACCTTTGCGTAGTCCTTTTGTCTTGTTTGTCTGCAGACAGATGAAAGCTTGGCTGTGTCTGAAAAAATTACTAGCTGTCAAAACCTTGCTTCCTCCGTCCTTGTTTTCTCCATTCCTCCCTGTCAAAATAAAGGTTAAATAAAATAAATAAACAAAATTGGAGAAGAGGATCCTAGGTCCCGCCCTCGGACTTCCAATTAGCTTTTAGAGAGGAGAAGTTAAGAATGGTGTCACGCCCTGACCTTAGAGCCTTTTTATTTCTCTATTTGGTTAGGTCAGGGTGTGATTTGGGTGGGCATTCTAGTCTTTCTATTTCTTTGTTGGCCGGGTATCGTTCTCAATCAGAGGCAGCTGTCTATCATTGTCTCTGATTGGGGATCATACTTAGACAGCCTTTTTTTCCACCTTTAGTTTGTGGGATCTTGTTTTTGTGTAGTGCCTGTGAGCACTCCAGTCGTTACGTCTCGTTTGCTGTTTATTGTTTTTGTTGGTGAGTTTAATTTAAATAAACATGTGGAACTCTATGCACGCTGCGCCATGGTCCGCTCATTTCAACGAAAGTGACAAATGGAGGAAGCAAGGATTTGGCAGCTGGTAAATGTTTTGGATAAAGTCCAGAAGTTTTACTTCTGGATCCTTGCTGTTTCCAGACTTCTAATTAGCTCCCTGTTTACAGAGAGGGAAGAGCTCCTGATATCAGCACTCCTACGCTGAGACGCTTGATACGGCCAGTGGTGTAGGGGTCACTGGTTTACTTCTTCAAATAGTCTCTCCTTTACACTCATTGGGAACACAGAATATGACCTGTGACTGACATAATGCAATATTTTTGACCCCAAGCTATGGCACATTCTTGGCATGTTAGGGAAAGTGCAACATGGTGTGACATTATCAAACTATGTCAGTAAGGAGATAACATGGGCCTAACCGAGTGGTGCAGCGGTCCAAGGCACTGCATCGCAGTGCTTGAGGCGTCACTACAGACCCGGGTTCGATCACAGTCTGTCGCATCCGGCCACGACCTGGAGACCAATGAGATGGTGCACAATTGGCCCAGCATCAGCAGGGTTAGGGGAGGGTTTGGCTGGCCGGGATGTCCTTCTCCCATCGCGCTCTAGTGACTCCTGTGGCAGACCGGGCGCATGCACGCTGACACGGTCGGCAGTTGTATGGTGTTTCCTCCGACACATTGGTGCGGCTGGCTTTCGGGTTAAGCAAGCAGTGTGTCAAGAAGCAGTGGGACTTGTCAGGTTTATGATTCGGGGTACGCATGCCTCTCGACCTTCGCCTCTCCCGAGTCCGTACGGGAGTTGCAGTGATACCAATTGGATATCACGACAATTGGGGAGATAAAGGAGTACAAAAAGGTATATATAAAAATGTATAGCATACAGTGGGGCAAAAAAGTATTTAGTCAGCCACCAATTGTGCAAGTTCTCCCACTTAAAAAGATGAGAGAGGCCTGTAATTTTCATCATAGGTACACTTCAATATGACAGACAAAATGAGAAAAGAAATCCAGAAAATCACATTGTAGGATTTTTTATAAATTTATTTGCAAATTATGGTGGAAAATAAGTATTGTGCGGGGGCACAGGTTAGTCGAGGTAATTGATATAATATGTACATGTTGGTAGAGTTAAAGTGACTATGCACAGATGATAAACAGAGAGTAGCAGCAGTGTAAAAGAAGTGGGGGGACAATGCAAATAGTCAGGGTGGTTATTTGATTAACTGTTCAACAGTCTTAGGAATTGGGGGAAGAAGCTGTTCCCAAGCTTTTTTGGTCCCAGACTTGGCGCTCCAGTGCCGCTTGCCGTGCGGTAGCAGAGAGAACAGTCTATGACTTGGGTGACTGGAGTCTTTGGCACATCTTTGGGGTTTCCTCTGACACCGCCTGGTATAGAGGTCCTGGATGGCAAGGAGCTCGGCCCCAGTGATGTACTGGGCCGTACGCACTAACCTCTTTAGTGACTTGCGTTAGGATGCCAAGTAGTTGCCATACTAAGAGGTGTTGTAGCCAGTCAATATGCTCTCAGTAGTGCAGCTGTAGAACTTTTTGAGGATCTGAGGTCCCATGACAAATCTTTTGAGCCTCCTGAGGAGGAAGAAGCATTGTCATGTTTGGACCAAAGTTCCCTCAAAAATGTTTCCATCACTGAGCAAACTTCAGGTCTGCTGTGAGCAAACTTGAACTTTGTGAAAATTATGTGCAATTTCCAGCGCATGTTTACTGTGAACACTGAGGCTGTACTCGCTTTAAGTTAGTTTTAACGGTGTCCACGTAGGTTACTGTGGCTATTTGATCATAATGTAGACCTACCCTTCAAAAACATTGGAGAGAAATGCATCCCATAATATTTTAACACGGACGTAGAACAGCTATCATTCAGTCTACATTATCAGCTATCATGTGGTGTTCAATGTAGGCCTACATTCCATAAGACTTTGGAAAAAAACATGCAGGGCTTGACATTAACCTGTTTATCCACTTGTCCTTCAGACAAGGAGGTGACTGAAAATGTTGTTTGATGCAAGAAACCACTTTACAAAATAAAATGAATTATTATTCCCATACCATTATTAGAGAATCAGCTACCCTCTGCCTATTGGCTATTTAGCTTATTGAACACTGTCTCAAAAAACTCTACCTGACTTGCTATTCAAAGATGGCTAGAAATGCATACATTTTGTGCTCTTGTAGAAAGCAATGGATCCTAGAAATGAGCTATAACTGGGCTAATAACTCACTAACTAGCAGAGAATATGAACAAATGTGCATAGGTGGCTACATGCAGCTCATGCAGCTTTAAAACAAGCGCAACTACTCGCGACCGCTCAAGCTGTAAACACAGTCCAGTTCAAAGTGAACGGCACAGATCTATATATGGCAATGGCTATTTGCATATAGGCCTACTGCAGCTCTGATTGGTTATGGCACACCGGTCTGTGTAGAGTACGGGCCTGAGTCGAGCTTGTCAATGCAAAAGAATCCTACTCCAATGCGCTCTGCCTACAAGAACATATTTTGCACAGTTAATTTTGCATACTAAGTCTTGCATAGTTAGTTTTGTTTCGGTATGTTACATTGAAAGTCACTACTATTGCATTAATTTGAGCACAATTCCCACAGTAGAGCGAAATGTTGATAGTGGTAACTGAAAGGGAAAACTCTAGAAAATTGTTGGGTGAAGTTCAATCTCGTGCTTCTTTGCACGGGCTGACATGTATTATGCGCGGCAGTCCTAGGGACCATCGATTTGGACCATGATAGGTCCTTATTGATGTGGTCACAGAGGAACGTGAAGCTCTCAACCCACTCCACGACAGTCCTGTCGATGTGAATGGGAACATGCTTGGCCCTCTGCTTCCTGTAGTCCACAATCAGCTCCTTTGTCTTGCTGACATTGAGGGAGGTCTCTGACCTCCTCCCTGTAAGCTGTCTCCTCGTCGTCGGGCATCAGGCCCACCACCGTCGTGTCGGCAAACTTAATGAAGGTGTTAGTTGTGCAAGGCCTTGCAGTCGTGAGTGAACAGGGAGTACAGGAGGGGATTAAGCACGCACCCCTGAGGGGGGCCCCCGTGTTGATGGTCAGTGTGTCGGATGTGTTGTTAGCCACCCTCGCTACCTAGGGGCGGCCCGTCAGGAAGTCCAGGAACCAGTTGCAGAGGGAGGTGTTCAGTCCCAGGGTTCTTAACTTAACTTAGTGATGAGCTTGGAGGACACTATCGTGTTGAATGCTGAGCTCTAGTCAATGAACAGCATTCTCACATAGGTGTTCCTTTTGTCCAGGTGGGAAACGTCGGTGTGGAGTGCAATAGAGATTGCGTCATCTGTTGGGGCAGTATGTGAATTGGAGTGTTTCCAGGGTGTCATGATCTTCAAATAATTTCATGGCTACAGATGTGAGCGCTATGGGGCAAAAGTCATTTAGATAGATAGGTTACGTTCTTGTGCACAGGGACTATTGTGTACTGCTTGAAACATGTAGGTATTACAGACTGGGTCGGGAAGAGGTTCAAAATGTCAGTGAAGACACTTGCCAGCGCATGCTCTGAGTGCGCGTCCTGGTAATCTGTCTGGCCCTGCGGCCTTGTGAATGTTAACCTGTTTAATTAAAGGTCTAGGGCAGGTCTTCTGTCGTCCAGAACAGCTGGTGCTGTCATGCATGGTTCAGTGTTGCTAGCCTCGACGCGAGCATAAAAAGCATTTAGCTCGTCTGGTAGGGTTGTGTCACTGGGCAGCTCGCGGCTTGGTTTACCTTTATAATCTGTGATAATTTGCAAGCTCTGCTGCTCTATAAAATGGAGGGATATATTGCGAAAGGAAATAGCAAAATGGTATTATAGTGGGAAGAAATCTGTGGACATTGGAGGGTTGTATTTAAGATCAGAATGAATGATGGGTTGGCCAGTGTGGGTGAAAATCCAGCACTTGCTGAAAGAGGAAATGAGGAGCTGTCCAAGCCGGGTGAGGTTCTACTAAGCTGTATGGAATTGTTTTAAGAATGTCATACAAAGGATAATTTTGATATTTGAATTTGAAGACCCCTTGATGTATCATGAAAAATGAAAAATGTTATTTGACCTTATTTCCATTTGCTGATACGAATGCATTGAATAACAAATTTACTACATGGATAGTAACCCCCCAAAAAATGGAAGGAAGTTTGTTCTGAAGTGTCTGTCCTACAAAATGTCTGAAAGTTATAAGAAAGATCAGGAAACATTTTACATTTTGTATTTAACCCCTTATTTTTGGCATTAAACAGTCTCCATATATACTTCCATAAATTTTTTCAACTGGTCCCGGGAGACCTTCAGATGAGTCTTGAGGCCTGTGTGCGTCCTAGAGCAAAACAACCGACATGTTTGTGAGAGTCTCACTTTACCACAAAGGGGTCATATTAGTGTGTAGCCCAAACTGTTTGGACGCTACAGACAGAAGTTGGCAGATCGGCTGTGTCGACTTCAGACGAGTCCCAAGATGCTGGTGAGGGTTGCCGTTCGGACGCTACAGATGATTTTGTGAGAAGACTGATTTTCGGGACACCTCATGGTCTGACAAACACCGCTCTAGCTTTGTCACCTTTCACCGCAGATATGGAAATATGACATTGGTGGAAAGACGCATGCTTAAACTGACAGACTTTTATGGAGAAATGTTGTAATTTGCTAATTCGATTTCCACGGGGGCCTCCCGAGTGCCGCAGCGGTCTAAGGCACTGCGTCACTACAGGCCCGGGTTTGATCCTAGGCTGTGTCACAGTTGGCCGTGACCGGGAGACCCATGAGGCAGCGAACAATTGGCCCAGCTTTGTCTGGGTTAGGAGAGGGTGTGGTAGGCCGAGATTTCCTTGTTCCATCGCCCTCTAGCGACTCCTGTTGCAGGCCGGGCACATGCACGCTGTACGGTGTTACCTCATACACATTGGTGCGGCTGGCTTCGGGGTTAAACGTGCATTGTGTCAAGAAGCAGTGCGGCTTGGCTGGGTTGTGTTTCGGAGGACGCATGGCTTTAAACCTTCGCCTCTCCCGAGTCCGTACAGGAGTTACAGCGATGAGACAAGACTAACTACCAATTGGATACCACGGAATTGGGGAGAAAAAAGGGAGAATAATTTTTTTTCAAATAATGTCTCGTGGGCCGGATTGAAGTGCCCGGCGGGCCGCATAGTTTCCCCCAGTTGGTGTAGGACTTTTCAGGGAAGTTAGGAACCAATATACACAGGCAGTTAGGAAAGCAAAGGCTAGCTTTTTCAAACAGACATTTGCATACTCTAGCACAAACTCCAAAAAGTTCTGGGACACTGTAAAGTCCATGGAGAATAAGAGCGCTACGGCTGGCCATGCTCTCCACCTGGCTACCCCTACCCAGGGTGTCAAAACGGAGGGCCTGTTGTCCAGACCTCTGGCAGTCTCTATGGGGGTGCCACAGGGTTCAATTCTCGGGCCAACTCTTTTCTCTGTATACATCAATGATGCCGCTCTTGCTGCTGGTGATTCTCTGATCCACCTCTACGCAGACAACACCATTCTGTATACTTCTGGCCCTTCATGGACACTGTGTTGACTAACCTACAGACATGCTTCAATGCCATACAACTCTCCTTCCGTGGCATCGAACTGCTCTTAAATGCAAGTAAAACTAAATGCATGCTCTTCAACCGATCGCTGCCCGCACCTGCCCGCACCTGCCCGCCCGTCCAGCATCACTACTCTGGACGGTTCTGACTTAGAATATGTGGACTACAAACTACAAATACCTAGGTGTCTGGTTAGATTGTTACCTCTCCTTCCAGACTCACATTAAGCATCTCCAATACAAAATTAAATCTAGAATCGGCTTCCTATTTTGCAACAAAGCATCCTTCACTCATGCTGCCAAACATACCCTCGTAAAACTGACTATCCTACCGATCCTTGACTTCGGTGATGTCATTTACAAAATAACCTTCAACAATCTACTCAGCAAATTGGATGTAGTCTATCACAGTGCCATCCGTTTTGTCACCAAAGCCCCATATACTATCCACCACTGCGACCTGTATGCTCTCGTTGGCTGGCCCTCACTTCATATTCGTCGCCAAACCCACTGGCTCCAGGTCATCTATAAGTCTTTGCTAGGTAAAGCCCTGCCTTATCTCAGCTCACTGGTCACCATAGCAGCACCCTCCCGTAGCACGCGCTCCAGCAGGTATATTTCACTAGTCACCCCCAAGGCCAATTCCTCCTTTGGCCGCCTTTCCTTCCAGTTCTCTGCTGCCAATGACTGGAACGAAATGCAAAAATCACTGGAGACTCATATCTCCCTCTCTAACTTTAAGCACCAGCTGTCAGAGCAGCTCACAGATCACTGCACCTGTACATAGCCCATCTGTAATTAGCTCAGCCAACTACCTCATCCCCATACAATTTTTTTTTGTTGCTGCTCCTTTGCACCCCAGTATCCCTACTTGCAAATGTATCTTCTGCACATCTATCACTCCAGTGTTTAATTGCTAAATTGTAATTATTTTGCCACTACGGCCTGTTTATTGCCTTACCTCCCTTATCTTACCTCATTTGCACACACTTTATATACAATTTTCTATTGTGTTATTGACTGTATGTATGTTCTATTCAAGTTCCGTTGTGAAACCAAGTACTTTCTGTCTGTTTTTGTGGAAGCCCACCGTCGTAGCCACAGAATAAGGTTAGTATACGTGTCATTATTTGTTATTTATAAATAAATAATGAGTCGAACAGAACAGCTCTCACAGATGCTCACGCAGGGAATTCAAAATGTCCCCTTCTTCTCTGAAGAACAAGAGGAAGAATTAGAGGACCTGTGAGATGTTTTCCCATGAAATTACAGATTGGACACGCACACACTTTATTTATTGGAAATGACCCATTAAGAGAGAACCACAGTCATTTAAAAGCCTTATGACTCAATAACTTGAGCAGACAGTCTTGACGAGAGGTTTTTTCTGTGTGAAGAAATCCATAAGTTCGATAGAAATCCGCCGACAACTGCGTTCCAAGTGTGTCAAAAACTGAGCTGGAATATAATTGGAGAGACAGAGAGGGAAAAGAGGAGTACCGAACAGTCTGTTTGTCTACACTACTTCATGCTTTCTTTGGGGTGCAAGGTAGCCTAGCGGTTAGAGTTCTGCCAGTAACCTAAAGGTCGCTAGTTCAAAAATACCAGAGCCGTCAAGGTGAAAAATCTGTCGACGTGCCCTTGAGCAAGGCACTTAAACCTAATTTGCTCCAAGGGCGCCGTACTACTATGGCTGACCCTGTAAAGCAACACATTTCACTGTACCTATCCGGTGTATGTGACAATAAAACATGTTTTTTTATGCTCCTCACTCTGTATCCAATTTTAAAGATCCATTATCATCTTCACCATTGATTACATCAATAGACAGTCGAGAAAATTAACACATCAATCTAATATGAAGTTGTGTTTTGAACCAGGGCCAGAGACAGAACCAGGCTGGTGGATCCCAGTAGGTTAGAGTACAGATAGGGAGTTTTATAGAGATGGAGGTCTCACTGTTCGTATCATGAACACTCAGTGATATACACCAGTGATCAGCTAACAGTGAATGTTTTCAGACATAATATTGGTATGCAAAGGACAAATGAATCATTTAGCTGTTATACTATACATTTGATTGATTTATTTCAGTGTCATACACCCATTTGTGCCCAAAACACAAAACAAAAATACATTTGATAATTTACACAATAATAATCATGGCAAGTACAGCTACTGAGAGACTGAAAAACAGCTTCTATCTCAAGGCCATCAGACTGTTAAACAGCCACCACTAACATTTAGCGGCCGCTGCCAACATACTGACTCAACTCCAGCCACTTTAAAAATGGGAATTGATGGAAATTATGTAAAAATGTACCACTAGCCACTTTAAGCAATGCCACTTAATACAATGTTTACATACCCTACATTACCCATCTCATATGTATATATACTGTACTCTATATCATCTACTGCATCTTGCCATCTTTATGCAATACATGTACCACTAGCCACTTTAAACTATGCCACTTTATGTTTACATACCCTACAGTACTCATCTCATATGTATATACCGTACTCTATACCATCTACTGCATCTGCCATGCCGTTCTGTACCACCACTCATCCATATATCTTTATGTACATATTCTTTATCCCTTACACTTGTGTGTGTGTGTAAGGTAGTAGTGTGGAATTGTTAGGTTAGATTACTGTTGGTTATTACTGCATTGTCGGAACTAGAAGCACAAGCATTTCGCTACACTCGCATTAACATCTGCTAACCATGTGTATGTGACTAATAAAATTTGATTTGGATTTACCATTTTGTCACATTATACAAACAATACATTTCTCCTTATCCCCCAGGCTTAGAAAATACATTTAACACTATCAAATATGCCTTTTCTAAAAACAAATTCAAGCCTTTGCTTGTCATGAAGAATTAAAACATCTCAGATCATCATATAGAGAGCAATTATACACTAAATAGAATTCCCCAAGATCACACAGTAAGCAAAAATATTTTGTCTTCAGGGACTACCCGTCTCTATAGCCAGAGGGAGGGTGTCGGATCTTAGCTGCCCATATTTCCTTGTGGATCAGGAAAGGTTTGTTCTTGAATTGGTTAAGAGAGAAGAATTCAGTGGCACAGCTCAAAGTTCAGAGCGGCTGAATATAGGCAAAGTACATTGCAGGGACAAAGGTTAAAGTGCTTCTCTGGCATCTTCCATGGATGTCTGTACATTCTAACTAACAGTGTGTATCCTGTGCCTATTTTAACACGTTGCTCTCAGGGAGCTGTGCTGAGTGTGGACGCTATCTGTAATTCAGCTGTAGAATGCAGTGTGCACCTGTCTGTCTGTCTGTCTGCAGTTACATTGGATTGCAAGACGTAAGCATAATTTTATCAGCCTCTGGCTTCTTTTCTCTGAAAATCTTTCCATTATTGTGTCTCTTTATCTAAATCCTCTCACTTTCCCTTGACCTTCCACCTTAGCGAAGTACTTGGACTCACGGTAATGCTGTATGTCTGGTGACGAGCACTAGATTTGCTTTTCTCTGGCTGAGCTTTCTTTGAACAGGAGTGAAATGTTGGCCATTCACATCTCAAATGTTTCCACACTACTATATTTGATCATTATATGTTAATACGTATACTATGTTCAGTTTGTCATGTTTAAATGACAAAAATATCCATGCTGGGGTGCATGCTAATCAATTGATAAAGAGAGAAAGTCAGAAGTATGACGAAGATATAAACTGGGACGTTTGCTTTCGCAAGTCCTATTAAATTAGCCATTTCAAGTATAACATTTATTCTTTCCGTGTTGTAATTGTATTTAGATTATTGGTGACACTTTACTTATTAAAGCCTGCCGGTGTAATACTTCATAACATATATCATAAGCATATGAGCCTTCATAATGTGTTTCTAATCATGCTTGTAATACCGTAGGTCTCTCTTTAAATGCAACATGTTTTTTCTCTCCTCCAGTCAGCTAGGAGGTGCTCTACTATTGTAGGGCCCATGTTCCGAGTAGCTGGAGCAGGTCCTGGGGGTGGCAGAGGTGAGTCTGAGCTCTGGAGGAGCAGAAGGCTGACAGAGCACCGGCTGGCTCCACCCTGCTGTCCGGGGTGTTTGCGGAGAAACAGGAGAGACTGAGGGAGCTGGCTATGAAGGCTTGAGAGGAGCAGAGGGGTCAGGAGAAGGAGAACCCAGCTGGCTATGAAGGCTTGAGAGGAGCAGAGGGGTCAGGAGAAGGAGAAACCAGCTGGCTATGAAGGCTTGAGAGGAGCAGAGGGGTCAGGAGAAGGAGAACCCAGCTGGCTATGAAGGCTTGAGAGGAGCAGAGGGGTCAGGAGAAGGAGAACCCAGCTGGCTATGAAGGCTTGAGAGGAGCAGAGGGGTCAGGAGAATGAGAAACCAGCTGGCTATGAAGGCTTGAGAGGAGCAGAGGGGTCAGGAGAAGGAGAACCCAGCTGGCTATGAAGGCTTGAGAGGAGCAGAGGGGTCAGGAGAAGGAGAACCCAGCTGGCTATGAAGGCTTGAGAGGAGCAGAGGGGTCAGGAGAAGGAGAACCCAGCTGGCTATGAAGGCTTGAGAGGAGCAGAGGGGTCAGGAGAAGGAGAACCCAGCTGGCTATGAAGGCTTGAGAGGAGCAGAGGGGTCAGGAGAAGGAGAACCCAGCTGGCTATGAAGGCTTGAGAGGAGCAGAGGGGTCAGGAGAAGGAGAACCCAGCTGGCTATGAAGGCTTGAGAGGAGCAGAGGGGTCAGGAGAAGGAGAACCCAGCTGGCTATGAAGGCTTGAGAGGAGCAGAGGGGTCAGGAGAAGGAGAACCCAGCTGGCTATGAAGGCTTGAGAGGAGCAGAGGGGTCAGGAGAAGGAGAACCCAGCTGGCTTCAACATTGAGCTCTTCTTCAACGTCTACATGCAGAGTAAGATGCTCCCTGTCATCATCAAAATTCAACAAAGCCACTCAAACACCCCAACTTTGAAAATGATGCATACATTAGAAATATATCATCTTTAAGTACATTTTTTTTACATACAGTAAGAACTTACATTTGAAATAAATCAATTGATATCGATAAATGTTAAGTTTCAGTTGACTGTTTTAAGTCTTTTTCTATATTCCCTTTACATTTTCGTAAGAAAGACCCAACTGTCATGTCTGCCTACTGTACTGTATACTTTATCAAATGGAACCTGGAACAGCATTCAACAGAGCTGCTTTCTGGCTGCAACAGATGAGGTTTTAAATGCCAAATTGATGATGGATATGTTACATGTCTGACTCCCTCGGGTGATGCTGTCTTAAAACAGTTTAACTGTGTTCTCAAGGCACCAACCACTATGTTACAGACAAGGTTTCACTTGTTTCTTTTCCTCAGAGATGGCATAAAGAATATCAGAACTCAGGATAAGACCCAGATGCAGACAGATAGAGTCAAATATGTTTATTGACCCAAACAGGGAGCAGGCAAAAGACAGGTCAAAGTCAGGCAGACGTCTGTAATCCAGGGCATAGTGAATAAGGTACAGAACAGCAGGCAGGCTCGGGGTCAGGACAGGCAGAGGTTCGTAAACAGGTCAGAATCAGGCAGGTACAGAACGGCAGGTAGGCTCGGGGTCAGGGCAAGCAGAGTGGTCAGAATCGGGGAAACTAGGAAACAGAACTTGAGAAAGCAGGGCGACAAGGAAACACGCTGGTAAGACCTGACATGACGAACTGGCAAAAGACAGAGAACACATGTATAAATACACTGGGGATAATGAGGAAGATGGGTGACAGCTGTAGGGGGGTGGAGACAAGCACAAAGACAGGTGAAACAGATCAGGGTGTGACAGATATACCCAACTGTCTTAGTAATGAAGTTGATTTAGATTTATATACTACCACTACAGTTAGTGACTAATGCAAAATTATTTGTACACCATTTGTCAAAAATATAAGTAATTCTGTGGCACAGATGGCACCGTTATCTTCCATTACCCAACCATACTTTACCCCAAATGTCTGTGTTATGACAGAAAACGACAACCGTCTGTGTAGGGATTTGTTATTGACGTGTTCTGTGCTTGTTCCTTCAAAAATAAGAACTAGAACAAACACGTCTACCTTCATAAAATATTACTTGATTGTCTTGTCAGTGTCTGCCATTCAGATCTGTCCGAACAGCTGTTTCTCAATGAAATTATACATTTTTGTTTGTTTGTTGGTATGCTGTCCTTTACCTGTCAGGAGGGGATCAGAACTTTGCCCTCTTCAAATATATATTGGAGCAGAGCAGAATAATTGAGGAGATGACCAACGACTTGGAGCAGGTACTGTACTGAACTCTAACAGTATGAATTATGGTGTGTTCCGCCTCCTTATTAATTCACACAGAAGTAGCCCATTTCACTGTTGCGTACTATTTATATTTGAGGCATTACGGAGCCTGACAAACTTCTCTTCAAGGAGAGCCCAAGCACTTCCTCAGTGTTTCCCCAGATCAAGTATGCACATTTGCGTATCTCCATTCAGAACAGAACATGCACGAACATTCCCCCCCGGCACATTTTCCAGCTGGCGCCTGCATTGTCTTCATTGTTGTTTTCCTTACTGATAATAACTTTGGACATGTGTGCATTCCTTTTAAAGTAGTCCGTATCATGGTGCCGGAGAAGATGGCTGATGTGTTACGTGCTTCTAACCAACTTATATATATATATTTTTTTGCATTGTTTGTAACTTATTTTTTTACTTATTTTGTACATAATGTTGCTGCTACAGTCTCTTATGACCAAAAATATATTCGACATCAGAACAGCGGTTACTCACCACGAACAGGCAGAAGCTTTTTTTTCCCTTTAACGAGTCTGACGAGCCCGACGTGAAGGACATACTGCTTTTCCGGGAACAGGCCCAAATCCCCGTCATTTGCGTGAAGAGAAGATGGAGAAAAAAGAGGGAGGAGGTCGGCTGCCTTCTGAGAATTCATAGGCGATCGAATAAACTCGCGCTGCCTTCCGTTCTACTAGCTAATGTGCAATCATTGGAAGATAAAATAGACGACCTACGAGGAAGATTAAACTACCAACGGGACATTAAAAACTGTAATATCTTATGCTTCACAGAGTCGTGGCTGAACGACGACATTATCAACATACAGCTGGCTGGTTATACGCTGTATCAGCAGAATAGAACAGCGGCGTCTGGTAAGACAAATGGTGGCGGACTATGTATATTTGTAATCAACAACTGGTTGATTACAAGTCTCAAGGTTTTGCTCGCCTGAGGTAGAGTATCTCATGATAAGCTGTAGACCAAACTATTTACCTAGATGACTCTGCTCACATTTTCATCTGTATTTTTCGTAGCTGTCTACATACCGCACTCAATGAGCTGTATTCCGAAATAAGCAAACAGGAAAATGCTCATCCAGAGGCGGCTCTCCTAGTGGCCGGGGACTTTAATGCAGGGAAACTTAAAACCGTTTTTCCACATTTCTATCAGCATGTTAAATGTGCAACCAGAGGGAAAAAAACTCTAGGCCACCTTTGCTCCACACACAGAGACACATACAAAGCTCTCCTTCACCCTCCATTTGGCAAATCTAACCATAATTCTATCCTCCTGATTCCTGCTTACAAGCTCAAATGAAAGCAGGAAACAAAAGTGACTCGGTCAATAAAAAATTGGTCAGATGAAGCAGATGCTAAGCTACAGGACTGTTTTGCTAGCACAGACTGGAATATAAAAATAACACTGAAACATGCATGAGAGCACCAACTGTTCTGGACGATTGTGTGAACGCTCTCCACAGCTGATGTGAGTAAGACCTTAACTTCTTAGCGCTAGGGGTCAGAATTTTTATTTTATTTTAAATAACGTGCCCAACGTAAACAGACATTTTCTCTGGCCCAGATCATAGAATATGCATATCATTTACAGATTCGGATAGAAAACACTCCAATGTTTCCAAAACTGTCAAAATATTGTCTGTGAGTATAACAATACTTATTCTGCAAGCGAATCCCTGAGAAAATGTAACCCGGAAGTGATATATATATTTTTTAAACTGTGTTTCCTGGCCCGTCTAACCTCCATTTAAAGGGGTATCAACCAGATTCCTTTTCCAATGGCTTCCTCAGGCTGTGACCAGGCTTTAGACATAGTTTCAGGCTTTTATTTTGAAAAATGAGCGACATTTTTCAAAAGTAGTCAAGTGTCCTCTGAATATTTCCTGCGCGCGACAGAGGGGCTCACCATTTTCTGTTTCTCTCTTCAAGAATAGGTTATGGTCCGTTTGAAATATTATCTTTGTTAAAAACAACCTGATGATTGATTATAAAAAACATTTGACATGTTTGGAATTTGTCGAACGGAACACGGCTTTTGATTTTTCTCAACATAATGCGCAACCCAAATGGCGTTTTTTTGTGATAAAAGTAATATTTATCGAACAAAAAGAAGATTTGTTGTGTAACTGGGAGTCTCGTGAGTGGAAACATCCGAAGATTATCAAAGGTAAGCGATTCATTTTATTGCTTTTCTTACTTTCGTGACCAAGCTAACCAAGCTAATATAAGGCTAACTGTTGTAGCATTGAAAGCTACACTCACAAAAGCTTGGATTTCTTTCGCTGTAAAATATATTTTCATAATCTGATACGATAGGTGGATTAACAACAAGCTAAGCTGTGTTTTGGTATATTTCACTTGTGATTGCATGATTATAAATATTTTTAGTAATATTTATGCATTTGGCGCCCTGCAATTCTAGCGGTTGTTTACGAAAGTGATCCCGTAAAAGGGATCCGTAGCGCAGAGAAGTTAACCTTTTCTCAATACAGGGGGTGCTGTTTCCACTTTGGAAAATATCGTCTCCAAATTAAACTGCCTCATACTCAATTCTTGCTCGTACAATATGCATATTATTATTACTATTGGATAGAAAACAATCTCTAGTTTCTAAAACCGTTTGAATTATGTCTGTGGGTGAACCAGAACTCTTTCTACAGCGAAAATCATGACAGGACATGCGAAGGTCAGAAAACTAGGCTCTGTTCTCAGATCAGTTTAAAGCTCTGTGTGTGCCCTATGGGTCGAAATGAACTGCACCCGCCTTCCCCTGGATGTCAGTAACCAATGAGAAGTGGAATGGAGTCTCTAAGTATTTCTCAGAGTTTATAAAACGCCATGGAGTGACATGTACGTTCTTTTGGACGCTCGTCAAGGCGCAAGAGAGGACATCAGAATGGCATGCTCAAAAGCTCTCGTTATCGGGCTAAGATATATCCGTCTGTGATTTAATTCGATATAGGTGTTAGAAATATCATAACGAAGTTATTTTAAACCGATTTATATCAGTTTATGCGAGTATATTGCTATTTTCTGAATTTTCGTATTGCGCTTTGAGGATTTGGACATGTGTGTGCCACGTAGCTATTGTTAGCTGCTAGTTCCGAAGTTGAAGAGGACGTTTTACAACAAAGCAACGATTCTTTTGGACAAAGGACACCTTGCCCAAGATACTGATGGAAGCTCGTCCAAAAGTAAGAGCTATTTATGATTTTATTCCGTATTTATGTGGAAAAATGTAAACGCATTTGTCGGCCATTGTTGCGGCACTAGTCTGGCTGTAACGCACACTGTATGTCTAGTAACGTTAATTTTAAAAATCGAACTCAGCGGTTGCATTAATAACTAATGCATCTTTCATTAGCTGTCCAACCTGTATTTTTTTAGTCAATCTAATCGATAAATAATCGTAAACTTAGGTGCCTTTCCAAGATGGCGCCGACCAGAATGCATGCCATGTTTTGACAGATTACATTGCATAACCACGATTTGTGATGCTAAATATGCACATTTTCGAACAAACTCTATATGCATTGTGTAATATGATGTTACAGGACTGTCATCTGAAGAATTCTGAGAAGGTTAGTGAAAAAATTTATATATTTTGGTGGTGATAACGTTATCGCTCTTTTTGCCTTGAATCAATGCTGGGGTGATGTTAGCTCATGTGGTATGCTAATATAACGATATATTGTGTTTTCGCTGTAAAACACTTAGAAAATCTGAAATATTGTCTGGATTCACAAGATCTGTGTCTTTCAATTGCTGTACGCTGTGTATTTTTAAGAAATGTTTTATGATGAGTAATTAGGTAATACACGTTGCTCTCTGTAGTTATTCTAGTCGCTTTGGTGAGTTTTGTGATAGTGGCTGCAATGGTAAACTATGATTTATACCTGAAAAATGCAAATTTTTCTAAAAAAACATATGCTATACCATAAATATGTTATCAGACTGTCATCTTATGAAGTTGTTTCTTGGTTAGTGGCTATATATATCTTTATTTAGTCGAATTAGTGATAGCTACTGATGGAGTAAAAAACTGGTGGAGTAAAAAAAGTGGTGTCTTTTGCTAACGTGGTTAGCTAATAGATTTACATATTGTGTCTTCCCTGTAAAACATTTTAAAATCAGAAATGATGGCTGGATTCACAAGAAGTGTATCTTTCATCTGGTGTCTTGGACTTGTGATTTAATGATATTTAGATGCTAGAATTTACTTGCTAGGCTATGCTAGTCAGCTTTTTTACTGTGGGGGGTGCTCCCGGGTCCGGGTTTGGGAGGAACTAGAAGTTAACCTTTACTTCATACCCATCCCGGAGCATCCTCATCAAAAAAGCTGACTAGCATAGCCTAGCCTAACGGGACAGGGATATCATATAATATAATTTCATGAAATCACAAGTCCAATACAGCAAATGAAAGATAAACATCTTGTGAATCCAGCCATCATTTCCGATTTTTAAAATGTTTTACAGCGAAAACACAATATGTATTTATATTAGCTAACCACAATAGCCAAACACACAACGGCATATTTTCACCATGTTTCCACCGCATAGGTAGCCTTCGCAAAACCCACATATAGAGATAAAATGAATCCCTAACCTTGAACAACTTCATCAGATGACAGTCTTATAACATCATGTTATACAATACATTTATGTTTTGTTCGAAAATGTGCATATTTATAGCTACAAATCCTGATTTTACATTGCAGCCACCATCACAAATAGCACCAAAGCAGCCAGAATAATTACAGAGAGCAACGTGAAATAAATAAATACTCATCATAAAACATTTGTGAAAAATACATGGTGTACAGCAAATGAAAGATAAACATCTTGTGAATCCAGCCAATATTTCCGATTTTTTAAGTGTTTTACAGCGAAAACACAATATATATTTCTATTAGCTCACTACAGTAGCCAAACACACAACACAATTTACTCCAAAATACGCCAAAATAGCTCGCACAAAACCGACAAAATAGAGATAAAAGTAATCACTAACCTTGAACAACTTCATCAGATGACAGTCTTATAACATGTTATACAATACATTTATGTTTTGTTCGAAAATGTGCATATTTAGAGCTGCAAATCGTGGTTGTACATTGTGAATACGTAGCAACGATTCACCAGAATGTCCGGAGATATTTTGGACACTCACCTAATCTGACCAAAGAACTCATCATAAACTTTACATAAAAATACTTGTTGTATGGCAAATGAAAGATACACTGGTTCTTAATGCAACCGCTGTGTTAGATTTTTAAAAATAACTTTACCACAACATACAGCATGCGTTATTGTGAGACAGCGCTCACCAACACAGCGGAGAATAAGAGTCAACATATTACACAGAAATACGAAATAACATCATAAATATTGTCTTACTTTTGCTGAGCTTCCATCAGAATGTTGTGCAAGGAGTCCTTGGTCCAGAATAAATCGTTGTTTGGTTTTAGAATGTCCATTTCTTCTGTCGAATTAGCAACCTTGGCTAGCATTGTGGCGAGAACATTCCCATCATCTCTTGGCGCAAAGAACGGAAAATTCCAAAAGTCCCAATAAACGTTGAATAAACTGATCAAACTCGGTTGAAAAATCCTACTTTATGATGTTTTTCTCATATGTATCAAATAAAATCAGAGCCGGAGCAATTTGCCGTGTATACCGAACACTTTTCAGAGACAATGTCGAGGTCCCCAGCGCGCCGTCGAAAACAAACAAAATACCGGACCTGTCACTCCAAAAGCTCTTATTCGGCCTCAGATCAAGCTAGACACCCCATTCAACCTTCCACTGCCTGTTGACATCTAGTGGAAGGCGTATGAAGTGCATACATATCGATAAATAAAAGCCAGTTGAATAGGCAGGCCCTTAAACAGAGCCTCGTTTTCAGATTTTTTCATTTGCTGCCAAATGAGTTCTGTTTTACTCACAGATATAATTCAAACAGTTTTAGAAACTTCAGAGTGTTTTCTATCCAATAGTAATAATAATATGCATATTGTATGATCTAGAACACAGTACGAGGCCGTTTAATTTGGGCACGATTTTTTCCAAAGTGAAAACAGCGCTCCCTATTGACAAGAAGTTAACAGCTTCGATCCCCAAGCCATAAGACTCCTGAACCTCTAATCAAACGGCTACGCAGACTATTTTCATTGCCCCCCCTTTTACGCCGCTGCTACTTTGTTATTATCTATGCATAGTCACTTTAATAACTCTACCTACATGTACATATTACCTCAATTACCTCGACAAACTGGTGCCCCCGCACATTGACTCTGTACCGGTACCCCTGTACATATCAAGTTTTATTGGTCACATACGAGTGTAGTGAAATGCTTGTGCTTCTAGTTCCGACCGTGCAGTAATATCTAACAAGTAATCTTACAATTTCACAACAACTACCTTATACACACAAGTGTAAAGGAATGAATAAGAATATGTACATATAAATATATGGATAAGCGATGGCCGAACGGCATAGGCAAGATGCAGTAGATGGTATGTAAACATTATATAAAGTGGCATTGTTTAAAGTGACTAGTGATACATTTATTACATACGATTTTTTTATTATTAAAGTGGCTAGAGATTTCAGTCAGTATTGTTGGCAGCAGCCACTCAATGTTAGTGATGGCTGTTTGACAGTCTGATGACCTTGAGGTAGAAGCTGTTTTTCTGACCTCGTATTCTGGATGATAGCGGGGTGAACAGGCAGTGGCTCGTGTGGTTGTTGTTCTTGATGATCTTTTTGGCCTTCCTGTGACATCGGGTGGTGTAGGTGTCCTGGAGGGCATGGTGATGCATTGTGCAGACCTCACTACCCTCTAGAGAGCCTTATGGTTGTGGGCGGAGCAGTTGCCGTACCAGGCGATGATACAGCCCGACAGGATGCTCTCAATTGTGCATCTGTAAACGTTTGTGAGTGTTTTCGGTGTCAAGCCAAATTTCTTCAGCCTCCTGAGGTTGGCCTCCTGAAAAGGCGCTGTTGCACCTTCTTCACCACGCTGTCTGTGTGGGTGGACCATTTCAGTTTGTCCGTGATGTGTATGCCGAGCAACTTAAAACTTTCTACCTTCTCTACTACTGTCCCGTCGATGTGGATAGGGGGGTGCTCCATCTGCTGTTTCCTGAAGTCCATGATCAGCTCCTTTGTTTTGTTGACGTTGAGTGTAGGCTGTCTCGTTGTTGTTGGTAATCAAGCCTACCACTTTAGTGTCATCTGCAAACTTGATGATTGAGTTGGAGGCGTGCATGGGCACGCAGTCATGGGTGAACAGGGAGTACAGGAGAGGGCTGAGAACGCACCCTTGTGGGGCCCCAGTGTTGATGATCAGCGGGGTGGAGATGTTGTTTCCTACCCTCACCACCTGGGGGCGGCCTGTCAGAAAGTCCAGGGCCTAGTTGGGCGGGGTTGAGACCCAGGGTTTCGAGCTTAATGCTGAGTTGGGAGGGTACTATGGTGTTAAATGCTGAGCTGTAATCGATGAACAGCTTTCTTACATAGGTATTCCTCTTGTCCAGATGGGTTAGGGCAGTGTGCAGTGTGATTGCGATTGCGTCGTCTGTGGACCTATTGGAGCGGTAAGCAAATTGGAGTGGGTCTAAGGTGTTAGGTAGGGTGGAAGTGATATGATTTCTCTCAAAGCACTTCATGATGACGGAAGTGAGTGCTACGGGGCGGTAGTCATTTAGCTCAGTTAACGTAGCTTTCTTGGGAACAGGAACAATGGTGGCCCTCTTGAAGCATGTGGGAACAGCAGACTGGGTTGGGATTGATTGAATGTCCGTAAACACACCAGCCAGCTGGTCCGCGCATGGCGTCTGGGCCGGCAGCCTTGCGATGGTTAACACGTTTAAATGTTTTACTCACGTTGGCTGCGGTGAAGGAGAGCCCGTAAGGTTTTGGTAGCGGGTCGTGTCAGTGGCACTGTATTGTCCTCAAAGCGAGCAAAGAAGTTGTTTAGTTTGTCTGGGAGGAAGACTGTGTCTGCGACGGTGCTGGTTTTCTTTTTGTAATCCGTGATTGACTGTAGACCCTGCCACATACGTCTCGTGTCTGAGCCATTGAATTGTGACTCCTCTTTGTCTCTATACTGAAGCCTAGCTTGTTTGATTGGCTTGCAGAGGGAATAGCTACAGTACACTGTTTGTGTTTGGTCATGTTTCCGGTCGCCTTGCCATGATTAAAAGCAATGGTTCGCGCTTTCAGTAATGCGCGAATGCTGCCATCAATCCACGGTTTCTGGTAGGGGAAGGTTTTAATAGTCACTGTGGGTACAACATCACCGATGCACTTGCTAATAAACTCGCTCACTGAATCAGCGTATACATCAATGTTGTTGTCTGAGGCGATCCGGAACATATCCCAGTCCACGTGATCGAAGCAATCTTGAAGTGTGGAATCGGACCAGATTGGTCGGACCAGCGTTAAACAGACCTGAGCACGGTCGTTTCCTGTTTTAGTTTCTGTCTATAGGCTGGGAGCAACAAAATGGAGTTGTGGTCAGATTTGCCGAAAGGAGGGCGAGGGAGGGCTTTGTATGCATCACGGAAGTTAGAGTATAGTCTCGCTATTGTTATTTTACTGCCGCTCTTTAATGACTTGTTCCTTTTGTTTCTTATTCTTATTTGTATTTTTTAAACTGCATTGTTGGTTAGGGGCTTGTAAGTAAACATTTTACTGTAATGTCCACACCTGTTGTATTCGGCGCATGTGACTAATACAATTTGATTTGATTTGAGTGTGTTCTTCAGATGTAAGAACATTGACTATCCAGTAGCAGGTCACTTTGTTGAAGCTAACCATCCCATCTCCTCCCTCAAATACACAGGCATTGAGCATGTTGCTCTACCAAGGAGAGGAGGTAACATCAAGATCCTACTACTACAAAGGGAGGCTTACTGGATATCCTATCCAAAAACATTGACCCCTAGTGGTCTGAATATTGACTTTGATCTTAGGCCTTTCTTATGAACACATTTTCCTTTATGAAAATTGAAAAAGTATTTTTACAGCTTATTAGCGTACGCCTAATATGTTCCCCCTGTTGATGTTCAAAATATATTAAGGTTGAACCAATATTACAATATAAAATTGTGAAATTGAATGAAACAATAATGTATGTTGATGCTAATGTGATGTACAATATTCTATTATGTTTCTATAAGATAACAATAGCATAATATATTTAATATGCCATATACACATTTTTTAACAGTTTCACTAATTCATTTTAATTAACTTAATCATTATGACACACCCCTCACCACTGTCATTGGTTACACTAATTGCACTGTGTGTCTACATAACCTGGTTCCAGTATTCATGACATTACCCTGAGGAAGGGACAGTGATGCCGAAACGTTGGTAAAAACCCATTAAATTGCTGGGAGATTATACATGGAGTGTGCGACTTTCTTTATTTTGTTAGTTTATATGCCTTATTACATTATCGTTTCTGTATATATGTATGTATGTTTGGAGCATAATGTATTTACTGTTTTCAAGTACTGGTCACAAATCATGCATTCCGATTTTTGCATAGATTGTAATGGACACATACAGTGTGTTAAATGCTTTTTTGAAGGTTGTACTGATTATAATGAGCTATTTCCAGTTATGTTTGACAATGTTTGTTGACATCATACAATGCATTCTGGTTGTCGAGTACATGTCTGTCAGACCAACGATGTTATAACAAAATGAGGTGAGGGGATGGTTCACTCGTCTTTCGAGTAACCTTCCGGAAGTGAATGATGAAAGTGAAGGTAGACGACACACCCTTCAACATGAATACTGCAAACAGACCCAACTCATCTTGTAACCTCTTCTTGTGCGCACAAGTTACCCGTCGTCGGATTACTTTCAATTTTTCAAAAGTGTTTTACTCAATTATTTAGATCGCCGTTGAGCTCACCCGTGATGTCATGAATTTGAAATAGTAATCGCTATTAGTTCATTCATATTGTGGTTTCTATCATATTATGCTTTCTGAGTTTCTGAGCTAATTATAACCACTTGTGTTAGGTCACTCTTCCCTCAGTTAGCAGTACAACTAATGTTGCCTACATCTTCCGGTTTGGATGAAAATTGTGTTATGCTGTCACTACCACTGTGAATGTCTGAACATTTTATCAAAAAATAAACTGCTCACATTGAGGACATACATTTGTGAAGACTGTTTGTGCAAAATATTTCTGTGAAAAAACAGTGTGGCCAGCTCAAACGCTGACTGTTGCGTTAATCGTAACTAGACGTTTTAAATAAGTTTTCAAATCACACTGGTTTGAGCGTTCGCTGCAAGGACTTCTGTAGAATGATCACACCCGTGTGTTCAAACATGTCAAAGAGTTAAGAAACAGAGATGGATGTCAGTCAGGCACACCACTGCACTTCAGGATGAAGTATGTGTCTCTTAAAGCTGAATTGGGTGATAAATAAAGGTATTTCTTCAGTGATACTGCTAACTGATTGTCTGCTGAAAATTAGTCATTATAAAGCCTGGGCCTGGGTGATGGCAATGCTGGGGCCTCTAATGCAGCTCAAATGGAGTATTGAGCTCCAGGAGGAAACAGCCTCTGCTGGGCGACACCTATGTCAAGACTGGGCTAGGGAACTGGAACTAGAGTATCAGCAGGCTACTGAGGCCCCCCGAAAATTCCAAAGAGATGTGAAAAAGTACAAGAGGATACTTGTCAAAACAGCTGTATAACACCACCACTCTGCATACAGAAAACTGTTATATTTTCGGACAAACATTCAAGAATGAAAGGCCAAGTCAAAGAACAAAAACAGTGATTAAGACATAGGCCATGGCTGCCAGAACTAGCAGTACCTCTGTATATCACTTCCATTGAAAATGTTCTGCATGATCCGCAAATGTATGTGTTCTCATGTTTTCAACAAATATCAGAGAACTGGATACTTGCGGTTAAAGACTAATCAAGAAAGTAATGTTTTGTCAAAGAAGAACATCTCCTTTACTATGTATTGCAGTCACACCTGAATATGGGGCTATGGTTCTTAGCATGTCATGATAGACTGGTTTTACATCTCCTTTCCAGTCAGTTCTGTTTATCTTCTGAGACCATCCATCCAGTAAGCCATCGATGAAGCCCCACAACACATCAGAGTTAGCTTTGGTCCGTCAC
The DNA here is from genome assembly GCF_045679555.1 of Salvelinus alpinus. Taxonomy (NCBI): domain Eukaryota; kingdom Metazoa; phylum Chordata; class Actinopteri; order Salmoniformes; family Salmonidae; genus Salvelinus; species Salvelinus alpinus. The sequence continues at coordinate 8,896,956 of NC_092117.1, forward strand.
TGTGTGACTTTTGCACTCTAGTTGGTCCTAATAGCACAGATGTTTAGGGGTTAACTGCAGGGTAGGTGAGGTCTATTGCTTCATCATGGATTTAACACAGGCTTTCCTTCTTTTCACTTGGACCTGTCATACAGACCAGTAAATGTGGAGTGAATGCAAAGTTGTTGATCCTCTGGATTTTCAAGTATTGTTCTGGCAGCATCATGTTATTGGTATGCTTGCCACTTGCAGGGACTGGGGAGTTTGGTACTTCCATCAAGTATTAACTCTGGTGTGTGAAGACATGCAATCAAGAGAACTTAAAAATATCAAAATCAAAATAACTTAAAAACCCAGGTGTGAGTTTTGATGACGACAAGGCTGGAGATCACTCTGTCATTCTCATTGAGTTCGAATAACCGACTGGAAGCTTCAAAAGGAGGATGGTGCTTGGAATCATTGTTCTTCCTCTGTCAGCCATGGTTACCTGCAAGGAAACACGTGACGTCATCATTGCTTTGCACAAAAAGGGCTTCATAGGCAAGGATATTGCTGCCAGTAAGATTGCACCTAAATCAACCATTTATCGGATCATCAAGAACTTCAAGAAGAGCGGTTCAATTGTTGTGAAGAAGGCTTCAGGGCGCCCAAGAAAGTCCAGAAAGCACTAGGACCATGTTCTAAAGTTGATTCAGCTGCGGGATCGGAGCACCACCAGTACAGAGCTGGCTCAGGAATGGCAGCAGGCAGGTGTGAGTGCATCTGCATGCACAGTGAGGTGAAAGACTTTTGGAGGATGGCCTGGTGTCAAGAAGGGCAGCAAAGAGCCACTTCTCTCCAGAAAAAACATCAGGGACAGACTGATATTCTGCAAAAGGTACAGGGATTGGACTGCTGAGGACTGGGGTAAAGTCATTTTCTCTGATGAATCCACTTTCCGATTGTTTGGGGCATCCGGAAAAAAGCTTGTCAAAAGAAGACCAGGTGAGCGCTACCATCAGTCCTGTGTCATGCCAACAGTAAAGCATCCTGAGACCATTCATGTGTGGTGTTGCTTCTCAGCCAAGGGAGTGGGCTCACTCACAATTTTGCCTAAGAACACAGCCATGAATAAAGAATGGTACCGAAACACATCCTCCGAGAGCAACTTCTCCCAACCATCCAGGAACAGTTTGGTGACAAACAATGCATTTTCCAGGATGATGGAGCACCTTGCCATAAGGCAAAAGTGATAACTAAGTGCCTCGGGGAACAAGACATTGATATTTTGGGTCCATGGCCAGGAAACTCCCCAGACCCTAATCCCATTGAGAACTTGTGGTCAACCCTCAAGAGGCGGGTGGACAAACAAAAACCCACAAATTCTGACATACTCCAAGCATTGATTATGCAAGAATGGGCTGCCATCAGTCAGGATGTGGCCCAGAAGTTAATTGACAGCATGCCAGGGCGGATTGCAGAGGTCTTGAAAAAGAAGGGTCCACACTGCAAATATTGACTCTTTGCATCAACTTCATGTAATTGTCAATAAAAGCCTTTGACTCTTATGAAATGCTTGTAATTCTACTTCCGTATTCCATAGTAACATCTGACAAAAATATCTAAAGACACTGAAGCAGCAAACTTTGTGGAAATTAATATTTGTGTCTGTCACGCCCTGACCGTAGAGCGCTTTTTATGTCTCTATTTTGGTTTGGTCAGGGTGTGATTTGGGTGGGCATTCTATGTTCATGTTCTATGTTTTGTATTTCTTTGTGTTTGGCCGGGTCTGGTTCTCAAGGCAGCTGTCTATCGTTGTCTCTGATTGAGAATCATACTTAGGTAGCTTTTCCCCACCGATGCTTTGTGGGTAGTTATTTTCTGTTTTGTGTTTCTGCACCTGACAGGACTGTTTCGGTTTTTGTTCATTCTCTTTGTTATTTTTGTTATTTAGTGTTCAGTTGTAATAAAAAGCATGAACACTTACCTGCGCTGCGCTTTGGTCCGATCCTTCTTGAACAGACGACCGTTACAGTGTCATTCTCAAAACTTTTGGCCACGACTGTATATTCAAGACATCCTTAGTAACAGATCTGCAGACAATAGATGGATACACTAGAATAATTACAGTTTTTTACAATCCCTTTGGAACTAATTTCAGAACCTTGTGGTCATTTTTCAAAACTCTAGACACAAAACTCAAATCGGTCATCACTTGTTATACAGGCTGTCCAATGTTCAAAACATTGCATTGTGCATTCATATCTTGAAAGAAACCTTGACCTTGCAGACTCATTGGTTCAAATAACTAATTACAGTTTTTCTCAGTCGCTTTGGTGCATTTTTCACATCATCCCTAACATGTGCAAAATAATAAGTGCATTTCTCAGAACAATTTGTACAAACTGCAATATACAATAGATATGTTTCTAAAGCTAGTCAGTCACTAAAAATCCTTAGTACATCTCTCAAAAGTAAATATTCATGCCAATGATCATGTCAGTGTCATCAGAATGATAAGTCATTGAGTCATTGTTCACGAACAAGGTCGTCAAAATGTTTAGGCATGTTGTCAATGTAACTGTGTACTTTGACAGTATTACCTGATGTAAACTTAGGCTACAGTTTGGATGACAGTTACTGTATTGAAAATGCACAAGGCTGCACTTCTATGGCATATATCAATTTCAACAGTACTATTTACATATTACTGTATGTGGGTTATTGATTGAAAGAGACTGGACAACCCAAGGGGCACAAAGGAAAAAAAACTAAATTAGAAAGAAACACAGGAAACCACCCCTAAGGCACAACTTTGCCCGCAGCACTGTTGTGCTGTCTCTACACATCCAGACGTTCCTGTCTGTCGGCCCACATATTCTCATCCACATCACACCGGATATTTTCCCTTCCAATGCAATGTGGAAAGAATCTTTTGGAATGCCTTATCCATCCTCTGATGTCCTCACATGCTGCATCCATTGCAGCCAGCAGGGTCATCTGTGTGTGTGGCTGACGATCGTACACCTTCCACCTCCATGCTGAAAAGAACTCCTCAATTGGGTTAAGGAATGGTGAATAAGGTGGGAGGAATTCTATGAGCATCCTCGGGTGGGTCACAAACCATTGCCTTATGATGTTTGATCGATGGAAACTCACATTATCACAAATGACCACATACTTTGGCAAATCCTCTCTAAACAGACCCCTCTCATCATCAGGGATGAGAGCCCTGTAGAGTCTCTAAAAAGTTGAGTAGATGCTGGGTGTTGTATGGCCCTATAAGGGGGATATGGGTTAGGAAACCATGCTCTGAAATAGCAGCACACATGCTGATATTTCCTCCCCGTTGGCCTGGCAAATCCACAGTAGCTCTGTGACCGATGATATTCCGACCCCGCCTTCTGCATTTGGTCAGGTTGAAGCCAGCCTCATCCACGTATACAAAGTTGTGAGAGGGTTCACTTGATTCCAACTCCATTATACGCTATATCCCAGAACACACAGTTGAGTTTGTTTTGGTAAGGAAGAGTGACATAAAATGTACATATATTGCATGTTCCTTCCACAGCAATGGAAATGTGTGCAGTTTATGCTTACTGTACTATGTATCACTATAAAATGTTGCTGTAAAGTAGTTACATAGATATATGTTTTACCTGTACATACTGGTACCGTAGCTCCTTAACTCTGTCCTCATTCCTTTGGAATGGTACACGGTACAGCTGTTTCATACTCATCTGGTTTCTATGCACTAAATTGCTCAAAGGTGCATCTCATGAAGAATCAATTGGCAAGCATATATAGACAGACCACAAGAGGACATAGGCGCATATCTGATGACATAAGGGCCACTATTGTAGACCATGTTGTCAATCATGGCCTTACAATGGCTGAGGCGGGTCGAAGGGTGCAGCCGAATATTGGGAGATCAACCGTGTCCTCGATAGTTCAAACGTTTCGAAGAGAGAACAGGTATGTCCACCAATGTACAGTGCACTGTTACTGTATATTAGCAGTATACTGTATACTTCCTACAATGCTTCATATTACAGTAGTCCACTTGTATTTCACAGCATATACTCTATACAGATACATACTGCACCTTACATGCACCCACCTGTATGTTTTACAGTAAAATGTGTGTTCGCATAGTTTTTGTCTATGTGAAAGTGTGCGATGCATCACTGCATTTTTCCCCACATAGGACTGCAAGATTACCTCAAACCGGTGGCAGAGGACGCCTTTTCACACCTCAACAGGAGGAGGCTATTTGCACCATGGTCCGAGCAAACAATGCCATGAGACTCAGGGAAATAAAAAAGGACCATTATAGAAGACAACGATGTCTTTGAAAACATACATACGGTTAGCATCTCAACCATCGACAGGGTGCTGCATAGAAGACAACTGGTTGATTGTTGGTTGAACTAACACTTTACATTCCGTCATGAGTGAGGGTCAATTTCACCTGCACGATTCATCAATTCACGTTTTTGTACAAAAGGTCTAATAGACATGTGTAAAACTATGCTTGACAGTTTATTTATTTATTTTTTACCAGGTAAGTTGACTGAGAACACGTTCTCATTTGCAGCAACGACCTGGGGAATAGTTACAGGGGAGAGGAGGGGGATGAATGAGCCAATTGTAAACTGGGGATTATTAGGTGACCGTGATGGTTGAGGGCCAGATTGGGAATTTAGCCAGGACACCGGGGTTAACACCCCTACTCTTACGATAAGTGCCATGGGATCTTTAATGACCTCAGAGAGTCAGGACACCCGTTTAACGTCCCATCCAAAAGACGGCACCCTACACAGAGCAGTGTCCCCAATCACTGCCCTGGGGCATTGGGATCTTTGTTTAGACCAGAGGAAAGAGTGCCTCCTACTGGCCCTCCAACACCACTTCCAGCAGCACCTGGTCTCCCATCCAGGGACTGACCAGGACCAACCCTGCTTAGCTTCAGAAGCAAGCCAGCAGTGGTATGCAGGGTGGTATGCTGCTGGCCAATGACAAATAGTTCAACAATTTTGCATGTAATGGCTTATGCAAGGAACTAATGCCTAGATGTTTTGAGGGGTAAGACTATTCAACAGAGAACCATCTACTATATTTTGATCAACATGACATGAGCAATTGATAATGTGGAAAAAAGCTGACACTTGTACATTGTCAATTGCAATTTGTTCAAAGGAATAAGAAATTGCTTTAATGATGTGCACAAGTGACTAGATGATTTGGAATTTGTACAAGTAGTATCAAGAATTGCACTTTTGATCTAAGAAATGCACCAAAGCGACTGAGAAAAACTGTAATCATGAAATACCATAGGGACATTTATTTAAATCACCTACACACAAGATACCGATAGTTTCACTCTGTAGTTGTTCGCACAGTCATTAAATATTGTAGTACAAAATATGTGATACATGTTTCATTATGGTACTACACGTAAATACATCACTGTAAAAGGACTAGTATAGACAGAGTGGAATCATTGAACAAAATCTGAAATTCATTGATGAAATACAATAAAATCACAACATAGGTTTCTTTGAATCAAAGCAAAAATAATTAGCTACTAAAAACAAGAAAACTACAGTAAAACGTCAACTGCAGTGTTCCTCACCTGGCTTACTGTTAAAAGCAAAACAAAGGGTTGATTACTGTACTTCTATATTTCCACCAACCCTGTCTTGTGGATTTGGCCACAGGTTCTCATCCACATCACAATGGATGTTTTCATTAGCCAAACATCTTGGGAAGAATCGTTGGGCATGGTGAAACCAGGCCTAACACTGGTCTGACGTGATGTTTTTGCATATGTCATCCATGGCCTGGAGAAGGGTGGCTTGTTCGTGAGGGCGCCTATCATATACCTTCCACCTCCATCTGGAGAAAAATTCCTCAATCGGGTTAAGGAAAGGAGAGTATGAGGGTAAGTACAGGGTGGTAAATTGTGGATGGGCCTGAAACCATGCTTGCACCATTTGAGCATGGTGGAACCTGACATTATCCCAAACAATGACATAGGTCACGCCATCAGCTCTACAGACCTAATTTAGCTCATCAAGGAAGGTTACAAGGAGAGCTGCATTATAGGATCCAATGCGAGGTCTGCGTCCCACCACACCATCTTCCGATATAGCCGCACACATGGTTGTGTTTGCCCCACGTTGTCCAGGTTTTGGATGGTTGCCCACTGGCTGATGAAATTCCGACCTCTCCTCCTTGTCTTGTCCAGGTTGAAGCCTGCCTCATCTAAAAAGAGGAATTTGTGATGGAGCTGGATGCTGACAAAAACCATCACCCTCTAAAAATGTATTTTGGAAAGAGAATTACTGATTACAATGATGTGGAATTTTTCAGAACCGGCATCTTGAAACTGAACATACTCAGTCCTCAGTTGCTTCACTCTGTCTGCATTTCTTTCAAAAGGCACCCGGTATGACTATTTTAGAGACACCTGGTGCCTTTTCAGCATGCGTGCAATAGTCGGTAAACTGATGGCTTCCACATTGTTGAACATGTCGTCATTGTCCAAGCTGTGCTCCCGAATTTCTGTAAGGCGAATATCATTTCTGGCCCGAACCAAATTGACCACAGCCCGCTCTTGTTGGTCAGTCAGAATTTTGCCTCTGCCTCCCCTATTTGGCCTAGTCTCAATTCTGCAGGGAAAATTACAGTAAGAACACATTTAGTCACATCACCTACTCTGTGGTACACATTGGCATGCAGTATAGTCATTTGACGATTGAGAGTAGCCTAAAGTTTAGTGCATGCTGAAGACGTTCCTGTTCTCATTGCGGAAAAAGTTCTGATGATTGAGACCACGGTTGATCTTCTGAGGTTTGGTTGAATCATTGTAGCTGCCTCAGTCATTGTCATGCCATGATTTACGACATGGTCTACAACTATTGCTCGGATTTCATTGGACACTCTTTGCTGTTGCTGCTGCTGTATTGGTCCGTGGTCTTGTCCTCTACCACGTTCCCCCACGCCTCTCAAACGAGGCCCACGACCACATCTCAGAAGGGGTGCTTGTCCCCTGCCATTCCTCTGACCACTACGTCTTCCTCGTCTTCCTCCTCCTCCCACTGCTTGACCTCTATTGTGACCTTGATCACCTGAAGGATCCATGTTATCACTATGTTGTTGTACAGTAGATGGATACCACTCATTTCACTATATACTCGTACCACAATGTGAAATCAATCATCAGTAACGAGTTGGCATATATACATACACTCTATTACATACATACACTACTTTATTAGGTACACCTGCGTGTTAACGCAAATAGCCTGCTCCTTCGAACAGCAACAATCATGTGGCTGCCTGCAACTCAATATATAGAGTATATAGAGCAGAGAGCTTTAGTTGTTGTTCGACCAAACATTAGAATGGGCAAGATGCGTAATCTAAGCAACTTTGACCGTGTTATGATTGTTGGTGCCACACATGGTGGTTCCAGCATCTCAGAAACAGCTGCCCTCCTGGGATTTTTACGCACTACAGTCTCTAGAGTTTACAGAGAATGGTGCGATAAACAAAACACATTCAGTGAGCGGCAGTTCTGTGTGCAAAAACACCTTGTTAATGAGAGAGGTCAGAGGAGAATGTCCAGACTTATTCAAGCTAACAGAAAGGCCACAAATGCTCAAATAACAGCCATTTAAAACTGTGGTGTGCAAAAGGGCATCTCTTAACGTACAACACCGTGAATAATGCTGTGGAGGCAAAAGGGGTTCCTACCCAGTACTAGATAGGTGTACCTAATAAAGTGTCCGGTGAGTGTACAGTAATGTCAAATCTGAAAACATGGTCTGGAAAAGTGGTACATGGGACCATAGAAACAGTGTCTGATAAAGAATGATGATGAAATATTACATCCATAGATAATATAGTCCAATTGGTTCGTGTTCCACGGTAATTCTTGTCAATGGATCTCGTTATCCTGAAACTTTCATCATCTAAACATGGAATATTGTTCGTCAGTTTCCATTAAACTATCATTAAGAGTAATGCAACAGTTACTTATCATTTTAATCAGTTGTATCATCGTAATGAAATTAATAAACAGTCATCTCGGATGTAATGTGTGAATTGCATTTTGAAATTTACATTTAAGTCATTTAGCAGACGCTCTTATCCAGAGCGACTTACACATTGGAAAGTTCATACATATTCATCCTGGTCCCCCCGTGGGGAATGAACCTACAACCCTGGCGTTGCAAGCGCCATGCTCTACCAACTGAGCCACACGGGAAATGGTAATACTTTGATGTTAAGTCGTGTCATTTTGAACAGGTGATTTTAGTTAAATGAACAAATGATCTTAGCTTTATGTGTATTGTATCCAAGCAATTGGGAAAAGTGTTAGAGTTTTGAAAAATGTGCATTTTGATCATCGGTTGTGAGTTTTGTGTCTAGAGTTTGGAAAAATGACATCTAGGTTCTGAAATTAGTGCCAAAGTGATTGTAAAAAACTGTAATGACACATCTTTGTTGTCATTTATCTTCTTTGCAGTCCTCTCTGCTCCACTTTAACTTCTCTTGACTAATGAGAGTTACTGTATCTCTGCTTTTTATGTATTAGGATGCAGCTGCGCTGTGTGTGGAAAAGCCTGTGTAGGTTCTGAAGATGGTCATACATTTTATCATGCCCCCCTGCTCTTCTGCGCCATCTCCCATTCTCTGTGAAGGCGGATGTGCTACTCTTCACACTAATGTCCTAGCCCAATTATTGTGTGTGTGTGTGCATACGCGTGAGTGTGTTTGGGTGCCTGCACACATGGATGTTCACTCATCTGTGTGTGTGTGTGCACTTTAACATTTCCAAGGAAATGTTATTCCAAACATGTTCAAACACCCCAATGCATTCTGGATTCTAGGACAGGGGTTGGCCATTTGTGATCGACCGGCTCGATTCGGTCTTATGTGGCAAAATTTGAAATTGTATTTATTTTTTATTTTTTACATTGAATACAAATAGAGACTCAGAGCTAGAAAATAGTATACCATACACTACGGTTGATGAACAATGGGTAAGTAGTTCTGCTTTGAAAGTGGATAAACTTGTAACCCCACTTTTGAGAAAATGGCCCTTTAATGTTTTGGTACACATACTGGAGAGCTCTTCTTTGTCTACATACACCCATTCAGCATCGTTCACACTCTCTTAAGCCTTAGCCCCATCCATCTCTTTAAGTATTCACATGTGAGGCCATGTGCTAGCAGAGGGAGTATGGTAGTGTACTAAACAACGAAAGATTTCTATCAAGATGTTTGTAGACAGTTGTTGCAGTGACATCATGAACATTCTATTGTCGTCCGACATCAAACTTGTCATTTTTGTTATAAAAAACTATCAACATAAAAACAACAGGCTGCATCAGCAGCCTGGTGGTACACAACAGCATAACTGGTGTATTTTAACACCAATAAACCCATCCGTTTAAAAACAAATGTAGTTTGTCAATTTAGCAAACCAGGCTAGCAAACGTCTTAGCTAATTTGTATTAATTATTACAGGAAAATAAACTCACAACAAAATCATTATTTACATGTTGATGGAAAGCTAGTTACAGAAAATAGCTTACGGTTGTGAGTGTGACAAAATATAAGCATGGCATTCTACCAGAGTATTTTTTAACTTGGACACTGTCTTGTTGGCTTAACGTCATATCCTAATTTGACTTTGGTGCAGGTCATGTTGTTCACATTACCTAAACACATTACCTTCCTTGGTGCAAAAACAGTGTCTTATCCCGGAGCTTGAGTAAATTACATTACTAAGCTGCTCCCAAATGTACTTCGTCAGGACATAGAATTCAAATTCTATCGTAGACCATGTGTGTTTTAATGACATTATGAAGGGCAGCTCTGAACAGTTGAAACTGGATTTTAAAGAGACTCTCTGCTAGACACTAATAAAAGACCCATCATATCTGGCCCTGTGGCCTCTCCGAATCGTGGCATTGAACGCTTTAGCAGGATTATTTCTCTTCACAATTGGCCAAGTGATTATTGCAGCTCAATGGGTCTAACTTTTGTTGACAATTTCGATACCTTTTGGAAACAAAACACTTTTTTAAGGAGGATGGGATCCACCCAAATCATTTGGTTTCCTGGATTTTTTCACAGTATTATAGGCAAGATAGATCTTCCAAAGGTGGGGGAGTGGCAATCTTTACCAAGGATCACCTTCAGTGCTCTGTTGTCTCCACCAAGTCTGTCCCCAAACAATTTGATTTGCTGGTTTTAAGCATTAAACTTTCAAATAGCTCTTTGTTGACTGTTGCTGAGTGCTATTGTCACGTTCCTGACCTTATTTCCTTTATTTTGTCTTTGTTTAGTATGGTCAGGGCGTGAGTTGGGGTGGGCATTCTATGTTATGTGTTTCTATGTTGGGTTCAATGTATTAGCCTGATATGGTTCTCAATTAGGGGCAGGTGTTTTACGTTTCCTCTGATTGAGAACCATATTAAGGTAGGCTGTTCTCACCGTTTGTTTGTGGGTGATTGTTCCTGTGTCAGTGTTTGTAACACACGGGACTGTTTCGTTTCGTTCGTGTGTTCCGTCCTGTTCATGTGTTTTGTTCTCAAGTTCAGGTCTGTTCACGTCGTTTGTTATTTTGTAGTTTGTTCAAGTGTTTTTCGTCTTCGTTTAAATAAACGTGATTATGTCTTTAAACTACGCTGCATATTGGTCCGATCCTTGCTCCTCTTCAGATGAGGAGAAAGACGAGCGCTACAGCTATTGTCCTCCATCAGCAACAGCCTGTGCCCTAAGCTCTCTCCTGGCCCCTTACACTAATTCTGAATTTGTCCTGCTAGGTGACCTAAACTGGGACACACTTAAACCACCTGACCAAGTCCTAAAGCAATGGGGCTCCCTAAATCTCTCAGATTATTACCAATCCCACAAGGTATGACTCCAAACACCCAGAAAAGGCTACTCTTCTTGATGTTATCCTCACAAATAATCCTGATAGGTATCAGTTGTGTTTTCTGTAATGACCTTAGTGATCACTCTTTTACAGCCTGTGTTTGTAATGGCTGATCGTAATGACCTGTCCTGATTTGTCATAGAAGCTTGCTAAAAAAAAAATATGAGCGAGCCTTCCTTCATGAACTGTAACATGGTATAGAATCATCTGTCGAAGATGCTTGGACCTTCTTCTTTGATATTTTCAGTGGTATTGTTAACAAACACGCCCCCAAAGAAAATTAGAATTTTAAAATAGGTTCAACTCCTGGTTCGACTGGGATTTTGCAGAGTTAGTCCACCTCAAGAATTGCATTTGGCGAAAGGCTCGGCACACGCTTACTCAGGCTGACTGGCTCTTGTTCGGGCAAATGAGAAATAAGTGCACTCGGGCTATCCGGAAGACCAAATTTAGTTACTTTAAGGAGCAGTTCTCTCTCTGTGGGTCTATCCCCAAGAAGTTCTGGAAAATGGTTAAAGAACTGGAGAATAAACCCTCCTACTCATAGCTGCCCATGTCCTTTAATGTTGATGATGTGGTTGTTACTGACAAGAAGCACATGGCTAAGCTCTTTAATCACCACTTCATTAAGTCAGGATTCCTAATTTGACTCAGCCATGCCTCCTTGCCCGTCCAACATTCCCTCATCTCCCACCCCTTCTAATGTGACTAGCCCTGAAGCTCCTCCCTCTTTTTCCCCTTCCCCGCTACAAAGTTTCTCCCTACAGGTGGTCACTGAGTCCGAGTTGCTAAAGGAGCTCCTGAAACTTGACCCCCAAAAAACATCTAGGTCAGATGGTTTAGATCCTTTCTTCTTTAAGGTTGCAGCCCCTATCATCGCAGAGCCTATCTCTGACCTTTTTAACCTGTCTCTCCTCTCTGGGGAGGTTCCCATTGCTTGGAAGGCAGCCACGGTGGGTCCTTTCTTTAAAAGGGGAGATCAAGCTGATCCTAACTGTTATAGGCCTATTTCTATTTTGCCCTGTTTATCAAAAGTTCTGGAAAAAATGTCATTAATCAACTGAGTGGCTTTCTTGATGTCTATAGTATTCTCTCTGGTATGCAATCTGGTTTCTGCTCAGGTTATGAATATGTCACTGCAACCTTCAAGGTCCTCAATGATGTCATCATTGCCCTTGATTCTAAGCAATGTTTTGCTGCTATTTTTATTGACTTTTGATACGGTAGACCACTGTTTTCTGCCCCTCCCAAAAGATAGAATTTGTAGATAATTGGCCCTCTTTCTGGGACTCACCCACAAACAGGACTAAGCCTGGCCTGCTGAGGAGTGACGGACTCCATCCTAGCTGGAGGGGTGCTCTCATCTTATCTACCAACATAGACAGGGCTCTAACTCCTCTAGCTCCACAATGAAATAGGGTGCAGGCTGTTAGCCAGCCTGCCAGCTTAGTAGAGTCTGCCACTAGCATAGTCAGTGTAGTCAGCTCAGCTATCCCCATTGAGACCGTGTCTGTGCCTCGACCTAGGTTGGGCAAAACGAAACATGGCGGTGTTCGCCTTAGCAATCTCACTAGGATAAAGACCTCCTCCATTCCGGCCATTATTGAAAGAGATCGTGATACCTCACATCTCAAAATATGGCTACTTAATGTTAGATCCCTCACTTCAAAGGCAGTTATAGTCAATGAACTAATCACTGATCATAATCTTGATGTGATTGGCCTGACTGAAACATGGCTTAAGCCTGATGAATTTACTGTGTTAAATGAGGCTTCACCTCCTCGTTACACTAGTGACCATATCCCCCGTGCATCCCGCAAAGGCAGGAGGTGTTGCTAACATTTACGATAGCAAATGTCAATTTATATAAATACATTTGATTCGATTCCATTCTTGTGGGCCGGCTAAGGAGTATTGATGTCTCTGAGGAGTCTTTGGCGTTTGCTAACTAACCCTCTCAAAGAGTGCAGTATATAAAGTCAGAAAATCTGCTGTCTCAGCCACTGCCTGTCACCAAAGGAGTACCCCAAGGCTAGATCCTAGGCCCCACACTCTTCTCAATTTACAATAACCTCTCTAGGGTACGTGAGACGGTAGTGTCCCACCTCTTCAACAGCCAGTGAAACTGCAGGGCGCCAAATTCAAAACAACAGAAATCCCATAATTAAAATTCCTCAAACATACATGTATTTTACACCATTTTAAAGATACACTTGTTGTAAATCCAGCCAAAGTGTCCGATTTCAAAAAGGCTTTACGACGAAAGCAAACCAAACGATTATGTTAGGTGAGTGCCTATTCACAGAATAACACAGCCATTTTTCCAGTCAAAGAGAGGATTCACAAAAAGCAGAAATATAGATAAAATGAATCACTAACCTTTGATGATCTTCATCAGATGTCACTCATAGGACTTCATGTTACACAATACATGTATGTTTTGTTCGGTAAAGTTCATATTTATATCCAAAAATCGGAGTTTACATTGGCGCCTTCCAAAACATCCTTTGATTTTGCAGAGAGTCACATCAATTTACAGGAATACTCATAATAAACATTGCTAAAAGATACAACTGTTATGAATGGAATTGTAGATGCACTTTTCCTTAATGCAACCGCTGTGTCAGATTTCAAAAAAGCTTGACGGAAAAAGCAAACCATGCAAAAATCTGAGTCGGCGCTCAGAGCCCAATCAAGACACAAATATATCCGCGATATTAAGTCGCTCTGGATAAGAGCGTCTGCTAAATGACTTAAATGTAAATGTAAATTATGCAGTCAACAAAATAGCATTAAATAAATAGCATTATAAATCTTCACTTACCTTTGCTGATCTTCGTCGGAATGCACTCCCAGGACTCCCACAAGAAATGTTTGTTTTGTTTGGTAATGTCCATCATTTATGTCCAAATAGTTACTTTTGTTAGCGCGTTTGGTAAACAAATCCAAAGTCACGAAGCGCGTTCACTAAAAGCAGACGAAATGTCAAAAAGTTCCGTAACAGTCAGTAGAAACATGTCAAACGATGTATTGAATCAATCTTTAGGATGTTTTTAACATAATTCTTCAATAATGTTCCAACCGGAGAATTCCTTTGTCTTCAGAAAAGCAAATGTAACGGGAGCAAACTCTCATGTGAACGCCCATGGTCAGAGCATGGTCAGCTCGTGGCTGCTGGCAGACCTCTGACTCATTCCACTCTCATTCGCCCCCACTTCACAGTAGAAGCATCAGACAACGTTCGAAACACTGTTGACATTTAGTGGAAGCATTAGGAAGTGCAACATTACCAATATCCCACTGTATCTTCAATAGGAGCTGATTTGAAAACCGACCAACCTCAGATTTCCCACTTCCTGGTTGGATTTTTTCTCAGGTTTTTGCCTGCCATATGAGTTCTGTTATACTCACAGACATCATTCAAACAGTTTTAGAAACGTCATAGTGTTTTCTATCATAATCAAATAATATGCATATTCTAGCTTTTATGGCTTTGTAGCAGGCCGTTTACTCTGGGCATGCTTTTCATCCGGATGTGAAAATATTGCCCCCTACCCCAAAGAAGTTAAACGCTCTACAACAAAGCTTTCTTAGTGTCCAACAAGCTTCCGCTACCCTGAACACCTCCAAAACGTGGGTTGGTCAGAAAAATTCCCTTCTCCCCACAGGTGTGATTACTACCTCTGAGCGTTTAGAGCTTGAGGTAGTCACCTCATACAAGTACTTGGGAGTATGGCTAGAAGGTACATTGTCCTTCTCTCAGCACATATCAAAGCTGCAGGCTAAAGTTAAATCTAGATTTGGTTTCCTCTATCGTAATCGCTCCTCTTTCACCCCAGCTGCCAAACTTACCCTGATTCAGATGACCATGCTAGATTACGGAGATGTAATTTATAGATCAGCAGGTAAGGGTGCTCTCAAGCGGCTAGATGTTCTTTACCATTCGACCATCAGATTTGCCCCCAATGCTCCTTATAGGACACATCACTGCAGTCTGTATTCCTCTGTAAACTGGTCATCTCTGTAAACCCATCGCAAGACCCACAGGTTGATGCTTATTTATAAATCCTTCCTAGGTATCACTCCAACCTATCTGAGATATCTACTGCAGCCCTCATCCTCCACATACAACACCCGTTCTGCCAGTCACATTCTGTTAAAGGTCCCCAAAGAACAGACATCCCTGGGTCGCTCATCTTTTCAGTTCTGGACAGTTTTATCTCAATCATGGACACTCTTACTGACAGTTGTGGGTGCTTTGTGTGATGTATTGTTGTCTCTACCTATAACAAAACTGATTCTGCAGGCGAAAACCTGAGAAAATCTAACCCGGAAGTGATTTTTTATTTTTTTTATCTGTGTTTCCTGGTCCGTCTTTCTTCCATTTAAAGGGGTATCAACCAGATTCCTTTTCCAATGGCTTCCTCACGCTGTGACCAGGCTTTAGACATAGTTTCAGGCTTTTATTTTGAAAAATGAGCGAGATTTTTCAAAACTAGTCAGGTGTCCTCTGATTAGTTCCTGCGCGCGAGAGGGGTAGCTCTCCATTTTCTTTTTCTCTCTTATTGAATAGGTTACGGTTCGGTTGAAATATTATCGATTATGTTTGTTAAAAACAACATGAGGATTGATTATAAAAAACATTTGACATGTTTCTACGAACATTACGGATACTTTTTGGAATTGGTTTTGGTTTTCTGAACATAACGCGCAACCCAAATGGCGTTTTTTTGTTATAAAAGTAATATTTATCGAACAAAAATAAAATTTATTGTGTAACTGGGAGTCTCGTGAGTGCAAACATCCGAAGATTATCAAAGGTAAGCAATTCATTTTATTGCTTTTCTGACTTTCGTGACCAAGCTAATTTGGGGCTAGCTGTTGTAGCATTGATTGA
This sequence comes from Salvelinus alpinus, assembly GCF_045679555.1. Taxonomy (NCBI): domain Eukaryota; kingdom Metazoa; phylum Chordata; class Actinopteri; order Salmoniformes; family Salmonidae; genus Salvelinus; species Salvelinus alpinus. Next base: position 8,912,768 of record NC_092117.1, read on the forward strand.
TACACTCACAAAAGCTTGGATTGCTTTCGCTGCAAAGCATATTTTCAAAATCTGATACAATAGGTGGATTAACTACAAGCTAAGCTGTGTTTTGGTATATTTCACTTGTGATTGCATGATTATAAATATTGTTAGTAATATTTTGCGCACTGCAATTCAGCGGTTGTTTAGGAAAATGATCCCGCTAAAGGGATCCGTAGCGCAGAGAAGTTAAATTAGGCTGTATGGAGACAATGACATATCAATGACCCATGCCGAGCTCAGTTAATCCCTACCATTGTGACGCTGAGTTGTCATAATGCTTCAGCAAATGTACATTACACCAAGGGCGTTGGTAGACACATTGTAAGTAACCTCATTTCTATCCATCTAACTGTCCTGAATGCCTCTGATGATCCTACAGCTATTGTATGCAGTAAGCATGTGCCTATGAACCAGATTTAGACTGTTTGCACTGATGAGGCGTCCCCTAGAAGGAAGTCCTGCACTAACATAAATGAAATTAGAATATCTACTTCTGCTAAACTTCCCAGTAAAGCAATGAAAACAAAAACAGAAGAAAAGTGCTCAGAATAGCCCATGTTAACATATGTAGTTTAAGCAACAAGGTTCCTGACATCAATCATTTGCTAGTAACACAATACATTCATATTCTGACCATCTCTAAAACTCACTGAGATAATACTCTTGATGATACAGTGGTAGTAATTCAAGGTTATAACATTTACAGAAAAGACAGAAATGCTAATGTTAGAGGTGTTGCTGTTTATATTCAGAAGCATATACCTGTAAAGCTTAGAGACGATCAAATGTTAAATACTGTTGAAGTAATATGGCTACAGGTTCATCTGCCTCACCTAAAGCCCATTCTTGTGAGAAGCCGCTATAGAACACCAAGTACTAACAGTCAGTATCTGGATAACGTGTGAAATTCTTGATAATGTATATGATATCAACAGAGGTATATTTTCTGGGTGATTTAAATATTGACTGGCTTTCATCAAGCTGCCCACTTAAAGAAAAAGCTTCAAACTGTAACCAGTGCCTGCAACTTGGTTCAGGTTATCAGTCAACCTACCAGGGTAGTTACAAACAGCACAGGAATGAAATCATCAACATGTATTGATCACATCTTTACAAATGCTGCAGAAATTAGCTTGAAAGCAGTATCCAGATCCATCGGATGTAGTGATTACAATAAAGTAGCCATATCTAGAAAAACCAAAGTTCCAAAGGCTGGGCTAATATAGTGTATAAGAGGTCATACAATAACTTTTGTAGTGATTCATATGTTGTTGATGTAAAGAATATTTGTTGGTCCATGGTGTGTAATGAGAAGCAAACAGACGCTGCACTTGACACATTTATTAAAATAGCTTATTCCAGTAAATAATAAGCATGCACTCAATTGATAAATCATGTGACTAAACTCCATAAAAAAATAAACTACACTATGAAACAAAGATAAATGACAAAGAATGATAGTAAAAAGCTTTAGAGCACCTGTCACGTTCCTGACCTGTTTTCTGTTGTTTTGTATGTGTGTGATGGTCAGGGCGTGAGTTTTGGGTGGGCAGTCTATGTTTGCTGTTTCTATGTTGGTTTTGGGTTGCCTGGTATGGCTCTTAATTAGAGGCAGGTGTTTTGCGTTTTCCTCTAATTGAGAGTCATATTAAGGTAGGTTGTTCTCACTGTTTGTTGGTGGGTGATTGTCTCCTGTGTTTGTGTCTGCGCACCACACGGGATTGTTTCGGCGTGTTATTTCGTTTCTGTAGTCTGTTTCCTGCTCGTGAGTTCTTCGTGTCTTTTATGTAAGTTCCATGTTCAGGTTTCGTCTACGTTGTCCGTTTGTTATTTTGTATTTCTAAAGTATAGTTCGTGTCAGTGTTCGTCTGTCTTCAATAAATCATTATGTCATCACACCTCGCTGCGCATTGGTCTACCGATCCTTCTCTCCTCTCCTCGTCCGAGGAAGAGGAAGACGACACCCGTTACAGCACCTTAAATGACATTTTTGGGAAAAAGGCAAACAGATCCATCAGTCATTGAATCAGATGGCTCATTCATCACAAAACTGACTGATACTGCCAACTACTTTAATGATTTTTTTCATTGGCAAGATTAGTCAACTTAGGCACGACATGCCAGCAACAAACGCTGACACTACACATCCAAGTATATCTGATCAAATTATGAAAGACATGCATTGTAATTTTGAATTTCGTAAAGAGTGTGGAAGAGGTGAAAGAAGAGGTGAAAAAAGTATTGTTGTCTATCAACAATGACAAGCCACCGGGGTCTGACAACTTGGATGGAAAATTACTGGGGATAATTGTTAGGGGAATTTCATAATTCCTTTATGTTCTCATTAATTAAAATCACTCTGTCTGTTTCTAAGAATTTGTAAGATTCTTATTAGCATAAAATAGACAGGGACCAGTCTTATTAAAATTAGATAATTGTCAGGACCCGGTGCGAGAAACAGTCACTTAATAATTGGCAGAACCCAGAAGATGAGGCAGACACAGCAGTACTAGAGATGGTGGTTTAATGAAAAATGGATATCCTCCAAAATACAACGAAAAATCCACAAAGTGGTAAAAAACAGCAGGGAAAAACAAACCTCAAAAGACTACTCAAATAATAAACAAGAACAAAACCAGAGAACCTCTGGAAAATCCAACAAGAGAAAAGTCTATATAAAACAAGGCTTGGGCTGGGGCTGGGTGCTAACTTACAAACACTGAGCAAGGAACTAAGGAACACATAGGGTTTAAATACTAACAAGGGAATGACTTACAGGTGCAAACAATAATTGGAGCAAGAAAAACAAAAGGTACAAAAAAGGTGCAAGGGGGACATCTAGTGAACAAAACCTAAACAGTCCTGGCCAAAACCTGACAGAATCCCCCCCCTAGGAACGGCTCCTGACGTTCCTACCAGCCTTCTCAGGGTGGAGGACCCTGAACTGACGAATGAGGTCAGGGTCCAGTATGTCCTTGGCAGGAACCCAGGAGCGCTCCTCGGGACCGTAGCCTTCCCAGTCCACCAGATACTGCCAGGACCGCTGCACCCGGCGGGAATCCAGTATCCGGTGGACGGTATAAGCCGACTGGCCTCCGATGACACGGGGCGGAGGGGGAGGTCTGCCTGCCGGGATAAGGGGAGAAAAAACAACAGGTTTTAATAAGGAAATGTGAAATGTGGGATTGATCTTAAGGGATCTGGGTAAGTGCAGGCGAAAAGTAACGGGATTGACTCTCCTGGCAATCTTAAAGGGACCGATGAATCTCTGGGACAGCTTGCGAGACTCCACCCTTAGCGGTAAGTCTTTTGTTGAGAGCCATACTCTCTGGCCGGGGTACAGGGTAGGACCGGGACGGCGACGTCTGTTGGCTTGTCGCTGGTACTGCTGTGAGGAACGCAGAAGATTAAGACGGGCCTTCTTCCACGTAAGCCGACAGCGTCTGATGAACCTCGAGGCTGAAGGCACTCTGACTTCTGCCTCCTGGTCCGGGAACAATAGCGGAGCATAGCCAAACTGACACTCATGCGGAGACATACCAGTGGAGGAGGAGCACAAGGTGTTGTGCGCGTACTCGGCCCAAACAATGAAGGATGACCATGTGGACGGGTTGTTGGAAACCATACATCTGAGGGTGGTTTCCAGCTCCTGATTCATCCTCTCAGTTTGGCCGTTGGACTCCGGATGGTACCCTGAAGATAAACTGGCCGTGGCCCCTATGAGTTGGCAGAAGGCCTTCCAAAACCTTGAGGCGAACTGGGGACCTCTGTCGGAAACCATATCTTGCGGGATACCAAAGACTCGGAACACATGGTTAATCACCAGCTCAGCTGTTTCCTTGGCAGAAGGTAATTTGGTCAAGGGAACAAACCTGGCCGCCTTAGAAAACCTGTCGATGATGACTAGGATAGTAGTATTACCATGGGACGGAGGAAGGCCAGTAATAAAGTCCAACGAGATATGGGACCAGGGTCGGTGGGGAATAGATAAAGGGTGAAGGAGTCCTTGAGGGCGGAAGTGAGAAGATTTGCCCTGGCAGCACACGGGACAGGCCTTGACGAAAGTGGCAACGTCTTCTTTTATGGTGGGCCACCAGAACTTACGCTGAATGAACTCCAAGGTGCGACCTACGCCCGGGTGACAGGTGAGGCGAGAGGAGTGCCCCCACAGAAGGACTTGGGATCTTGCTGCCTTGGGAACAAACAACCGATTAGCAGGACCTCCTCCAGGGCCCGGTTCGATGGCTTGAGCTTGTTTCACGGTATCCTCCACTTGCCACGAGATCGGAGCCACGATCTTAGCGGCCGGAAGGACAGTCATGTCAGTATCTTCTCGAATGGCAGGAGAGTAGATTCGTGACAAGGCGTCCGGTTTGAGATTCTTCGACCCGGGTCTATAGGTGAGGATAAACTGAAATCGGCTGAAGAAAAGAGACCATCGAGCTTGTCTGGAGTTCAACCGCTTCGCCTGCTGGATATACTCCAGATTTTTGTGGTCCGTAAGCACTTGAAACGGTTGAGAAGCCCCCTCGAGCCAGTGTCTCCATTCCTTCAATGCCATCTTAACTGCTAGGAGTTCACGATCCCCCACATCGTAATTCCTATCGGCCGGGGTAAGCCGGTGAGAGAAGAAGGCGCAAGGATGAAGCTTCTTGTCTTCACCCCTCTGAGACAGGACAGCTCCAACCCCAACCTCTGCGTCTACCTCCACCACAAAAGGTTCATCCGCCGTTGGTAGTGTCAGGATGGGAGCAGAGAGGATGCGCTGCTTGAGTCCTTGGAAGGCCGTCTCAGCTTCTCTTCCCCACAGAAACCTTGTGTTGCCACCCTTGGTTACAGCTGAGAGAGGGGCTGCCACCGAGCTGAAGTTCTTGATGAACTTGCGGTAAAAGTTGGTGAAGCCCAGGAAACGCTGAACTTCCTTAACGGACTTGGGGGTGGGCCAATCCGCTACCGCCCCTACCTTCTTGGGGTCCATCTGGACTCGACCGGGTTCCACTATAAATCCCAGGAATTGTACTCGAGAGGAATGGAATTCACACTTTTCCGGCTTAACGTACAAATGGCTGTCTAGGAGGCGTTTGAGCACTTGTCTGACATGCTTGGTGTGTTCTTGAAGGGAGCTCGAAAAGATGAGGATGTCATCCAAGTAAACAAACACGAAAATGTTAAGCATATCCCTAAGCACATCGTTTATGAGCGCTTGGAACACAGCCGGGGCGTTGGTCAGGCCGAAGGGCATCACCAAGTATTCGTAGTGACCAGTAGGCGTGTTGAAAGCGGTCTTCCACTCGTCACCGGGTTTGATCCGCACAAGATGGTATGCGTTCCGCAGGTCAAGCTTAGTGAAGACCACTGCTTCCTGGAGCAGCTCAAAGGCTGTGGCCATAAGGGGTAGCGGGTAGCGGTTACGGACGGTTATGGCATTAAGTCCCCGGTAGTCGATGCAAGGACGTAATCCCCCGTCTTTTTTGGCCACAAAGAAAAACCCTGCTCCCGCTGGCGAGGTGGATGGACGCATGAGGCCTGCTGCCAGAGAGTCCTTGATGTAGGTATCCATAGCAGCTCGTTCGGGAGGAGATAGGGAAAAGATCCGACCCTTGGGGGGGCAGGTGCCCGGAAACAGGTCGATGGGGCAATCGTAAGGTCTATGGGGTGGTAGTTTGGTGGCCCTCTGTTTGCTAAATACCGGTTTGAGGTCATGGTAACACTCGGGAACTCGGGACAGGTCGATGGATTCTAGAGACTCGGGAGGGGAACTCGGGGAACTTGGGAAGATACAAGTGGCTTGGCACGTAGGACCCCACTGCTTGATAGTGCCCACAGACCAGTCGATGTGAGGGTTATGGCTGTGAAGCCAGGGGTATCCAAGGACGAGAGGGAACTCGGAACACGAGGTCAGATGAAAGTTCATCACTTCCTGGTGTTGGGAAACTGAAAGTCGCAAGGGGGTAGTGACACGAGTGACAAGTCCAGATCCCAAAGGGCTTCCATCCAACGTAGTAACCCTTATGGGGTCACTTAGAGGTTCAGAGGGAACGCCATTCTCCTTCGCCCAGACACCATCCATGAAGTTACCTGCGGCTCCAGAGTCTACCAAGGCTTGAAGGGGAAGCTCGTGGTTGTCCCAGGAAAGGGTAACTGGAATGAGCAGGCGGGAGTTGGATGGATGGGAGGAGGTTATGTTTCCCGTTACAGTCCTCCCAGGCCTGCACGGGAGAGTGCATTTTCCCTGGAGCCCGGAACACGTGGAGAGGAAATGGCCCGGTTTGCCGCAATATAGACAGCATCGCTCCCTCATCCGGCGGTCTCTCTCAGCCTGGGAGATGCGTCCAACCTGCATGGGTTCCGGTGGAGTCAGCGAGGATAAAGGTGGAGACTCGGAGCTGGGACCGATAGGAGCTAGGGTGAGAGATCTACGGTTGAGCTCTCTCTCTCTCAGACGCTGGTCTATGCGTGAAGCCAACTTGATCAGGGACTCGAGGTTGTCTGGTGGTTCCCGAGTGGCCAGTTCATCTTGGATGGTGTCGGAAAGACCCTTCAAAAAGCACACTGTGAGCTCCTCGTCGTTCCAGCCACTCGCTGCTGCCACCGTGTGGAACTGGATGGCATAGTCCGTCACGCTGCGCCGACCTTGGCGGAGAGTCAGGAGCTGTTTGGCTGAGTCAGGACCGCTGGTAGGACCTTGAAACACTCGCTTGAATTCTTCAGCAAAGGTAGAGTAGCTGGCACAGCAGGGACTTTGGGCATCCCACACAGCAGTAGCCCAGGCTAGGGCTTTTTCCGACAGCAGGGTGATGATATATGCTATCTTGGACCGGTCGGTGGGAAACGACGAGGGTTGCAGCTCGAAGGAGAGAGAACATTGGGTGAAAAACCCCTTACAAACACTCGGATCACCTGAGAACCGTTGGGGAGGCGGCAGACGAGGTTCAGCCAGGGGGTTAACTGCCACGGGCACTTGAATCTGATGAACTGGAGCAGAAGCGGTTGCAGGAGAAAGTTGATCAGAAATCTGCTTTATGGAAGTCATCATCTCCGACAGAAGTTGAGAATGTCCAGCCAGTAAGGCCTCTTGCTGAACCAGAGCAGCTTCGTGACGTTGGACAGTCCCCTCGTGGTGGGACAGCATGGGAAAAAAGTCCTGGGTACTGGCTGCCTCTGGGTTCATATTAATGGCTCAGTGTTTCTGTCAGGACCCGGTGCGAGAAACAGTCACTTAATAATTGGCAGAACCCAGAAGATGAGGCAGACACAGCAGTACTAGAGATGGTGGTTTAATGAAAAATGGATATCCTCCAAAATACAACGAAAAATCCACAAAGTGGTAAAAAACAGCAGGGAAAAACAAACCTCAAAAGACTACTCAAATAATAAACAAGAACAAAACCAGAGAACCTCTGGAAAATCCAACAAGAGAAAAGTCTATATAAAACAAGGCTTGGGCTGGGGCTGGGTGCTAACTTACAAACACTGAGCAAGGAACTAAGGAACACACAGGGTTTAAATACTAACAAGGGAATGACTTACAGGTGCAAACAATAATTGGAGCAAGAAAAACAAAAAGGTACAAAAAAGGTGCAAGGGGGACATCTAGTGAACAAAACCTAAACAGTCCTGGCCAAAACCTGACAATAATAGTATTTATTCTCGTGAACGCGCTCCCATTTAACCACAAACAACAGTTTATATACACAATATGACGTCATTGGTTACAGAATGAAGCTCCTCCTCTTGACCAAGATAAAACAGGTTCAAAAGTTCATTCCAACTCACCAGCGCACGCACACACATGACACACAATATAACTAGATTAACTCCTGAAGTTTCACCATAATTTATTACCACTTTAGCAGACAGCTCAAGATAATGGAAGACCTAGGGAGTCACTTGCTGCCTTATCTAAACATCCCAGGGCTAAGTTGAGTCGGTTCAACCATAGTTTAACGATCCTTTTTGCTTACTTAATAACCCACAGCACATACCTCTCCAACTAAGTTGGAATGTTGTTTATTATGTTTTAATTACTCCTTGTTCATGCTACATAATCCCTTCCTTATGAATTAACATTTTTAATCAGATATAATAATACAGGGTAGAGTTCAATTAGTTATAGTTTTATCTAAATGTAGACATTGTTTAGTCATTATTCATAAAATTCCTAACAATAATAGCGAACTATATTGCCAATCCAATTTGCCATAAATCTGCAATAATGGAGAATTTCAATAAGCATTTTTCTACAGCTGGTCATGCTTTCCACCTGGCTACCCTTACCCTAGTCAACAGCCCTGCGCACCCCACAACAACTTGCCCAAACCTCCCCCATTTCTCCTTCACCAAAATCCAGATAGCTGATGTTCTGAAAGAGCTGCAAAATCTGGACCCCTACAAATGAACAGGGCTAGACAATCTGGACCCTCTCTAAAATTATCCGCCGAAATTGTTGCAAACCCTATTGCTAGCCTGTTCAACCTCTCTTTCGTATCGTCTGAGATCCCCAAAGATTGGAAAGCTACCGCGGTCATCCCCCTCTTCGAAGGGGGAGACAGTCTATATCCAAACTGCTACAGACCTATATCTATCCTACCCTGCCTTTCTAAGGGTTCAATCCTCGGGCCAACTCTTTTCTCTCTATACATCAATGATGTTGCTCTTGCTGCTGGTGATTCTCTGATCCACCGCTATGCAGACGACACCATTCTGTATACATATTTATATATATATTTATCTCATCTCATTGCTTAAATGTATGCATAACTAAGACCTTATAGATGCCAAGTCATGGTCATGATATGGCCCTTCTTTGGACACTGTGTTAACTAACCTCCAGACGAGCTTCAATGCCATACAATTCTCTTTCCGTGGCCTCCAACTGCTCTTAAATGCAAGTAAAACTAAATGCATGCTCTTCAACCGATCGCTGCCCACACCTGCCTGCCCGTCCAGCATCACTACTCTGAGCGGTTCTGACTTAGAATATGTGGACAACTACAAATACCTAGGTGTCTGGTTAGACTGTAAACTCACATGAAGCATCTCCAATCCAAAAATGTAATCTAGAATCGGCTTCCTATTTCACAACAAAGCATCCTTCAATCATGCTGCCAAACATACCATCGTAAAACTGATTTTTACCAAAAAGCCTCCAACACTCTACTCAGCAAACTGGATGTAGTCTATCACAGTGCCATCCGTTTTGTCACCAAAGCCCATATACTACCCACCACTGCACCTGTATGCTCTCGTTGGCTGGCCCTTGCTTTATATTCGTCACCAAACCCACTGGCTCCAGGTCATCTTTAAGTCTTTGCTAGGTAAAGCCCCGCCTTATCTCAGCTCACTGGTCACCATAGCAGCACCCACCCGTAGCACACGCTCCAGCAGGTATATTTCACTGGTCACCCCCAAAGCCAATCCCTCCATCGGCCGCCTTTCCTTCCAGTTCTCTGCTGCCAATGACTGTAACGAACTGCAAAAATCACTGAAGCTGGAGACTCATATCTCCCTCACTAGCTTTAAGCACTAGCTATCAGAGCAGCTCACAGATCACTGCACCTGTACATAGCCCATCTGTAAATAGCCCATCCAACTACCTCATCCCCATACTGTTATTTATTTTGCTACTTTGCACCCCATTATCTCTACTTGCACACTCATCTTCTGCACATTTATCACTCCAGTATTTAATTGCTATATTGTAATTACTTCGCCACCATGGCCTATTTATTATCTTAACTCCCTTATCTTACCTCATTTGCACTCACTGTATATAGACTTTTTGTTTTTGTCACGTTCTGACCATAGTTCTTTTGTGTTTTCGTGTTTTAGTGTTGGTCAGGGCGTGAGCTGGGTGGGCATTCTATGTTTTGTGTTTCTATGTTGGGTTTGTTGTTTGGCCTAATATGGTTCTCAATCAGAGGCAGTTGTTTGTCATTGTCTCTGATTGGGAACCATATTAAGGTAGCCTGTTTTGTGTTGGGATAAGTGGGTGATTGTTCCTGTTCTTGCGTTCATCTGTTTTTGTGTTCTCTAGTTCGGGACTGTAGCTTCGTTGGGTTTTCGTCTGTTTATTGTTTTGTTCATTATAGGAAAAGTATTCTAATAAATTATGGATATGCACCACGCTGCGCTTAGGTCCTCCTCTCCTTCTACCGACGAAAGCCATTACAGTTTTCTTTTGTTCTACTGTATTATTGACTTTGTTTTGTTTATTCCATGTGTAACTCTGTGTTGTTGTATGTGTCGAATTGCTATGCTTTATCTTGGCCAGGTCGCAGTTGCAAATGAGAACTTGTTCTCAACTAGCCTACCTGGTTAATAAAGGTGAAATTAAATAAATTAAATAAAAATAAATAATACCAACTGAAGTGTGAACATAAGCGAGAGATATAAAGGGGAGGAAATGATGAAGGTAATGAAGTCCAGGTGTTAACCATAATGATTAACAGATGCGCTTAATGATGAGTACCAGGTGTGCGTAAAGATGAATCCCAGGACCGGTGGTTAGGATTTCGGTGATGTCATATGTCGGAGGAGCAGATGTGACCCCTCCTCCGAAGGTGGAAATCACGGATGATGTTGGGATCCAGAATGTCCTCCACCGGAACCCAACACTGCTCCTCTGGGCCATACCCCTCCCAGTCCACCAGATACTGGAGCCGACCCCCACGATGTCCAGGGGGGTGGAGGTGTGTTGTGGGGGACTGTATCGGCTAGGTGACCAGGAACCACCAGCCTGAGAAGGGAAACATGAAATGAGGGTGAGATACGATAGTGACTGGGTAGTTGTAACCTCTACATCACCTCGTTGACCCTCCGGAGAACCTTGAACCTTGAATGGATAAATGTGACCAAGGTCGCTGAGGCACGCGAAGCGGCAGGAGCTTCCCTGCTGGAGCATTCCAGGGTGACATTATTTGAGCACATACGGAACAGGAGTTGACATACCAAGTGATATCCTGCACCAAGGTGGGCCACCAGTACTTCTCAGCGATGGAGTGGATGGTGAGAGAAATACCTGGATGTCCAGCGACAACAGCTGTGCGTGCCCAGGTCAGCAACCGATCCCTTATCCCTGTGGGAACGTAGATGTGCTCGGGAGGACAATTCCAGGGTGCTGGCTCCGTCTCTAGAGCCTGGCGGATGTCCACATCTACATCCCAAACCACTGGACCCACGACTTGGGAAGATGGGATTATAGGTGCCCTCTAGACAGGAACCACTCCTGAATCGTAGATACGGGACAGAGCGTCGGCCTTGATTTTCTTAGAACCTGGGCGATAGTTCAGCGTGAATTCGAGCGCTGTCCGTATGTACTCTAGGTTCCGATGGTCGGTGAGGATGACAAATGGTTCTTTGGCGCCCTGCTTTATGGCTGACGGGACCAACGGGAGAAGGTACCGATATCTCTTAGGGATGTCATTGAGTCCTCGGTAATCGATACATGGGCGTAATCCTCAGCTCTGATCGTAGTTAATGAAACAAGCAGGGAGAGTGAGCTCATCTGTGGTGGTCGGCGAACCCTCAACCTTCTGACCCGTAGCCCTGGGTGGCATTGACTGTGCCACAAAGGCACGCTGAAGTGGATATCGGTGTTTATAAACACAGGGTTGCTACAATTATTGTTATTTGTGGTCGTAAACATTATTTTGAGTTAATTCTATGAGGGGGGAAGGTGTTCCATTTATTTTACAGTACAAGGGGAGGGTCATGTGGGGAGGGGGGTGCATTGTTTGATGACACTTTTAGTTGGACCAGCCCCTCCCTCCAATAAATGTTGATCTGTCCCTAAATGCATCGAAAAATAAGACTCCTTTCAAGTCAATGAGCCATACTTTTTATTCATGTCACGCCCTGACCTGAGATAGCTCTGTTTTCTTTATATTTTGGTTAGGTAAGGGTGTGACTACGGTAGGTACGTTAGTTTTGGTTTTGTCTAGAGTTTTTTGTAAGTCTAGGGTTTTTGTAGGTATTTGTATGTCTATGGTGGCCTGATATGGTTCCCAATCAGAGGCAGCTGTTTATCGTTGTCTCTGATTGGGGATCATATTTAGGTAGCCATTTTCCTTTTGGTGTTTGTGGGTTCTTGTTTTATGTTTAGTTGCCTGTCTGCACTACTCATATTAGCTTCACGGTTCGTTTTGTTATTTTGTTCAGTGTTCATTCTTAAATAAAGACGAATGTACGCGTACCACGCTGCACCTCCTCCTTACAATGGCCGTGACAATTCATTCTATTTCTATACATTTAATCCCACCCGATAGGTCAAATCCAGATAGATAACTATAGAAAAATTGGGCCCTAAAGACCAAGCTCTGATATCAACTGTTTATGTTTCAGTTTTACTTATGAATTCATGGGCCGAGCAAAAGTTAGCTGTGTAGTTGGGAAGCGATGATTTATTATTTCCAAAACACTGCACACAATGATGAGGTCACAGTCGCTCCTCAAATGTAAATTGCGTCCTCATGCTAATGTCTAAGAGCCTCCTATCACAAATAAAATTACCAAGGATGTTTGTACGTTTTTCCTAAACAATCCTTGGGCGACTCGGGGAGTGAGCATGAGTGAGTGGATGTCAGGGAGCTTCCTCCTTTGTATTTCAGCAGGAAGTGTAGAGGCTTACTAGTTGTTGAATAGTCAAGCAAGTGGCTGCTTATCTGACGCAGTGACAACATACAACATGCATAAATGAATGATTTACAATATGTGTACATGGGGCCAAAGGATCAGATACATATTTTGAGAGATGAACTACCCTTGAAGGTTATTAAACATGGTGTCCCTTACAGATAGGTGTATTATGTAATGCATGTAGATGTGTATGAGTATGCTTACCTGTGTGTGTGTGTGTGTGTGTGTGTGTGTGTGTGTGTGTGTGTGTGTGTGTGTGAACAGGTGTAGAAGCTGTGGCTGCAGGGTCAGAACTGGTGAAGACTGGACAGATGACAGTCACCAGAGCTGTCCTCAGCCTACTAGGACAGACCGAAGTCAAGGACGTGCACGCTACTTTGCACGTAATAGCTACTTTGCACGCTACTACCAGAACCAGACACACACAGTGAGTCCCAAAGTTCCACAGATGACATTATAAAGGTTAATTCATGCTTAAACCAAGTTCTAAAGCAATATACCTACAAAATATTTCTGATGGGTCACGGTTTAACACCCTTTGAAAACAAGAAGCGGATCTCTATGTTGATCTGTTATGAAATAGAACAATAAATGGTCAAATAAATACACAGCCAGGAGAGTGTTAGATTCTCATTTTAATTTGTGTAGTTTATCTTCCGTTATTCATTTACTTCATCAAACAGAACAGACAACTTAATTGCCTATCAACAATGCTTGACAGGAATTTGTTTTACTGTGAATTATGTTACAGACAATACAATTAGTACAGTGCTGTGTGACACCATTCTTCCACAATAAATTCCATAATGTGGTGTTTTGTTGATGGAAAACGCTGTCTCAAGCACGGCTCCAGAATCCCCATAAGTGTTCAGTTGGGTTGAGATCTGGTGACACACACACACTCCCTTTAAACCCCATATGCTCTTTTGAGACCCCTCTTTCAAAGTCACTGAGATCTTATAGCCAAAATAATGGGCAACTGGGCATTTGTATACATGATGGGATGTTAATTAACTCAGGAACCACACCATACCTGCTTTCAATATACTTTATATGCCTAATTTACTCAAGCATTTCCTTTATTTTCGCAGTTACCCAGTGCGGCAAGTTGTTGATTATAATAGTACTGAATTCATGTTGGAGGTAGTGTTGTCATGGTGCTAGATTTTTTACTTCAATACCGATACCAGGTTCAGTATTACGTATATACTCTATACCGAAACGATACTCAATATCGAAACAATACCAGATTTTTTTTTATATCTAATTAGCTAAAGTCACAGAATATCCACTGGGTTTTAATATTTTTTTTTTTAGATTGAATAATTTCTTGATCACTGGTAGAACAAATGGAATTGTCACGCCCTGACCATTGTTTGCTTTGTATGTTTGTATGTTTTGTTTGGTCAGGGTGTGATCTGAGTGTGCATTCTATGTTGTATGTCTAGTTTGTCTATTTCTATGTGTTTGGCCTGATATGGTTCTCAATCAGAGGCAGGTGTTTGTCGTTGTCTCTGATTGGGAGCCATATTTAGGTAGCCTGTTTTGTGTTGGGGTTTGTGGGTGGTTGTTTCCTGTCTTTGTGTTTTCGCTGCACCAGATAGGGCTGTATCGGTGTTAAGTATTCACTGTTTATCATTTTATTAAACATGTTGAGCACTGGCTACGCTGCGTGTTGGTCCGATCCCTGTTACACCCTCTCTTCTCGTGAAGAGGAGGAAGGCTGCCGTTACACTTGTCTTGTATATGTGCTCTTTTGTTCATTTTTAGTTCCAAGTGTCCTAAGTCTGAAGTTTGCTACTTTCAGTTTTATTTTCAACTTTTTGTCATTTTAAGGTTCTCCTGCAGTCATGGACCAGATGCTTGAACAGCTGTCTCTCATTTGCGCATGTCCCTCGAGTCGGTGGCTTGTACCACTCTGTTGCTTGCTGTGACTATTACGCCGAAAGGAATGTCGGCCCCTATGATGGAGCCTAATTGCAGGAGCTAGTGAGATGGGCTAGGGTCTAGGGCAGGGGACTGCAATGTGTGGCTCTGGAGAAGCATGTAGCTCTTTAACTGCTTGTTTGGGTTCCCAACCCCTGGGCTAGTGGCTAGGAAACTGCAGCTAACAATGCACACCATCTTTCACTGTCACGCACTTTCTTTTCAGGAACTCTGCAGTGAAAGCAGCATTTTACCTTTCCAGCACTTTGTTAAGTCTTTTAGTGGCCTGATAATGGATTGATTACATTAACAAATGAAGTCTAATTAGTACAGGTGATTGAACGTGAAATAGATTAATCCAGGCTAGGCCCAGCAATGTGGAGAGTGCCATGTGTCTCTCACACTTTCGTGATGTGAAATGAATACGGGAAATGTCTGGTCTGCTAGTGACTGCACATTTCACCTCCTCTGTGCCCATTTCACAGTTCCCAAAACCAGTCGAGCCATCACCACCACAGACATCAGCCATCTGTTTTGGATCTGCTCTCTGCCACACAAAATGGCAGCCTGGTATCAGCAGAAAAGGTTAAATCTGGTACTTTTTCCCCAAAAGATAGAAAACAAAGAACATGAAGCTTACATTGCATTCAGTGGGGGGGGGGGGAGATTAGTGTCACAATATTGACGCCTAGAGACAAGCCTCAGACATGATGACTAGGTGAATACATTGCATTCAATGAGATTGATGCATAGATACTGTATAGGTCAAGTTGTTGACACAAGTCAGTTGCATTCATGATGTCAATTCTCTCTCTATTCTCTAATCCAGGAATCAACAATTATATTCAGTCACGGGCCAATTCTTTCTCGTAGCATATTGCCCACAAGAAGCCCAGACAGATATAATATTTAACTAAATCATTATAATTTCAAACCTTGTTTACATTTGTGTACGATCAGATGTCTCTCTGTTATGCGTGGGAATACTTGCGAACAGATTTCCAACATTTGAATCATTTAGAGCTGATTTCCTGGTGTTTTTACAGTCTTTTTTGTCCAACAATAAACACCCCCCCCCCCCCCCCGCTCATAATGTTGCTACCTCTATACTAGTAGCATTACAAGCCCTACACTGCCTGCAACATTTTTTTTACCAGATAATTTAGCCAGAGCATCATAGCCTCTCTTTTCTAGCTAGCAACCGTATTCAGCTTGTTAACTTGTGACTGTGACCTGCTCCAAAATCATATCTACACATTGACGCGATTGAGACATGGGAGCCAGCCAGCCACATTTCTAACATCAGCTAAAGATTTTAATGCTGATGGTCCTGTTGGTCAATGTCTTGGCATTGCATACCAAAAGTTGTCTGCCAAAGTTTAAGCGCCAAAAATGATCCGCCCAATTAAGTCAATATAATTGCACTGCTTACCAAAAGTTGTACACCAAAAGTTGAGCGCCCAAAATTGCCTGACAAATTAGTCAATTTACCATCTAGAAAATAACACGATACTAGCTACAGTGCCTTGCAAAATGATTCATCCTCCTTGGCATTTTTCCTATTTTGTTGCATTACAACCTGTAATTTAAATTGATTTTTATTTGGATTTCATGTAATGGACATACAGTCGTGGACAAAAGTTTTGAGAATGACACAAATATAAATTTTCACAAAGTCTGCTGCCTCAGTTTGTATGATGGCAATTTGCATATACTCCAGAATGTTATGAAGAGTGATTATATGAATTGCAATTAAAGTCCCTCTTTGCCATGCAAATTAACTGAATCCCCAAAAAACATTTCCACTGCATTTCAGCCCTGCCACAAAAGGACCAGCTGACATGTCAGTGATTCTCTCGTTAACACAGGTGTGAGTGTTGACGAGGAAAAGGCTGGAGATCACTCTGTCATGCTGATTGAGTTCGAGTAACAGACTGGAAGCTTCAAAAGGAGAGTGGTGCTTGGAATCATTGTTCTTCCTCTGTCAGGCATGGTTACCTGCAAGGAAACACATGCCGTCATCATTGCTTTGCACAAAAAGTTGGTTCAGCTGCGGGCAGCAGGCAGGTGTGCGTGCATCTGCACGCACAGTGAGGCGAAGACTTTGGGAGGATGGCCTGGTGTCAAGAAGGGCAGCAGAGAAGCCACTTCTCTATAGGAAAAACATCAGGAACAGACTGATATTCTGCAAAAGGTACAGGGATTGGACTGCTGAGGACTGGGGTAAAGTCATTTTCTCTGATGAATCCCCTTTCCGATTGTTTGGGGCATCCGGAAAAAAAGCTTGTCTGGAGAAGAGAAGGTGAGCGTTACCATCAGTCCTGTGTCATGCCAACAGTATTGCATCCTGAGACCATTCATGTGTGGGGTTGCTTCTCAGCCAAGGGAGTGGGCTCACTAACAAGAATTGTCTAAGAACACAGCCATGAATAAAGAATGGTACCAACACATCCTCCGAGAGCAACTTCTCCCACCATCCAGGAACAGTTTGGTGACGAACAATGCATTTTCCAGCATGATGGCGCAAAAGTGATAAGTGGCTAGGGGAACAAAACATCGATATTTTGGGTCCATGGCCAGGAAACTCCCCAGACCTTAATCCCATTGAGAACTTGTGGTCAATCCTCAAGAGGTGGGTGGACAAACAAAAACCCACAAATTCTGACAAACTCCAAGCATTGATTATGCAAGAATGGGCTGCCATCAGTCAGGATGTGGCCCAGAAGTTAATCGACAGCATGCCAGGGCGGATTGCAGAGGTCTTGAAAAAGAAGGGTCAACACTGCAAATATTGACTCTTTGCATCAACTTCATGTAATTATCAATAAAAGCCTTTGACACTTATGAAATGCTTGTAATTATACTTCAGTATTGCATAGTAACATCTGACAAAAATATCTAAAGACACTGACGCAGCAAACTTTGTGAAAATTTATATTTGTGTCATTCTCAAAACTTTTGAGAACTTTTGACTGTAGATGCTGAAAAAGCGTTTGATTCAGTGGGATGGGATTATCTATTCCAAGTCTGATTTGGTTTCAACAGAAAAGTGATACAGTGCATCAAAACAATGTATTCGTGTCCAACTGTCACGAACAATAAAATTAGAGCGAGGGGCAAGACAAGGCTGTAATCTTTCACCCACGATCTTCTCCTTGTACATCGTGACATTAGCACAGGCAATTAAACAGGACCCATCTTTAGCGGGAATAACAATAAGAGGTAGTGAACATAAGATATGCATGTATGCTGATGATGTTCTGTTATTCCTTAAAGACCCAGGCTCAAGTGTACCAAGATTGATGGATGTTTTACAAACATTTGGAACATATTCAGGATAGGTGCTTAATTAATGTACACAAGACCCAAGCCTTAGTATATAATTATACCCCACAGGAAGAGCTCAAGAGCAGGTATAACTTCCAGTGGACCTCTTCATCCATTAAATAACTTGGAGTAAATTTACCAAAAGATAAACCCAAACTTTATGACATGAATTACGATCACATCAACAAGAAAATATATGATGACCTGGACAGGTGGAATCTTAGTAGTAGAATTGAAACAACAATGAACATCATGCCAAGGTTACTGTATTTGTTCCAATCACTGCTTATAGAAATCCTACCTAAACAGTTTAGAGAATGGGATAAACAGATATCAAGGTTTATCTGGAACAGTAAGAGACCAAGAATTAGATATACAACATTACAACTACCAAAACACAGTGTGTCAATCCAATTGAGACCTCTGGTGTGTTGGTGCAATTCAGAATACAAATCCAAATGGAAGACATCTTTGACAGAGACACCCATACAGTCAGTTTTGGGAATTAAGGACATGGTAATAGAAATATACAATAGACAAAATCTGTGGATTCATTTCTCTCTTAAGACATGGTTTAGGGTAGTTAAGCAAAATAATTTAGACAGAGGTCAAACTGCTGAGTTGGCCCGCATACGACCCCAGCTTCATCCCTGCAATTCAGGATAGCAGTTTTCAACAGTGGACGCAGAAATGCACCACATCATTTAGTACAATTATAAGGAATGGGGACCTAGAGAACCTCCAGGATCTAAGTAAAAAACATGGCTTGGATAAACAAGATTTTTACAGATACCTACAAGTTTGACACTATTTCTTAAGGGAGATAAAAGTGATGACCCGCGAGCACCTCAAAAATGTATCCAAGTATTCACTAACACATACAACTTAGGGAGTAACAACTTTAAAATCTTTCCTTGGGTATTCAAACCTCAAAGAAACAAACTACGAACTATATTAAACAGAAATAGGAGGAGGAACATAACATTGAAATAACTGATGAAACATGGTTGAACATATTTGAGACATAACAAAGCTCCAACAACTCAAGGTCATGGAGAGAATTCTGTTGGAAGAGCGTTATCCGTTTCTTCATAACACCTCAACTGAAATCAAAACAGAGTGGCTCACCACACCCTTGTTGGAGAGAATGCGGGCTACCGAGGGTGGATCACTCTCATATATTTTGGCAATTAATGTAGGAGCATATAACACATTAGATCTGGTCAAATATAACACAAAGAAAAAAACATGCATATTTTTTTTTGTACCATTGAAATGAAAGAGGAAGGCCACAATGTATTATTCTAGTTTAGGCGCATTTTAGATTTTGGTTACTAGATGGCAGCAGTGTATGTGCAAAGTTTTAGAGTGATCCAATGAGCCATTGCATTTATGTTCAAAATGTTGTATCAAGTCTGCCCAAATGTGCCTAATTGGTTTATTGATACATTTTCAAGTTCATAACTGTGCACTCTCCTCAAACAATAGCATGATATTCTTTCACTGTAATAGATACTATAAATTGGACAATGCAGTTAGATTAACGGGAATTTAAGCTTTCTGCCCATACCAGATATGTCTATGTCCTGGGAAATGTTCTTGTTACTTACAACCTCATGCTAATCACATTAGCGTACGTTAGCTCAACCGTCCCGTGGGGGGAGTCACTGATTTTTATTAATTTGTAAAAATGTAAAAATAAAAAATTCCACTTTGACATTAAGGGGTATTGTGTGTAGGCCAATAACAAAACAATCTAAATGTAATCAATTTTCAATTCAGGCTGTAACAACCAAATGTTGAAAAAGTCAAGGGGTGTGAATACTTTCTGAAGACACTGTATCCTAAAAAATCCTAAGATTAATGCATTAACTGTAATTCACGCTGGATAAGAGTGTCTGCTAAGTTATGTAAATGTAAAAAGTACTGAACTCTATTGTACTGATTGGTTCAGATTTGGTCCGGTCCTGTCTGTGCGTAGAATAATACCCACATATGCAAAGGAGGATATTGCATATTGCATATTGCTACCTTTGAGTACCTACACTGAAAAAAAATAACATTATCATGATGAAACATGAGGTGATAGCAGCGGACAAATGGCATGACAATGGGCCTCAGGATTTCGTTACGGTGTCTCTGTGAATTTAGTTTGGGCAGAAATTCTTTGGTTTTGCAAACCGAGATTCATCAGCTGTCTGTGTGGCTGTTCTCAGATGATCCCGCAGGTGAAGAACCGGATATGGAGGTCCTGGGCTTTTGTGGTTAAACGTGCTCTGTGGTTGTGAGGCCTGTTGAACGTACATGCCAATTGCACAATCCCTTCAAAACATCTGTGGCATTGTGTTGCGTGACAAAACTGCACATTTTAGAATGGCCTTTTATTGTCCCCAGCACAAGGTGCACATGTGTAATGATCATGCTGTTTTATCTTTATCTTGATATGCCACACCTGTCTGGTGGATGGATTATCTTGGCAAAGGATAAATGCTCACTAACAGGATGTAAACTAATTTGTGCACAACATTTGAGAGGAATAAGCTTTTTGTGTTTGGAACATTTCTGGGATCTTTTATTTCAGCTCATGAAACATGGGACCAACACTTTACATGTTGTGTATATTTAGAATAAATCACCATTAAGAGAATGACATTCATATCCATAATTATGCATTTATGTATAGTACAGATCAGGGACCCACGATGACATTTTGTTACTGTAATTCTGTTACCAGGTGTAAATCATTTTCACTTAATGTCTTTCAATAACCAAAAAAGGTTAGGGTTAGGATGTCAAAGATCAAAGTCAAGGTGTCATGTCATAGCTGACACACTATTCTTCCTGCATACATCTCAGAATTTTTCATTAGGAGAAGAAACAGTATTTAACAGGTTTTGGAAAAAGTGGTCACATAAAAAACAGGGAAATTTTACTGGAATTCTGTTAGCAAACTATGCATTTGCACAGTTCTTCCAGTAAATCTGTTTTTGTAAAATGTTATACAGTGGCTTGCGAAAGTATTCACAAGCTGGAATTAAAATAGATTTTTGGGGGGATTTGTATCATTTGATTTACACAACATGCCACCACTTTAAAGAAGCAAAATATTTTTTATTGTGAAACAAACAAGAAATAAGACAAAAACCAGAAAATCTGAGCGTGCATAACTATTCACCCCCCCCAAATTCAATACTCTGAAGAGCCACCTATTGCAACAATTACAGCTGCACGTCTCCTGGGGTATGTCTCAATAAGCTTGGCACATCTAGCCACTGGGATTTATGCCCATTCATCAAGGCAAAACTGATCCAGCTCCTTCAAATTGGATAGGTTCCGCTGGTGTACAGCAATCTTTAATAAGTCATACCACAGATTCTCAATTGGATTGAGTTCTGGGCTTTGAGTAGGCCATTCCAAGACATTTAAATGTTTCCCCATAAACTAATCGAGTGTTGCTTTAGCAGTATGCTTAGGGTTATTCCCCTGCTGGAAGGTGAACCTCCGTCCCAGTCTCAAATCTCTGGAAGACTGAAACAGGTTTCCCATGTATTTAACACCATCCATCATTCCCAGTCCCCGCCGATGAAAAACATCCCCACAGCATGATGGTGCCACCACCATACTTAACTGTGGGGATGGTGTTCTCGGGGTGATAAGAGGTGTTGGGTTTGCGCCAGTTTTCCTTGATGGCCAAAAAGCAACATTTTAGTCTCATCTGACCAGAGTACCTTCTTCCATATGTTTGGGGAGTCTCCCTTATGCCTTTTGGCAAACACCAACGTGTTTGCTTATTTTTTTCATTAAGCAATGGCTTTTTTTCTGGCCACACTTCCGTAAAGTCCAGCTCTGTGGAGTATACAGCTTAAAGTGGTTCTATGGACAAATACTCCAATCTCTGCTGTGGAGCTTTGCAGCTCCTTCAGGGTTATCTTTGGTCTCTTTGTGGTCTCTCTGATTAATTCCCTCCTTGCCTGGTCCGTGGGTTTTAGTGGGCGGCCCTCTCTTGGCAGGTTTGTTGTGGTGCCATATTCTTTCCATTTTTTTAATAATGGATTTAAATGGTGCTCCGTGGGATGTTCAAAGTTTCAGATATTTTTTTATAACCCAACCCTGATCTGTACTTCTCCACAACTTTGTCCCTCACCTGTTTGGAGTGCTCCTTGGTCTTCATGGTGTCGCTTGCTGGATGGTGTCCCTTGCTTAGTGGTGTTGCAGACTCAGGTGTACAGTTGAAGTCAAAAGTTTACATACACCTTAGCCAAATACATTTAAACTCAGTATTTCACAATCCCTGACATTTAATCCTAGTAAAAAAATCCCTGTTTTAGGTCAGTTAGGATCACAACTTTATTTTAAGAATGCATAATGGTAGAATAATAGAGAGAATTATTTATTTAAGCTTTTATTTCTCCATCACATTCCGAGTGGGTCAGAAGTTTATATACACTCAATTAGTATTTGCTAGCATTGCCTTTAAATTGTTTACCTTGGGTCAAACGTTTCGGGTAGCCTTCCACAAGTTTCCCACAATAAATTGTCTGAATTCTGGTCCGTTCCTCCTGACAAAGCTGGTGTAACTGAGTTAGGTTTGTAGGCCTCATTGCTTGCTCGCACACGCTTTTTCAATTCTGCTCGCAAATTTTCTATAGGATTGAGGTCAGGGCTTTGTGATGGCCACTCCAATACCTTAACTTTGTTGTCCTTAAGCCATTTTGCCACAACTTTGGAATTATGCTTGGGGTCATTGTTCATTTGGAAGACCCATTTGTGACCAAGCTTTAACTTCCTGACTGATGTCTTGAGATGTTGCTTCAATATATCCACATAATTTTCCTCCCTCAGGATGCCATCTATTTTGTGAAGTGCACCAGTCCCTCCTGCAGCAAAGCACCCCCACAACTTGATGCTGCCTCCCCGTGCTTCACGGTTGGGATGGTGTTCTTTGGCTTGCAAGTTTTGCGCTTTTTCTTCAAAACATAACGATGGTCATTATGGCCAACAGTTCTATTTTTGTTTCATCAGACCAGAGGACATTTCTCCAAAAAGTATGATCTTTGTCCCCATGTGCAGTTGCAAACCTTAGTCTGGCTTTTTTATGGCGGTTTTGGAACAGTGGCTTCTTCCTTGCTGAGCGGCCTTTCAAGTTATGTCAATATAGGACCCGTTTTACTTTGGATATAGATACTTTTGTACCTGTTTCCTCCAGCATCTTCACAAGGTCCTTTGTTGTTGTTCTGGGATTGATTTACACTTTTCGCACCAAAGTACGTTGATCTCTAGGAGACAAAATGTGTCTCCTTCCTGAGCGGTATGACGGCTGCATGGTCACATAGTGTTTATACTTGCGTACTATTGTTTGTACAGATGAACGTGTTTCCTTCAGGCATTTGGAAATTGCTCCCAAGGATGAACCAGACTTGTGGAGGTCTACAATTTTTCTTTTGATTTTCCCATGATGTCAAGAAAAGAGGCACTGCGTTTGAAGGTAGGCCTTGAAATACATCCACAGCTACACATCCAATTGACTCAAATTATGTCAATTAGCCTATCAGAAGCTTCTGAGCTAATGAAGCTAATGACATAATTTTTCTGGAATTATCCAAGCTGTTTAAAGGCACAGTCAACTTAGTCTATGTAAACTTCTGACCCACTGGAATTGTGATACAGTGAATTATAAGTGAAATAATCTGTCTGTAAACAATTATTGGAAAAATTACTTCTGTCATGCACAAAGTAGATGTCCTAATCGACTTGCCAAAACTATAGTTTGTTAAGAAGAAATTTGTGGAGTGGTTGAAAAACGAGTTTTAATGACTCCAACCTAAGTGTATGTAAACTGAAAAATAATTGACTGACGAGTTTCAGAAGAAAGTCTTTGTTTCTGACCATTTTGAGCTTGTAATCAAACTCACAAATGCTGATGCTCCAGATACTCAGCTAGTCTGAAGAAGACCAGTTTAATTGCTTCTTTAATCAGAACAACAGTTTTCAACTGTGCTAACATAACTGCAAAAGGGTTTTCTAATTATCAATTAGCCTTTTAAAATGATTGTCACGCCCTGACCGTAGAGAGCTGTTTATGTCTCTATTTTGGTTTGGTCAGGGTGTGATTTGGGTGGGCATTCTATGTTCATTTTCTATGTTTTGTATTTCTTTGTGTTTGGCCGGGTGTGGTTCTCAATCATAGGCAGCTGTCTATCGTTGTCTCTGATTGCGAATCATACTTAGGTAGCTTTTTCCCACATGGTTTTGTGGGTAGTTATTTTCTGTTTAGTGTTTTGCACCTTACAGGACTGTTTCGGTTTCATTTATTCTCTTGTTATAGTGTTCTAATAAAAAAGCATGAACACTTACCATGCTGCTCTTTGGTCCGACTACTCTTCTTCAGACGACGAAAACCGTTACAATGATAAAATGTTATTTGCTAACACAACATGCAATTGGAACACAGGAGTGATGGGTTAGTGATAATGGGCCTATGTAGATATTCCATAAAAAAATCTGCCGTTTATGGTCTTTTATGCTACAATGGTCATTTAGAACATTAACAATGTCTACACTATATTTCTGATCAATTTGATGTTATTTAAATAGACAAAAGTGATTTTCTTTCAAACACAAGGACATTTCTAAGTGACCCCAACCTTTTGAACGGTAGTGTATACTGAGATCATGTGAGACTTAGATTGCACACAGGTGGACGTAAGTTAACTAATTGTGACTTCTGAAGGTAATTGGTTGCACGAGATCTTATCCCAAGGGGGATGAATACTTTTGCATGGCACTGTACTTAGTAATTGTGCATTAAGTTGTATGCTTTGTTCAACTTTGAAATGTAATGTTTTTTGTTTGGCATACATTTTAAAGTGAAAAATTGGAGTCTCAGCACATTTGAATTGCCCTTTTCCAGGCAGGGTTGTAGTATGGCTCTGATTTATCAATGAAAACATGAGTATAGGTTTCGTCCGATCATTGAACCTGGATGGTTAGCTCCCAGCATATTCGTGCAGTGTAGTAACGACATGATTTGGCACAATGTTCATTGTTGTTTTACTAGCTAACGTTAACTGGCTTGCTCCCTAGCTGACAGTGTTATTCGTATCCTACAGCTGTTTGCTTCGCTAGTTAGATACTAATGTTAGCTAGCTAACATTGAACCTGGATGGTTAGCTCCCAGCATATTTCTACAGTGTAGTAACGACATGATTTGCCACTATGTTCATTGTTGTTTAACTAGCTAATGTTAGCTGGCTGGCTCGTTAGCTGACGTGACGTGTGTGATCTTACATGTTTGCATAGCTAGGTTCATTGTATACTTAGCTAGCTACATGTCTTAAGCTACAGTGTACATCACGAGTTGAATATGGCCAGTGTCAGTAAACGTCTGCAAAGAAGTGTAATGAAATTGTTTCCTGCAGAGCTGGTTAGGCTGTTTTCATGTTATCCATAGTTAAACAACTCATCGGCCAGAGCGTGCGCTCTAAATGCTCCGAGGGCGAAACAAGATGGGTGGGGCTAAAGCTTAAGAGGGTGTTAACGATGCTGAATAGGTGTAGACAAAGAGCTCTTCATTAGATACCAACCCGTTCAAAGGCCATTTTCTCAAAAGTGTGTTTACAAGTTTATCAACTTTCAAAGCAGAATTACTTTCCCATCGTTCCTCAACAATGCATTATGATATACAATTTTGTACCTCTAAGTCTCTACGTTTATCCAATGTTAAAAAAAACACAATTTCAAATTTTGCTACATAAGACCGAATCCAGGTGGTGAGTCACATTTGTTTTGCATGCATATACACATGGCTGATAAATGAGGCTGTGTTTACATAGGCAGCTCAATTCAGATATTTTGCCAGTTATTGTTATCTGGTATCCTGTCTATCTTTTCCCTAATGAGTTAACACCAAAAAAAACACATGGAATCGGATGATTTTACCACCTCAACATGTGGAGCTGAATCCTGATACAAACCCAATCCTGCATATGTGACCTCTGTCTGGATGCAATTTGTTTTACCATTTTACCATGACAACCACCCAAATTTAAAGGAACACTGGCAGGAAATGAGCATAGCACCAATCTTGAATGGTGGTGGTAAAATGCAGTCCCTTGACTTTGGCACCATGTAAAAACAGCAAGAACATGACAAATAATACATTTTCTGTTTTATTTAACTGTTATTTAATAAGAAAACATACACTGAGTGTACAAAACATTAAGAACACCTGCTTTTTCCATAACATAGACTGGCCAGGTGAAAGCTATGATCCCAAATTGATTCCACTTGTTAAATCATGGTCTCTCCTATCATTGCTATGCAGACGACACACAATTAATCTTCTCCTTTCCCCCCTCTGATAACCAGGTGGTGAATCGCATCTCTGCATGTCTGGCAGACATATCAGTGTGGATGACGGATCACCACCTCAAGCTGAACCTCGGCAAGACGGAGCTGCTCTTCCTCCCGGGGAAGGACTGCCCGTTCCATGATCTCGCCATCACGGTTGACAACTCCATTGTGTCCTCCTCCCAGAGTGCTAAGAACCTTGGCGTGATCCTGGACAACACCCTGTCGTTCTCAACTAACATCAAGGCGGTGACCCGTTCCTGTAGGTTCATGCTCTACAACATTCGCAGAGTACGACCCTGCCTCACGCAGGAAGCGGCGCAGGTCCTAATCCAGGCACTTGTCATCTCCCGTCTGGATTACTGCAACTCGCTGTTGGCTGGGCTCCCTGCCTGTGCCATTAAACCCCTACAACTCATCCAGAACGCCGCAGCCCGTCTGGTGTTCAACTTTCCCAAGTTCTCTCACGTCACCCCGCTCCTCCGCTCTCTCCACTGGCTTCCAGTTGAAGCTCGCATCCGCTACAAGACCATGGTGCTTGCCTACGGAGCTGTGAGGGGAACGGCACCTCCGTACCTTCAGGCTCTGATCAGGCCCTACACCCAAACAAGGGCACTGCGTTCATCCACCTCTGGCCTGCTCGCCTCCCTACCTCTGAGGAAGTACAGTTCCCGCTCAGCCCAGTCAAAACTGTTCGCTGCTCTGGCACCCCAATGGTGGAACAAACTCCCTCACGACGCCAGGTCAGCGGAGTCAATCACCACCTTCCGGAGACACCTGAAACCCCACCTCTTTAAGGAATACCTAGGATAGGATAAAGTAATCCTTCTAACCCCCCCCCCCCCCCCTTAAAAGAGTTAGATGCACTATTGTAAAGTGGTTGTTCCACTGGATATCATAAGGTGAATGCACCAATTTGTAAGTCGCTCTGGATAAGAGCGTCTGCTAAATGACTTAAATGTAATGTAAATGTAAATCAACTTCAATCAGAATAGATGAAGGGGAGGAGACAGGTTAAAGAATGATTTTAAAGCCTTAAGACAATTGAGACATGGATTGTGTATGTGTGCCATTCAGAGGCTGAATAGGCAAGACAAAATATTTGTGTCTTTGAACGTGGTATGGTTGTAGTTAGGTGCCAGGCGCACCGGTTTGGTGTTAACCAACAACACTCTACCAACAGGTCCTAACCCTGACTCTTTGCTGTCACTATATACAGTAGGCTACAGCCAGCTATAGAGCGAAAGAGCATGGCTGCTCAGAGGACAGACAGACGTGTAGCTTGTGAGAATAATCTAGTAGTATGGTTCAGTGGTGGTCTCAGGCTAGCACATAACGCAGTGAAAACTCGGACACTGTTCTGACCAACAAGTTCTGAGCTGACAGCTTGTTAGCACGTTTATTCTAGGCTAAGTTTCTCTGCTCACCCTATATAGATCTAGCAATTGTGACAATCTCAAAAGGACGGAGTCAGGACATGATTAGGAGAAGGCGACCTGTGTTCTCTATTCTCTGTGTAGAGCCTACATGGTGTTTGTGTGATCAGCGTTATTTTCAAAAGATGACTGACGTCCACACTGAGATGCAGCTGGTCCATGGGTGCTATTTGTCCATCACCCTCAGCCTTACCACACCTCAACACAATAAACGGAAGGGGTGATGGATAGCACCTGTCAGCGTTTGGACTAAATGAGAGTGCAGACTGCTCTGATTATTTATGGAAGGTCACTAAAAAAGATCCATCAGTGAATTATTAAATGAGAGTCAAACATGAGGCTTGTTTTGTTTTGCTGCATCGTTGACCGTATATGTCCATGGCGGACAAAAGAAACACACATAGATATCAACAGCATTGTTGACGAACCCACCTATGTCTGTCTGGATCATGTTTAAGCTATTGCTAACCCCGTTTGTGTAAGTACAAAGTGGTAAGGGACAATAATAATAGAAACAGAATAAAATCAGTGTCTAATGTAATGGTGTGGTCAATCATGCCTCAGTATTTTTTGGTTGTTGCTCCTTTGCACCCCAGCATCTCTACTTGCACATTCATCTTCTGCACATCTATCACTCCAGTGTTGAATTGCTAAATTGTAATTATTTTGCCACTATGGCTTATTTATTGCCTTACCTCCCTTATCTTACCTCATTTGCACACACTGTATATAGACTTCCTATTGTGTTATTGACAGTATGTTTGTTTATTCCATGTGTAACTCTGTGTTGTTTTTTGTGTCGCACTGCTTTGCTTTATCTTGGCCAGGTCGCAGTTGTAAATGAGAACTTGTTCTCAACTAGCCTACCCGGTTAAATAAAGGTGAAATAAAAGTATGAATGGACGTTGTTATTTTTCTCTAACATCACGTATTGATCTTCTGTGTCAGTGTATGTCACCTCCTCCCACTACACAGCTTCTATCATCTGACCTAGAACATTGTCCTAATGTTATTCCTTGTAATGTCTGTGGATGTACTATGTTATATGGGCTTTCTGTGTATCTCCTGCTTTACAATGGTATCGTTCACATTGATTCAGAAACCCAGAAAATAGAATAACTCCTTTAAAAATATATAATCTTATTAATCAACCGTTTTCCTTGTATTGTCTGTGGATGTACTACTTTGTCATCTCACAGATGCTAATGCTTGCTGTTTGCCCTGTTCACCAATGGTTTTGTACATAATGATTCAGAAACCCAGACAGCATCACAACCAATAATTGCTTTTAAAAATATATTTTAATCCAGTACAGACATTAGTTTTTCTAACAACTAGCATGCATGACCTGCAACTCAAGACAAAATAGTTACACGAAAAACACAGCAGAACAATTCTCAACATGCCACTGTAAGTACAATACAACAAACACTGTTGGAGGTGCATGATAGTGAAGGCAAAAATGAGAAAAATATATCAATTCTACTTATCCGTCCACATTTGGACTGCTTCCTCAACTTATCAGTCTGTGATTCCTGTCCAAATCTCTGATGTGTTCTTAAAAATGTTCCTCTCCCTGTATTCTCGAAAGCGAGGTTACCACCCCTAGCACCTGCTCATGTATCCTCAAAAAACGGAACATTGTCATATTGCTTTTGTGTGTGTGTAACGTGTATAGGCCTACAGTTTGTTTGTGCGAGTGTGTGTGTTTTGGTTTTACTATCCTTGTGGAGACTTGTAAGTATCAACCTTTATTCATAAAACCTTCATTTTCCGGCTTTGTTACATTCGTTCCAATAGCCCAGTGAACAAGACCTTGAGGTGTGGAAATGCGAGATTCATTTGTACATGACGTATTTGTTGAGACTGACTCATGCAATATGATCAGGGTCTCTGCTGTACCCGGCAAATGGATATTATCACATATTATTATGGATATTATCACATTATTATTACTGTTTAACTTATTCAATGATGGTGCTGCACAGAATGGTGTCAAGATAAATGTACATAAGTTCGAATACACCTGAAACGTATTACTACATCTACTGTAACCAGCTATAAAGTCAACAGTGTTACAGTATCTTGTGCTAAAATATTGCTGACTGTAGACCCATGCTTTGTTGTGATCCTCATTGTACAATGCTTTTGTGCACATTGCTATGGTATTTATCGACGCTAACAATGAGCAGAGCTACTCCGATTCACTGGACCCATTCACAGTGTCCATATACATTATTTCATAACATACAATGTACAGTCACAGTGTGTTGACGAAAGAAATGATTTTTTTTGTGGACTGATCATAAATATACAGTCCCTCAGTGTCCCAGCAGAGCCAGCAGGGGGCCAGCTGCACCAAGTCTCATTGACCGTCTTTGTTTTGAATGGAAACTCCCCATCGAATCTGCTCAAGAGACAGAAAAATGTACAGAAACATATAGAAAACAACACCCTCTCAGCAGGTGCCATCACAGGGGCTTCAAAGGGGAAAAGAGCTCCAGATTTAAAGCATTCTGATGGGAGCCAGCTCTCATCTAGTAAGTCTGGCTTTTCTGGGTAAGAGTAGGACTCGACACCTGCCCCCTCTGACAACCTGGATAATGCAGGTGGTGCACACTCAAGTTGTACAACTGATGTGCAGCGCATAAAGAGTACATCAGTTGTACAAGCTGAGTGTGTACGGGCCCCCTCTAATACAACAAACTGTTAGGTAGCTGATGACAATTAGGCCTACCAGAACAAAAATAACTCATGACTCAAGTAAAGTGGGAGGGAATCAGACAAGCAAATAGTACATTTACAGCCACTATTTCTAGCTTGCTGAATTGTTAATATTTAATCACTGTCAAAAAACATTTAATATTCTTGTAATAATAATGATAAGTAATGATGGAGGGGACTTAAAGAATTAGCGGTTTTCGTGCTGAAAGAATCTTGTATTGTAGTGGAGAGAGGGCTAACGGGAGGATTAGGTGGCCATGATTGTATAAGAGTCAGGACCTTGGTTTAAGGGCACCCTTTGGGTGGCAGTCTCCCCATCACAGCCTAAGGTATTGAGGCGGGAAGAATGCCTCTCACTGGCCCTCTAACACCACTTCCAACAGCATCTGGTCTCCTACCCAGACATCAATCAAGCCTGACCCTGCTTAGACTCAGATGAAAGCCAGCAGAGAGAGGAAGTCAGGGTAGTTTGTCTGCTTGCCATACATTAAAGTATTATGTCCCTCTTTTGTGCTCTGGTTTTGGACAAGTTCCCTCTATTTTTACTAATACATACAAAGTTAACCAGAGAACCCTTGTGGTTACAGCTGGCATCTTTAAACAAACAATTATCACAAGAAGTGTGTGAGTAAGAGAAGATGCATCTGTATAAGAATGGAAAGGGAGGATGGAAAGGCAGTGAGGACTGGAGGTGGTGGGGGGGAGGGGAGTCTTCTGTTGGCCTACATGGGGCAGACTTTGTTCTCTGGGATCGGTAGCTGGGCGACGGAGCTGCGCTCGCTCGGGGACTCCTCCTCATTCTTAGGCTGAGCGTTGCCGCAGACCGGTATGCGGGCGGCGATGGCTGACATCTCGCCCCCCGTGCAGCTCTCCCCAGTCATTCCCGGTCGCTGCGATGTTGCGTTCATGTTCTCTGGCGCAGGCTTGCCGGTAAAGAGCTGGATCAGACACTTCCTGAACTGGACAAAGGTCAAAGGGCATTAGAACAGCCAATCAAAAAGAAAATGTCAGAAAGTCAGTGAAGGCAGTGTTCCTTCAGTACGAAGGGGGAAAAACATTTTTAAACGGGAATGAAATAAATGTTATTTTTGGACAAGTTCTTAAAGCACATTCATTGTTTCTTAACATGTAGGCTTCTGATTGGTGCCTTATGAACAGCACCCAGGTGATAGCCACTTATTGCCTTGCAGTGTGATATCTGAACTGGCAGGATACTGTAGCTCCTCTTAAAAAGAAGCAGATAAGCGGTAGACAGTTACATGGCTCTGCAGGTAGGAGATATGTATCATACTTATCAAGAGATGTACAGCACATATTGCAACATTGCAATTGTTTTTTTCTATTTGTTTAAAAAGGCAGATAGGATGGTGGTCAGTACTCCATCCTACTGCTGAAGGGCACACATCAATGGCCTGCCAATTTTGTCTAAAAGGGTGGGAGAAAAAAACTCTAAAAAGCTCTGAATCATTACTTGTTTCCACATTACCTTGCAGATGAAACTGTTACGTGACTGACCTTTTTGCGAGCTTTTTCTGTCCCAAAAGCAGATTCCAGGAAAACCCTCAATGCATCGCCCCCAGCAAATTCAAGCATGACCTGTGCCACTATTGAAGTTTCCATTTCAACATAAAGTCCAAGCTAATGCTTCTCACATCTTTACCTTCCCAAAGGCTGCTGAAAATAAAAACTATGGCCGGGTTTTCAATTAAATCGCGGGTTGTAGACAATGCTGCTTTTAAAAGGGAATTTCACATTGAGACGACATATCCCGCTGGGAACAGACGTCAGTTCAACTTCTAGTTATGATTTACATTTGGTTGAGTTTTCAGCTGATGTAAATTCAACGTGAAATAAATCAAATAAAAATTCACCATATCATTGGATTTATGAAAAAAATTGGGTGAAAAAAGACAAAATGCCCTTACGTTGATTACTTTTTGCAAATCCAATCAGTTTTCAATGTTGATTACTTTTAAACTCGGACAAAACAGAGATGCTTGTTCTAGGTCCCAAGAAACAAAGAGATATTCTGTTAAATCTGACAATTAATCTTGATGGTTGTAAAGTCGTCTCAAATAAAACTGTGAAGGACCTCGGCGTTACTCTGGACCCTGATCTCTCTTTTGACGAACATATCAAGACTGTTTCAAGGACAGCTTTTTTCCATCTACGTAACATTGCAAAAATCAGAAATTTTCGGTCCAAAAATGATGCAGAAAAATTAATCCATGCTTTTGTTACTTCTAGGTTAGACTACTGCAATGCTTTACTTTCCGGCTACCCGGATAAAGCACTAAATAAACTTCAGTTAGTGCTAAATACGGCTGCTAGAATCCTGACTAGAACCAAGAAATTTGATTATATTACTCCAGTGCTAGCTTCCCTACACTGGCTTCCTGTTAAGGCAAGGGCTGATTTCAAAGTTTTACTGTTAACCTATAAAGCGTTACATGGGCTTGCTCCTACCTATCTTTCCGAGTTGGTCCTGCCGTACATACCTACACGAACGCTACGGTCACAAGACGCAGGCCTCCTAATTGTCCCTAGAATTTCTAAGCAAACAGCTGGAGGCAGGGCTTTCTCCTATAGATCTCCATTTTTATGGAATAGTCTGCCTACCCATGTGAGAGACGCAGACTCGGTCTCAACTTTTAAGTCTTTACTGAAGACGTATCTCTTCAGTAGGTCATATGATTGAGTGTAGTCTGGCCCAGGGGTGTGAAGGTGAACGGAAAGGCTCTGGAGCAACGAACCGCCCTTGCTGTCTCTGCCTGGCCGTTTCCCCTCTCTCCACTGGGATTCTCTGCCTCTAACCCTATTACAGGGGCTGAGTCACTGGCTTACTGGTGCTCTTTCATGCCGTCCCTAGGAGGGGTGCGTCACTTGAGTGGGTTGAGTTACTGACGTGATCTTCCTGTCTGGGTTGGCGCCCCCCCCTTGGTTTGTGCTGTGGTGGAGATCTTTGTGGGCTATACTCGGCCTTGTCTCAGTATGGTAAGTTGGTGGTTGAAGATATCCCTCTAGTGGTGTGGGGGCTGTGCTTTGGCAAAGTGGGTGGGGTTATATCCTTCCTGTTTGGCCCTGTCCGGGGGTATCATCGGATGGGGCCACAGTGTCTCCTGACCCCTCCTGTCTCAGCCTCCAGTATTTATGCTGCAGTAGTTTATGTGTCGGGGGGCTAGGGTCAGTTGGTTATATCTGGAGTACTTCTCCTGTCTTATCCGGTGTCCTGTGTGAATTTAAGTATGCTCTCTCCTTCTCTCTGTCTTTCTCTCTCTCAGAGGACCTGAGCCCTAGGACCATGCGTCAGGACTACCGGGCATGATGACTCCTTGCTGTCCCCAGTCCACCTGGCCTTGCTGCTGTTCCAGTTTCAACTGTTCTGCCTGCGGCTATGGAACCCTGACCTGTCCACCGGACGTGCTACCTGTCCCAGACCTGCTGTTTTCAACTCTCTAGAGACCGCAGGAGCGGTAGAGATACTCTTAATGATCGGCTATGAAAAGCCAACTGACATTTACTCCTGATTATTATTTGACCATGCTGGTCATTTATGAACATTTGAACATCTTGGCCATGTTCTGTTATAATCTCCACCCGGCACAGCCAGAAGAGGACTGGCCACCCCTCATAGCCTGGTTCCTCTCTAGGTTTCTTCCTAGGTTTTGGCCTTTCTAGGGATTTTTTCCTAGCCGCCGTGCTTCTACACGGCGTACACCTGCATTGCTTGCTGTTTGTGGTTTTAGGCTGGGTTTCTGTACAGCACTTCGAGATATTAGCTGATGTACGAAGGGCTATATAAAATAAACTTGATTTGATTTTGATTTGATTCAATGTCATCACATCATTGATTCAACCAGTTTTTTCCCAGTGGGATGCTGCGTTTGCAGTGAAAGCAATCTCTGCGAACGTGGGAACATTGCCTTTTAAAAGTTGCATTGACTACAACCCACGATCGGATTGAATCCTGGCCTATTCTCAAATGTATGTTCACTTTAGATTCAATGTTTTGTCCACTGACCTTGAAATCTTTAAGGATTTAGCAGAGAATACATTTAAGTATTTGTTTGAGAAAGGTGTTCGCTTGATGTTCCAAAATAGACCTACAAGAAAGCAACTATGGCAATAAGCTACAGTATGTGTCATGCCAAGCATAAGGTCATAAATGTGTCACCTTAATGGAACTATGAATGGCTTGAGCAAAATAACATCAACAACACTTTTTCTGTCCCATTGAAAGGCTATTCTGGAGGCTAGATGGTTTTCCAAGATGAAGAAGGCCAACATCATAACATTTCACACCTCTCAGCTAAATGGAGAACACATTTCAATTCCCATATTTCTGTGCACTGGACATAGACAGCAGGATTGTGTGTCAGAAGAACTTTGGTGAGTGGTACTGTATAGCTCAGTTGGTAGAGCATGGGTTTGATTCTTGGGACCACCCATGTAAAATGTATGCATGATGACTCTCGTTTTGGATAAAAGCTTCTGCTAAATGGCATTTATTATTATTATTATTACTAATAATAATAATATGCCATTTAGTAGTATTATGGTACAGAGCAGGATGTACTGACATTCTCCTAAAAAATTGTTTTTCATCTTGCCACATACAGTGCCTTGCAAAAGTATTCATCCCCCTTGGTGTTTTTGTCACGATCGTCTTCGGGTGAAAGAGAAGAGGACCAAGGCGCAACGTGAAGTGAATACATAATCTATTTATTTAAGCAACGTACTGAAGAACACTTAAACAAAACTACAAACGTGAAGCTATACAAAACAAATAAGTGCAGAAACTGGCAACTTACACATAGACAATCACCCACAACCTACCTAATGACTATGGCTGCCTAAATATGGCTCCCAATCAGAGACAACGATAGACAGCTGTCTCTAATTGAGAACCAATCTAGGCAACCATAGACTTACATAAACACCTACAATGAACACAACCCCATGAACTCTACAAACACCCCCTAAACAATACTAGACGAGACAAAAACACACAAACATCCCCCATGTCACACCCTGACCTAACTAAAATAATAAAGAAAACAAAGATAACTAAGGCTAGGGCGTGCCAGTTTTTCCTATTTTGTTGCATTACAACCTGTTATTTAAATCGATTTTTATTTGAATTTCATGTAATGGACATACACAAAATAGTCCAAATTGGTGAAGTGAAATGAAAAAAATTACTTATTTCAAAAATATTGAAAAAATTAAAAACGGAAAAGTGGTGCGTGCATATGTAATCACCCCCTTTGCTATGAAGCCCCTAAATAAGATCTGGTGCAACCAATTACCTTCAGAAGTCACATAATTAGTTAAATTAAGTCCACCTGTGTGCAATCTAAGTGTCACATAATACAGTATATATACACCTGTTCTGAAAGGCCCCAGAGTCAGCAACACCACTAAGCAAAGGGCACCACCAAGCAAGCGGCACCATGAAGACCAAGGAGCTCTCCAAACAGGTCAGGGACAAAGTTGTGGAGAAGTACAGATTAGGGTTGCGTTATGAAAAGAATATCCGAGACTTTGAACATCCCACGGAGCACCATTAAATCCATTATTTTAAAAATGGAAAGAATATGGCACCACAACAAACATGCCAAGAGAGGGCCGCCCACCAAAACTCAAAGACCAGGCAAGGAGGGCATTAATAGAGAGGCAACAAAGAGACCAAAGATAACCCTGAAGGAGCTGCAAAGCTCCACAGCGGAGATTGGAGTATCTGTCCATAGGACCATTTTAAGCCGTACACTCCACAGAGTGGGCGGAGCTGGGCGGAGGTTCACCTTCCAGCAAGACAATGATCCTAAGCATACTGCTAAAGCAACACTTGAGTGGTTTAAGGGGAAACATTTAAATGTCTTGGAATGTCCTAGTCAAAGCCCAGACCTCAATCCAATCTGTGGTATGACTTAAAGATTGCTGTTCACCAGCGGAACCCATCCAACTTGAAGGAGCAGGAGCAGTTTTGTCTTGAAGAATGGGCAAAATTCCAGTGGCTAGATGTGCCAAGCTTATAGAGACATACCCCAAGAGACTTGCAACTGTAACTGCTGCAAAAGGTAGCTCTACAAAGTATTGATTTGGGGGGGGGGGGGGGTGAATAGTTATGCACGATCAAGTTTTCAGTTTGTTTGTCTTATTTCTTCAAAGTGGTAGGCATGTTGTGTAAATCAAATGATACAAACCTCCCAAAAATCCATTTTAATTCCAGGTTGTAAGGCAACAAAATTGGACAAATACCAAGGGGTGTGAATACTTTCGCAAGCCACTGTATGGCCAGGGACATGAGTACACAGATGATGTAATGCTAGCAGGGAAACTTCAATGCAGGGAAACTTCTACCAGCATGTTAAATGTGCAACCAAGAGGGGGGGGGGGACTCTAGACCACCTTTACTCCACACAGAGACACATACAAAGCTGTCCCTCGCCCTCCATTTGATAAATCTGACCATAATTCTATCCTCCTAATTCCTGGTTACAAGCAAAAACTAAAGTAGGAAGTACCAGTGACTCGGTCAATAAAGAAGTGGTCAAATGATGCAGATGCAGGACTGTTTTGCCTGCACAGATTGGAATATGTTCCGAGATTCTTCCGATGGCATTGAGGAGTACACCACTTCAGTCACAAGCTTCATCAATAAGTGCATCAATGACGTCGTCCGCACAGTGACTGTACGTTTATACCCCAACCAGAAGCCATGGATTACAGGCAAGATCCGCACTGAGCTAAAGGGTAGAGGTGCCGCTTTCAAGGAGCAGGACTCTAACTCGGAAGCTTATAGGAAATCCTGCTATGCCCTCCGACGAACCATTAAACAAGTAAAGCATCAATACAGGACTAATATTGAATCGTACTACACAGGCTCCGACGGTTGTCGGATGTGGCAGGGCTTGCAAACTATTACAGACTACTAAGGGAAGCACAACCGCGAGGTGCCCAGTAATATAAGCCTACCAGATGAGCTAAATCACTTCTAAGCTTGGCAAGCAACACTGAAGTATGCATGAGAGCATCAGCTGTTCCGGATGACTGTGTGATCACGCTCTCCGTAGCCGATGTGAGTAAGACCTTTAAACAGGTCAGACGGATCACCAGGACTTGTACTCTGAGCATGCGCTGACCAACTGGCAAGTGTCTTCACTGACATTTTCAACCTGTCCCTGACTGAGTGTAATACCAACATGTTTCAAGCAGACCACCATAGTCCCTGTGCCCAAGAACACTAAGGTAACCTGCCTAACTGACTACCGACCTCTGAAGTGCGTTGAAAGGCTGGTCATGGCTCACAACACCATTATCCCAGAAACTCTAGACCCACTCCAGTTTGCATACCGCCCCAACAGATCCACAGATGATGCAATCTCTATTGCACTCCACACTGCCCTTTCCCACCTGGACAAAAGGAACACCTATGTGAGAATGCTATTCATTGACTGCAGCTCAGCGTTCAACCCCATTGTGCCCTCAAAGCTTATCACTAAGCTAAGGACCCTGGGACTAAACACCTCTCTCTGCAACTGGATCCTGGACTTGCTGACGGGCCGCCCCCAGGTGGTAAGGGTAGGTAACAACACATCTGCCGCGCTGATCCTCAACACAGGGGCCCCTCAGGGGTACTCAGTCCCCTCCTGTACTCCCTGTTCACTCACGACTGCATGGCCAGGCACGACTCCAACACCATCATAAAGTTTGCCGATGACACAACAGTGGTAGTCCTGATCAACGATGAGACAGCCTATAGGGAGGAGGTCAGAGACTGGCCGTGTGGTGCCAGGATAACAACCTCTCCCTCAACGTGATCAAGACAAAGGAGATGATTGTGGACTACAGGAAAAGGAGGACCGAGCAGGCCCCCATTCTCATCGACGGGGCTGTAGTGGAGCAGGTTGAGAGCTTCAAGTTCCTTGGTGTCCCCATTACCAACAAACTATCATGGTCCAAGCACACCAAGACAGTCGTGAAGAGGGCACGACAAAACCTATTCCCCCTCAGGAGACTGAAAAGATTTAGCATGGGTCCTCAGATCCTCAAAAAGTTCTACAGCTGCACCATCGAGAGCATCCTGACTGGTTGCATCACTACCTGGTATGGCAACTGCTCGGCCTCCGACCGCAAGGCACTACAGAGGGTAATGCATACGGCCCAGTACATCACTGGGGCCAAGCTTCCTGCCATCCAGGACCTCTATACCAGTCAGTGTCAGAGGAAGGCCCTAAAAATTGTCAAAGACTCCAGCCACCATTGTCATAGACTGTTCTCTCTGCTACCGCACCGAAAGCTTCTACCTCCAAGACACAAGACTAAAGAACAGCTAGTCAAATGGCTACCCAGACTATTTGCATTGTCCCCCCCCTCTTTTACTCCCTGTTTATTATCTATGCATAGTCACTTTAACTCTACCTACAGTACATGTACATATTACCTCAATTACCTCGACTACCCTGTGCCCCCGCACATTGACCCTGTATATAGCCTCGCTACTGTTATTTTAATTATTTGGGGGTTTTTCTCTATTTTTTACTTAACACTTATTTTTCTAACTGCATTGTTGGTTGAGGGCTTGTACGTAAGCATTTCTACACCTGTATTCGGCACATGTGACAAAAAAAAGTGATTTGATTTGATATGGCACAATAGAGAGACTATGGCATGCCAATCATTCATCACACAGCCACAGACCAGACTTAATTTGCTCAATTATTAATCAAAAACTTCTGCCTGACAACTGTGATCTTTGGGGACTGTGGTTCCTCATTTGTATTTTGAGGGACTGACCTTGTAAGATCAAAGCTCTTTCTTTCAAGAAATATCAAAGGATAATGGTAGAACGTTCCTCCTTGACCTTGCTGTGACCTGTGTATGATATACTTTGAACCTGTCTATGATATCAATCTGCTTTACTGTACAGAAGTCATCCATTGTAGGAAGCCTCCTATGTCTCTCTGACACTATTGCGTAACTTCCACACAGACCCCATTGCTTAAGGTCAGTTGACTTTTACAACTGTCCTACATCTGAGGTATCTTGATGCCAGGATCTGCCTGCTAGCTGTCCTTATTTACATTTATTCACATCCCCTGCTCTTTTATAAATACAGTGACCTATTAACAGGACAGATCTAAAGTGGAGCAGCCAGTCAGATGGACAGGCAGAATTCATGCACCCACATGTGACCAAAATCTCCCGAACCAAATCAAAAATGTTATATAAACAGCATGCTATTGAAGTTTTTAGATACTATTTTTGTGATTTTCCTTGGTTTTGAAAAATGTACCCCACCACAGTGATAGACATCCTCAGGCTCATTTGGCAATATGAGGGCATGCAGAAAACAAGTATAAATGGCCATATATCAGAGAGAATACTATTTATTTTGCTCTATTTGGTTGTCATAGAAGCCATCAGTCCCGAGAAACCATCAGTATCACCACAATGGGAACGAGAAAGCACGCGCATGAGGCTTTGTAACTTCCATATACATTAAAAATATAGATTTGGTAAAAAAAAAAAGGAAAAATGTGTTATTTAATGTCTATCCTTGACCAAATTCATTGTGGCTTTGTGTAAATCTAAAACTACAGTGCATTCGGAAAGTTTTCAGACACCTTAACTTTTTCCAAATGTCGTTACGTTACAGCTTTATTCTAAAATGGATTAACTATTTTTTTCCCTCATCAATACACAATAATGACAAAGCGAAAAAAGGGTTTTAAAATGTGCAAATTTATTTAAAAAATGAAAACAGAAATTACTTATTTACATACACTACCGGTCAAACGTTTTAGAACACCTACTCATCCAAGGGTTTTTCTTTATTTGTACTATAGCATTCACCTAGAATGCTTTTCCAACAGTCTTGAAGGAGTTCCCACATATGCTGAGCACTTGTTGGCAATATGAGGGCATGAGTTCCTCTGTGGAGATGGGAGAACCTTCCAGAAGGACAACCATGTCTGCAGCACTCCACCAGACGGAAGCCACTCCTCAGTAAAAGGCACATGACAGCCTAAAGGACTCTCAGACCATGAGAAACAAGATTCTCTAGTTTGATGAAACCAAGATTGAGCTCTTTGACCTGAATGTTATGGGTCACGTCTTGAGGAAACCTTGCACCATCCCTACGGTGAAGCATGGTGGTGGCAGCATCATGCTTTGGGGATGTTTTTCAGCGGCAGGGACTGGGAGACCAGTCAGGATCGAGGGAAAGATGAACGGAGCAAAGTACAGAGAGATCCTTGATGAAAACCTGCTCAGGACCACAGACTGAGGCAAAGTTTCAGGACAATGACCCTAAGCACACAGCCAAGACAATGCAAGAGTTGCTTCGAACAAGTTACTGAATGTCCTTTAGTGGCCCAGCCAGAGCCCGGACTTGAACCCAATTTAACATCTCTGGTGATAGCTGTGCAGCGACGCTCCCCATCCAACCTGACAGAGTTTGAGAGGATCTGGAGAGAAGAATGGGAGAAACTCCCCAAATACAGGTGTGCCAAGCTTGTAGCGTCATACTCAAGAAAACTCAAGGCTCTAATCACTGCCAAAGGTGCTTCAACAAAGTACTGAGTAAAGAGACTGAATACTTATGTAAATGTTTCTTAATTTAATACATTTCCTTAAAAATATGGCTTTGACATTATGGTGTATTGTGTGTAGATTGATGAGTAGACTTTTTTTTTTTTTAAATAGGCTGTAAAGTAACAAATTGTGGAAAAAGTAAACAGGTCTGAATACTCTGTATACATGTATCTCTCTTTTAATGAGCAGAGAGAAATCAAGAACCCCTGATGATAATGATATATATTTTTATTTATTTAACCTTTATTTAACTAGGCAAGTCAGTTAAGAACAAATTCTTATTTACAATGACGGACTACCCCGGCCAAACCCTAACCCGGACGACGCTGGGCCAATTTTGCGCCGCTCTATGGGACTCCCAATCATGGCCGTTTGTGATACAGCCTGGAATCAAACCAGGGTCTGTAGCGACGCCTCTAGCACTGAGATGCAGTGCCTTAGACCGTTGCGCCACTCAGGAAAATAATACATTGTGTAACGCATTTCCCATGCTCAATGTGCAGAATATCTTTTGGTAATTGCAAAACAAACTGGTTTTGCGGATCGAGGAGCTGATGCATTTTTAAAGCAGCCAGCCAGCATGGATAGTTCTACATTCTATATTTCACATGTCATTTATTCATACACTATACATTATTTAAGGACAGGCTAACACCCAAAAACAAAACAAAAAGAACTGTCAGCTGAGTTTTCCTCAAAGGCTTTCATCCCAAGACTAACAATTGATGATGCCTCTCAGCTCTGTGTCAGTTGAGTGAGACTTGCCACAACCTGGCAGAGAACTGGTGGGCATTTTTTCTCCTGAAAACTGCCAAATTGTATTTCCATTCATATTGCAGAATTCAGAGAATTCATAAGCAACAGGCCAGGATTAAATCAGATCAGCAGTAACCCATGTTAGCCGACAAACGCATAATTTATCATTGCTTTTGTTAAGGCGGTGTCAGTGGTGTAATTGCGTTAGAGCTGTCAAATCGGTAATTGGCTGCTCTTGTGGTAATTGTCATGAAACCACACCTGTCCTTAAATCCAACCCGCATTACAAGTTCAGAATGAGAAAGTGTAGGCTACATAGAAATAACGACACCAGTAATAGGGATTTATAGAAGCCTGACCGAGGTGTAGATTATATCACACATTCCAGTGTTCAAATTTTGTAATGTAGCTGCATGGGATTTCTACTAATGCAATTCAGTGCATCCAATGGCAGGTCCGCGATAGGTAACGCCAGGAGCAGGTTGTGGATATGACAGCTCTAACACAGTTACACCCCCGACACCACCAAAACAAAAGCAATCACAAACTATGTTACTGCTGTGTTACTGTTGATCTGATTGTATCCTGGCCTTATTCACAGTACACCTGGAAATGGTTGTCTAAAACCTTGGGCAACAATAATAACAGCAATATCACAGATCCATACGGTGTAAGCCTTCAATGTAATTAACAACCCAGAGAATGTCATAAGTAGCCATGCGTTCAGGGGGGAAAGAGTGAGATACCTGTTTGTTCATGAAGACGTAGATTACTGGGTTGTAGACTGCAGCCGTCTTGGAGAAGAAAGCGGGTGCGGCAGCCAGTCTGGGGTCCAGGTAGATGGTGGGACAGGCTGTGACAATGATGGAGAAGGCTGCGTAGGGTGTCCAGCCCACCAGGTAAGCGACGATCATCACCACCACCATGCGGCTCACCTCACGCTCCGGTTTCTTGGCATTACCCAGCCTGCCATGGGACACCTGAGGATTGACGTGACAACAAACAGCTTTGGTTATTGAGCTATAAAGTCTATTATGTCTATTATGTGAGTTTATTTAAAGACTTTA
This sequence comes from Salvelinus alpinus, assembly GCF_045679555.1. NCBI lineage: Eukaryota > Metazoa > Chordata > Actinopteri > Salmoniformes > Salmonidae > Salvelinus > Salvelinus alpinus. The sequence continues at coordinate 8,955,612 of NC_092117.1, forward strand.
AGAACTGACCTGAAAGTCTTGAATACACCAGGACATAATAACTAGACAATTACAAAAAATATTCCCAAGCATGCGCTTGCTAGTCAACCAAGGACTACTTTGGTTCAGTTGCATCCTCTACCAGTAGTGCCAGTATTCTATACATGGAAACTGACCTTCCTCAGCTTCTGTAGGAGCTTCCCATAGCAGTAGATGATCATCCCCAAGGGCATTATGAAGCAGGTCACAAAGAAGGTGATGATGTAGGTGTGATTCCAAATGTTGTTGGAATACCTGAGGTCAGAGGAAAGTAGACCATAAACATTTAAATTACATTTCCACCATTTTCTACAAGGCCCAGTCATATTATGACATTGTTAACTATTCCTTTAAAAGGGATATCTGTAGTTCATACAACCATTTTTGCCATGCCCAAATGCCACTGCAATTCAAGAATGACCCGTGTGTACCTAAGTGCATGTATGATACAAACAGGAGGTTGATATTGCTGTACATCTACAGTATGATGTGTGCCCTCTGCTCTCTCTGTTGCCTCTCACCAATTGGGCTCGCAGGTGGTGCCGATCTTACTGACGGTGTAGCTGCACCAGCCGAACACAGGAGGGATAGTCCAGATGAAGGAGAAGGTCCAGACGAACAGCAGGCCCAGCGCTGCATGCTTCCCCCTCAGACGGACATTCCCCAGAGGCCGGCAGATCACAAAGTAGCGCTCAAAGGACAGGACCGCCAGGGACCACATAGCCACAATCCCTGAAAGAAGGGTATTATGGGCATTATGTAGAGCCTAGAAGCCACATTACTACTTAACCCATTTACCTGTGACTATATTCATTACATAGCACTGACTTGCATGCCTTCTTACTATTAATAAAACGATTACTAACATGTTAAAATAACAATAAATGACATATTTTCATTAAAAACGTTATTTTTAAAAGAAGATATAGTCTGGACAAAAATCTGGTCATGTTGCTATGTAAAAGGACTGGTCGTCCGTTCTAAGCTAGCTAGCCAACTTCAGCTAACTCAGTCACGCTTATATTAACCCCCACTTTACCAAACTAAATGCTGTTTCAAATATGTTTTATTGTGGAACAGAGTCAAATGTACAAGTTTATAAACAGGATTGAGGGCTCCCTTTTAACCCTTTTCAATATAGAAGCTAACAGTGAAATGCATTAAAGAAAATGGACACAACAAAAAAAAGGAGGCTACATCAAAACAGTGTGAAAAATGAATGGAAAATTAAAGAAAAGGGGCTAACTAGAACCCTAAAAGGATTTTAGGCTGTACCTGTCGGATAACCCTGTCTGATTCCAGGTAGAGCACTTTTTCATTACAGGTAGAACCCTCAAATAACCCTTTGGTGTTAAGGTTCTAGCTGGAACCAAAAAAGCGTTCAGTTCTACCACAGGGACAGCGGAAGAACACTTTATGGTTCTAGGTAGCTCCTTTTTCAAAGATTGTATGTATATGATATTCACATACCATTGTGACATTGTCAGTGAAAAGGCAGAGCACTATGATTCCAACCACAATAGGATTGTGAGTTACATTCTCAGAGAGAGTTATCTAAATGCAATTGTGACAGCACTTAGGGTATAGCTACATCAACTTGCAGGATATATATAATCCATGTAAGAGGTACATATTGAAGTACTCTTACCTAAAATAGGCTAATGATGCAGTAAAGGTACATTAGTCTGCCTCCTAATGGAGTGAAAAAGTTGTACTTAATTACAGTATAATTCACTCTCAAAGGTTTGCTTGTGTACTACAGTCTCTGGGGCAAGACTACAGTACAAGGACTCTCTCCTTAACACTACATTTAATTCAGAATTGTTGTTGTAGAAAAGTATATAAATGACCTAAATAAGTGCTATTTGGGTCACACGTGAAATAAGGAGCAGCCCCTATTCCTTTTGTGTAATCATAAAAACTGCTCAACTCCATTGCGATACTAATAATATGCTAATGTCAATACAATGCTATTACTAGTGTAATGACAGTGTTATTACACAGGTATACTTAAAGTATTACCCTACTGCCTTTTGGTTCAAATAATTGTCTCAGCATGTCTTACATACAAACCAGCTCAAAAACAAATGGATTAAGGCGTCATAATAAACAGATTACTGCCTTCTGATGTAATGAGTAGCTACTGTAGCTACTGTAGCCTACTTTCTCAGCAACAAACAGTGTTTTCACTGTTGACTATAAGGCTATGTTGTGCAACAAAAATGTGTGTGTTTCCTAAGTTAGATAATGTATTCACATTTTTTTAAATGTTATCACACGATCATATCTGTCTGTGTGTAATTTTGCCATCAGTTTTAGGTAGATTTTTCACCGCAACAAAATGCTTTAAAAGAACTGCGAAATGCACTACAAATGATGGATGGCTTCTTTTCGGCTGTCTTTAAAAAAAACGGTCTAAGAAACCAATCTAACAAATAAACAGTCAATCAAACAATCAGTCTTTGACTTTCAAATTGTATTATTTTTGCAACATTTTGGAATCTAAACAGCTCCAACACTGACACCTACAGTAAGTGTGCGATTACCCCAGCATCCAATTTATTCAGATACATAACCATGCTGAACTTACCGAAATAGGTGACAGCAAAACCTTCCAAAACGCAAGCCCAATTTCCAAGGAAAAAATACCCTTTGGCGTTTGTTAGAAAACTTATGGTTCCACCGGTGAGTGACACAAGGAAGTCAGCGAGAGATAAATTAACTATGATATAATTTAAGGGCTGTCTCAGCTGTTTGAACTTGTAAGTGGCCAACATAACAGTGAAATTTTCAAAGAGAGACAGAGATGTTATAACAAACATCAAGGTAGCCAAAACTGCGAAATTCCAAGGTGCAAGATTTGTTATTGGACCAGTGAACGGATCAGCATGTGGTTTGTAGATCTCTGATGGCTCGGTATAAGAAACACCATTTACTGCAATTCTTAAAGTATCCATTGTCCATGTCCAAATAATTGCACGCGATCTTAGAGAGTAATATTAATATTGCACTTGGGGGTTATGTAAGGGGTCTGAGATTTTGTGGTCCATATGTCTCATTTTCACAACTTAATTTGGACTCTCATCCTCGGAGTCGCGCGTAAAAAACATTCGTTTGAAAGAATGACTGGATCAACAGCCATCGCTTGAAATCTTTAGACTACTTGTCTTTGAGTAGGTTGAACTTCAGATCTTGATATCCGCATTTTGTATGAAATAACCTATTTTGGACCAAAGCGACGAATCCACAGTTATTCAGAGTTCACGAAAACAGCAACGGTAAACCAAAAGGGCAAAAGCAGTCCTGCAAATAAACGAACACTTTATAAATTAATCGGTGGGGGCCGAATCGGAATCTTGAGAAGGCACACCAACAACTAAATAGGTGACTGATGGCAGCATCTTGTATGCGCTTATATAGCCGGTAGTCGACTCGCTCGCAACAACTCCTGCCCTCGAGGAAATGCAAAACCTAGCTACTTGTCAGATGTGCAAATGAGGTCTGTATGCGACGAATCCGCTGCCTTTCCCTTTCATATTTTGAATGTGTTTTTTATTCGTAATTTTGCAACTACATGCATTTTGGGCTTTTCTAACTTTCCAAAAAATGTGTTTGTTGAAAAAACTTTTCTCATTTTGTCAGGACCGTAAACTTGTATTGGCTGTGACCATTTTATTCGACAATACATTTTACTCAGTTTTCAAAACACTTTTCTGCAGTTTTCATTGCCATCTCATAATAAAACATTCCATTTTAATTTAAAACTGAATGACAAACAGATTGGATTTTTTGATGATTTGGATTCTGTCTATAGTATTTGGTACTACCACATTTAAGAAATCATTATTTGAATTCCTTAATCCATAAATATGGGCCTGCGCTGTCTGTGCTTGTATACCTGCACGGAGGCTACCATCAACAATGCAGTGTCCTGCTGAAATAGTTATATATTTATAATTTTGACAGTAGTTACACTGTAAAGAGGTTACCTTGAATTTAACTTTAAGTTTACAGGTGGCAAATAATATTCTGTATTTAAAATTACAGTACACCTACTGTAATATAAAGATGGTATCAGAGCAAGTACTGTGTAATGACACACAGTACAATACCATAAAATGTACTGTATTATACTATAAAAAAAAGTAAATGCTACCGTAATTGGAATGGATGAATGAAATGTATTGAGGGGAGGGGCTTGTATTTCACATTATTTTACTGTAATTACAAGGGATTGGTGCAAGCAGGTTGGCTGCTAGGTAAAGTATTTAGACATTACAGCATATTAATTCATATTTGGTGTTTTATATCACTTGCACTTCTAGAGGCCTAACAAAGGCTTCCAAACTTGCAGCGACAACAGGGAAAAAACAGTCCAAAAGGACATGGCAAGATGCTCAACCTGTTAAGACTGGCTGCAACTCCAATCTTGCCTCATAAACAACAGAGGAAGACTAACAGTGAAATGCTTACTAACGGGCCCCAAAAAATGCAATAATGTAGAAATAATAACACAAGGAATAAATACACAATGAGTAATGATAACTTGGGTATATACACGGTTATCTAATCTGTCCCCTATACATTTTAAATTGATGGGGCAATGTAATCACATAGGAGTTAAATTGTTACAGCATTTCCCCTCACCGGTGCAACAAATAAAGCCTCTTACAAGGCATGCTTCAAAATATGTTAATAGGCCCGAAACAACAATTCCAAATCAAATCAAATTTTATTTGTCACATGCCCCGAATACAACAGGTCTTACCATTCACTCACTAGTGCTCAAAAGGGTTTTGGTGCTCCCAAGATACTATAGTCTGATGGGGTGGAATTACAATACCATTTGAAATACACCAATTTTCCCACAAACCATCATCATTTACAGCAGAGCTGTGGACTCGAGTCACATAACTTGGACTCGAGTCTAACTCCAGTCACAAATTTGATAACTTGATTGGACTGGATAGAAAATAAAATAGCTTGACTTGCACTTGGAGCCTCAAGATTCGGGACTCAACTTTGACTTGAGACTGATGACTTGAAGTTATCTGGCCAGGTTTTGTAACTCACTTTGTAGCACAGGTTCTTGGTGGATTAGCCTACTCTCCACGCAGCCAGTGACTGTAGCTGCAGGCAGCATTATATAATGTAATTCTGAAGTTGTATTTGGAATTTGTTGGTAAAATTAAATATTTATCAAATCACATTTTATTTGTCACCTGCACCGAAAACAACAGGTGTAGACCGTACCGTGAAATGCTTACTTACAAGCCCTTAACCAATGTCACGTCCTGACCATAGTGCTTATGTGTTTTGCTTATTTTAGTGTTGGTCAGGACGTGAGCTGGGTGGGCATTCTATGTTGTGTGTCTAGTTTGTCTGTTTCTGTGTTCAGCCTAATATGGTTCTCAATCAGAGGCAGCTGTCAATCGTTGTCCCTGATTGAGAATCATATATAGGTGGCTTGTTTTGTGTTGGGATTTTGTGGGTGGTTGTCTTCCGTGTCAGTGTTTGTACCACACGGGACTGTTTCGTTTGTCTAGTCTGTTCCTGTTCGCGCGTTCTTCGTTTTGTGTAAGTTCTCATGTTCAGGTCGGTCTACATTGTTTTTGTTATTTTGTAATTTATTCAAGTGTACTTCGTGTTTCGTCTTGTCTAAATAAATTCATCATGTATTCATCACCCGCTGCATTCTGGTCCGATCCCTACACCTCTTCAGACGAAGAGGGGGAAATCAATCGTTACAACCAACAATACAGTTCAAGATATATAGTTAAGTAAAAAAAAATATGATAAGTAACAAAATAAAATAACGATGCTATATACAGGGGGTACCGGTACCGAGTCAATGTGCGTGGGTACCGGTTAGTCGAGGTAATTTGTACATGTAGGTAGGGGTAAAGTCACTATGCATACTGTAGATAATAAACAGCGAGTAGCAGCAGTGTAAAAACAAATTGGGGAGGTGTCAATGTAAATAGTCCGTGTGGCCATTTGATTAATTGTTCAGCAGTCTTATGGCTTGGGGGTAGAAGCTGTTAAGGAGCCTTTTGGACCTAGACTTGGCGCTACGGTACCGCTTGCCATGCGGTAGCCGAGAGAACAGTTTATGACTTGGGTGACTGGAGTCTTTGACAATTTTTTGGGCCTTCCTCTGACACCCCCTAGTATATATGTCCTGGATGGCAGGAAGCTTGGCCCCAGTGATGTACTGGGCCGTACGCACTACCCTCTGTAGCACCTTACGGTCGGATGCCGAGCAGTTGCCTTACCTGGTGGTGATGCACCCGCCAGGATGCTTTTGATGGTGCAGCTATAGAACTTTTTGGGGATCTGGGGACCCATGCCAAATCTTGTCTCCTGAGGGGGAAAAGGTGTTGTCGTGCCCTCTTCTTGGTGTGTTTGGACCATGATAGTTTGTTGGAACTCTCGACCCGCTCCACTACAGCCCAGTCAATGTTAATGGGGGGCTTTTCGTCCCTCCTTTTCCTGAAGTCCACAATCATCTCCTTTGTCTTGCTCAAATTGAGGGAGAGGTTGTTGTCCTGGCACCACAGTACCAGGTCTCCGACCTCCCTATATGCTGTCTCATCGTTGTCGTTGATCAGGCCTACCACTGATGTGTCGTCAGCAAACTTAATGATGGTGTTGGAGTCGTGCTTGGCCACGCAGTCGTGGGTGAGCAAGGAGTACAGGAGGGGACTAAACACGCACCCCTGATGGGCCCCAATGTTGAGGATTAGCATGGCAGATGTGTTGTTGCCTACCCTTACCACCAAATCCAAATATGTTGTAGACAAAATAATAAAAAAGTCTGGTAGCCTCAATAAATAGACAAAGATCTGTAGTTGAACAAGTCATTGCATATATAGATATATTTTTCTTGACTTGAGACTTGAAAAAGCTTGTGACTCGACTTGACTTGCTCTTAGAATGCAGGACTTGGATTTGACTCAAGACTTGAACCGTTCTACTTGGGACTCGACTTGAGACTAGCTTGTGACTTGAATAATAGTGACTTGGTCCCACCTCTGATTTACAGAATGCTGCAGTAAAACAAGTTTTTTTAACTTTTAATATTCCCTCAAATTGCCATATACATTAGTTTTCCAATACGGTGTATATTGGAAACAAGTAAATGCACTTGAAGTAGACAGAAGTGTGATATTATTTATCTTTTTTAACCCCTCCACCACCCCCTGTCTTCGGAGGACAAATATCTTCATTTTTTTTTTACAGCTTTTTTGCTACATATACATACATTGTACCTATACATTTTACATACATGGTACATGGTATATTTTTCAATTGTGCTGTGATGTTTTCCAAAATGTTTGACTCTTTCTAATTGTATATTATCCACAGATTGTGAGCTAAAGATGAAAACCTTTCCTACGTGTATTATTATATTATTTATTGATTGGCTATGGCTTACCAGATCGCCCAACACCGCTATTTGTAATGTTAATTTTAAGTGCATGTTGTGATTTTTTTAACCATTCCTGAACCTGTGACCAGAAACAAGCTACATAGGGGCAATACCAGAATAACTTAAGTATTGATTCTACAGAGCTGAGATTGTTGTATGCCCCATATATATCACATTCTGTTGGTGGCAAGAAGTTTATATAATAATTTAAATTGAAAAACTAAGTGTTGAGTCAAGTGCAGTTTTTTTTGTACCAGTTCATAAACCATGTGCCAAGGAATTGGTACATCGAAAATCTCCTCCAATTTACACAGCGCCGCTGTTAACATTTTTGTCCTCAGATGAAACTGGTATATTTTTCTATTTATGACAGTTCCTTTCATATCAGGGATCAAGGTAACACCCAGATGCAGACTGTCGAAGTAACAAGGTTTATTGTAGCAACAGGGGCAGGCAAAGACAGGTCAAGGCAGGCAGGGGTTGAAGATCCAGGGTAAGGTAAAGGTACAGGATGGCAGGCAGACTCAGGGACAGGCAGAGTGGTCAGGCGGGCGAGATCAGGGTCGGGACATGCAAAGGTCAAAAACCAGGAGGATGAAGAAAGAGTGTCACACCCTGATCTGTTTCACCTGTCTTTGTTATTGTCTCCACCCCCTCCGGGTGTCGCTTGTTTTCCCCAGTGTATATATCCCTGTGTTTCCTCTCTCTCTGTGTGCCAGTTTGTCTTGTATGTCCAAGTCAACCAGCATTTTTCCCGTTCTCCTGCTTTTGCTATTTCTCCTTTTTCTAGTCCTCCCGGTTTTGACCCTTGCCTGTTTCTGAACTCTGTACCCGCCTGCCTGACCATTCTGCCTGCCTTGACCTCGAGCCTGCCTGCCACTCTGTACCTTCTGGACTCTGATCTGGTTTTGACCTTTTGCCTGTCCACGACCATTCTCTTGCCTACTCCTTTTTGGATTATTAAACATCTAAGACTCCACCATCTGCCTCCTGTGTCTGCATCTGGATCTTGCCTTGAGTTATGATAGAGAGGCTGGGAAACGATAGGAGCTGACAGGAAAAATGCTGGTTAGCTTGAACGAACAAGACAAACTGGCAACAAACAGACAGAGAACACAGGTATAAATACACAGGGGATAATTGGGAAAACGGGCAAAAACACCTGGAGGGGGGTGTAGACAAGCACAAGGACAAGTGAAACAGATCAGGGCGTGACAGTACCCCCCGCCCCCTTCTAGGGACGCCACCTGGCATTCCACCTGGACAGATACATAGTTGACTGGGGTGCCGGCGGTGAAAGTCGGCGTTGAGGTCCGGGTCCAAGATGTCTTTACATCTTGGATCAACCCAGCACCTCTCCTCCGGGCCATAGCCCGCCCAGTCAACCAGGTACTGGAAACCCCTGCCCCGTGGTTGAACCCTCAGTAGGCATCTCACCGTGTATGTTGGCTGGCCATCGATGACACGGGGGGAGGGTTGGGCCTAGAAACAGAAGACAAGGGGCAGACAGACATGGTTTTTACTCTAGACACAGAAAAAGGTGGGAAAAATACGAATACAGTACAGGGTAACAGAGGATGAACAGCAGAGGGGCTAATGATCTTGGAGTGGGGGCAACAGGTCTCGACTTCCGGGGGTGTAACCGCGGCCCTATAGTGACGTGCCAGTGCCTCAGACTTGACTTTCTTGGATTCCGGCTAGTGCTGCAGAAGCGAAGTGGCCCGGGCCTTACTGACCCCCCAGGACGGGTTCTAGCCCACGATGGCACCGGTAGCCCAGTCAATGGAGGGATTGTGTCGCTGGAGCCAAGAGAATCCCAATACCACGGGAACCTGCGGAGACTCAACCAGCAGGAATTGGATAGCCTCGCTGTGGATCCCCAACACTCGTAGGCTGACGGGGGGGGGGGGGGGGGGGGGTCTGGTGGGTGACCCGGCCTATAGAGCGCCCTTCCAGCGCTCTAACACCCATAGGAATGGAGAGTGGTTGAGTGGGGATTCCCAGCTCGGATGCCAGGGTAATGTCCATGAGACTCACATTGGCCCCCGAGTCGATGAGTACCTGGAGAGACTTGGACTGGTCGCCCCACATTAGGGTGGCATAGACAGGGGGGCGAGTAAGGAGAGAAGAACAATTATCTTTCAAACCCACCAGTGTACTCATTCCAAAGTAGACACAAAATGACCGGCAGTACCACAATACAGACAACTCTGCGTACGCGTTCGGCTGGAGGCAGCCTAGCCCTGCCGAGCTGCATCGGCTCGGGAAGATGTGAATTGGCAGTCTCCGGAGGCTATTGTAGCAACAGGGGCAGGCAAAGACAGGTCAAGGCAGGCAGGGGTTGAAGATCCAGGGTAATGAAAAGGTACAGGATGGCAGGCAGACTCAGGGTCAGTCAGAGTGGTCAGGCGTGCGGGTACAGGGTCAGGACATGCAAAGGTCAGAAACCAGGAGGACGAGGAAAGAGAGGCTTGGAAACGATCGGCGCTGACAGGAAAAGTGATGGTTACCTTGAACAAACAAGACGAACTGGCAACAAACAGACAGACAGAGAACACAGGTAAAAATACACAGGGCATAATTGGGAAGGGGGTGGAGACAAGCACAAGGACAGGTGAAACAGTGCTGCAATCAGTTGGTTGTAAATTTGGATTGAGCAAATATTCCCAAAATTTTTCGATAACTGCATATGTGACATAACTCCTCCATTTCTAGTCAGAATATTATTAATAAATATAATAAAATGTTTGTTTTTTTATTCCATAAAAATATTTTTTTTATTACTCAATATATTTGAATTTAACCATAACATTTGTTGTAATATTTGTTCTATCTTTTCTGGAAATTGTTACCAGCTTTGTATGGCTTGTTTATTAAGAAAGGGCGATACTTTAAACAAAATGTAATTTTAAATTTTAATCTGTATGAAGGCAAAAAAAGCAATTTTTGAACAATGGATGAGCTTTTCTTAATAATCTACTGGAGAACCATTTTGGGTTTAAGAATAACTTATAAGTGCAGCTTTTAGAAGTAGGTTTAAAGCTTTAATATTTAATAATTTTAGCCCCCCAAACTCATATTCTTTATTTAAATAGGCACGTTTAATTTTGTCTGGTTGATTTTAAAAACAAATCATCTGGAGTAGGCAATACCATTAGTAAGTAAATAAACTGTGATAGGACCAAAGAGTTAATCAATGTAATTTTTCCATAAATAGACAACCTCTCCGTGGTTGCAAAATATTATCTATTTCTGCTAACTTTCTTTTGAAATTAATTGTGGTAAATTAATTTATATTTTTTGAGATGTGAATTCCAGGTATGTCTACTTCACCATCCACCCATTTTATTGGTAAACTACAAGGTAGTGTAAACACTATCTTTAAACGATCCAATACATCATTTGGTACACTTGTCATAATTAGGTTTTAATCCAGAGAGGCTAGAAAAGGGATCAAGATCTTCAATGAGACTGTGCAGGGATCCAGATTGCGGACTTTAAAAAAACTACAGTCATCAGCGTACATTGACACTTTTGTTTTTATCACCTGGATTTCTAATCCCTTGATGTTCTTGTTGGATCTAATTTTAATAGCTAGCATTTCAAAGGCCATTATAAATAGATATGAAGACACGGACAGCCTTGTTTAACTCCCCTTAAAAGCTCAACACTTTCTGAGAAGTAACCATTGTTTACTATTTTACATCTGGGGTTGTATGATGAATCTCATTGTATGAGATTTGGTGAATCTCTCCATTGTATGAGAGATTCACCAAAATTAAAGTATTCCAGGCATTTATATATAAATCCGAATCAAACTTTATCAAACGCCTTTTCAAAATCTGCTATGAAGACCAGACCTGGTATCTTCAATATTTCATAATGTTAAATTGTTTCAAGTAATTTTCGTATATTATCTCCAATATATCGTCCATGTAAAAAACCTGTCTGATCAGGATGAACAATTTCTATATGCTATGCATTTCAGTAGGATTTTCACATCACAACATTGAAGTGTTAGTCCTCCAGTTTGTTAAATGGACTGGATCTTTATACTTACCAGTGTGATATTGAATGTGTAAATATACACGTCAAGAAATATGTGCATATTGTGGCGATAATGACTGTGTGGTGGTAATGACAGGGTAATGGTAAATTTCATTAGGTGTTAAAAATAAGTGGGTGAAAATGGATGTCGATAAAGTAAGTAACATTTTGATGAGCACTACATTTGATAAGCACGATTGACCAGGTGTATACCCATTTTATAGAAAATGTATAACCTGGGAAGTAAAAACTTGGAAATTGTCATTACTAACACATTTTGTAGTGGTAATCACAGTGTTGGTAATGACAATTTTGGGATTTAACTGCCAAGCCATGAGGTTTACTTTGTTAATATGATCAGCTATCAGTTGATGAATTCCAACCACAACATAATAAGATGTACTCTTTCAAATAGGGGACAATCTAAGTGTGTTATAGCCGTTGAGGTAATGACGCAGAATTCAAATATTATCTTATCTTGACATAGTCAATTACTTTTCTTGAAGGTGGTGATACAGTGCCTACAGAACGTATTTACAGTTGAAGTCGGAAGTTTACATACACTTAGGTTGGAGTCATTAAAACTCGTTTTTTAACCACTCCACAAATTTCGGCAAGTCGGTTAGGACATCTACTTTGTGCATGAATTTTTCTGTGCACAGACCGTGCAAGCAGCGACAAATGCGGAGACGTCAGGAACCATGGTAGGCCACCAAAAGTGGTGTAGCACAAAAGCCAGGGTCCAGCAGGAGCCCGGTGGCAGGCAAGCCTGGAGGAGTGGGCCCACTCCAGGACCGAGGAGCAGACCGCGTCAGGAATGAACATCCGGTTATCTGGGAACACTGCGCCTCAAGAACATGCTTCCCTATTCCTCAGCTGAGTAGCGTCACCAGGCACAAGGTGGGAAGGATGGTCTCAGGTTCCGGGGAAGTAGCCGTGGGGCTATAGTGGCATGACAGCGCATCTGGCTTGACATTCTTGAATCCCGGCCGGTATGAGAGGGAGAAGTTGAACCGGTGAACAGTAGGGCCCACCTAGCTTGCCTGGAATTTAGACACTTGGGAGGTGTGGAGATATTCCAGGTTCTTGTGGTCGGTCCACACAATAAAAGGATTCCACCCCCTCTAGCCAGTGCCTCCATTCCTCCAACGCAAGAAGCTCACGATTCCCCACATCATAGATCCTCTCCGTGGCGTTGAGGCGGTGGGAGAAAAAGGCACAGGGATGTAACTTGATGTCCAGGGCAGACCGCTGGGACAGAACAGCCCCCACTCCAACATCCGAAGCGTCGGCCTCCACCACGAACTGGCGAGACGGGTCAGGATGTACCAAGATGGGAGCTGTGGTGAAGCCGTGTTTAAGATCCCAGAACGCCCGGTCAGCAGCTGGGGACCACGTGAACCGAACCTTGGGAGAGGTGAGTGCAGACAGGGGGAAGCCAGGGTGCTGTAGCCCCGGATAAAGCGGCGATAAAAGTTGTAAAACCCCAGGAAGCATTGCAACTGTACTCTGGGCGTAGGCTGGGGCCAATCCACCACCACTCTCACCTTCCCAGGATCCATCTGTACACTCCCTGCAGCGATGATGTAACCCAGAAAGGGGATGGTGGAGCGATGGAATTCACACTTCTCTGCTTTTACAAAAAGCTGGTTCTCCAGGAGGCG